>NW_026294514.1:29316625-29904125 GCF_007827085.1 Peromyscus californicus insignis
TCCTGGAAGGAGATGTGTCTAGCAAGACAATGCTGATGTCTCTCATTTTCTACTCAACTTTGCCTCTAGACCTAGAGCCAGACTCAAGGCTAGGCAGACCCCTGTAGGTGAGACAAAAAGTGTGACCCATGAGGTGCTGCCCTATACCCCCCAAAGAACTTAATGGATTCTCTTATTCATATAAGCATAAGTCTGAAGATTGTATAGAGATGGACATTCAGGGTATGGGGTAATGGTATAAAAAGTGTACTTCTAAATCAGGGTGAGTTTATTGATATGGGCCCATTGAGAAGACATTCTGGGTTTAAGGTTACAGTTCACACAGTCAAAAGGGTGTCAATAACTTATTTGATTAGTTGACTAAAACATGGATCAAAAGATGGCCTACTGTGAATGAGCTGGAGATGCCTGATCTTGCTTGGTTTAGTGATGATGGAGGGATTCAAAGACTCAGGGAAATTAGAATGCTGAATTGCATTTGCCATGTAAAACCCAATCCTCCACAGGGCATGGGTCCAGAAGGTGTATCCTTTTACTGATGCTGAAAGGAGCTGACTTGTGGGAGAGTTTGGAACTTTGGGCTAGAAAATCCCCCAGAATGCTGCAAGCAGATCTTAATGGCCATTCTGGTAGGGGGTTGGAAGGCCAGAATACTAAGAAGTTGGACCATTTGCTGGGATGACCCTGACCATGTGGTTCTTAAGCCCATGCAACTGGTTTGTGTGAGGAATGCGGATAGATCTCTCTGAATGCACAAAGAATGTAAGGACACTCATGTTTCTTGTAAAGGCTCATCCAGAGAAAGGTGACTTCAGCAAAAGAGGACTCCAGTAACCCAGGAGATAGGATGCCTGTTCTGGGGATATGTCATCTTTTCTTCTAGAGAACCCCAACTATTCACCTTCCTTTGGAACAAGACTTCCTCAAACATCAACCGCTGGTTACTGAAAACCACAGTGAAAATTCAGTAAGACAGACTTGCAAAGCAGCACTACTGAGGAAGAGAACTGAAGCCAGTAACACGGATGAAATTGTCATCTGTGATTCACGTTCCAAGGGCTTTGGTGAGTGAGTGGAGCTGACCGCCCTCCTCGTGGGTCACTTCATGACACACCTGACTCTTAGATACCCTGCAAAGAGGTGTGTTGTCCTAGGTAAGACATTTCTTACTCTCTCCTCAACAGGGAAAGGAGTCACAAGTTTCTAAAGAGTTTGACATTATTTTAGAAACAGGGGAGGGTTTTATAAAACTGGACACAGGGAAGGTTTAAGTCACTGGTTGAATAGGAATCACAAAGGACAGAGAAATTCCAAAGCCTGTGGGAGGTTGGGAAAAAATCTGAAAGATGTTAGTCTGAAGCAGAGACAGAAAAAACAGAAAAATAAGAATCTCTAAAGGCAATTTTATAGCAATAATAGGAAACTCAGGAGCTTGAGAAGGTGACTGCTACCTGCCTGTTACCAGGAATGAGAAAAGGAAGTCTCCTTCGATAGTTATTTATTAAATCTTATTGTCTGTGCCATGTTTCCCAGTCCCCCCACCCCGCCCGTGTGTGTGTGTGTGTGTGTGTGTGTGTGTGTGTGTGTGTGTGTGTGTCTGAAGAAGTATGCTCATTAAAACAAATTCTAAGCATCTAGAAGCGGATGCAGTTAGAGGAAGACATTGCCCCTCCCTCTTCGACTTTTTTACTTCCAGTCTTGACCTTGCCCTCCTTTTAATAACTACCACAACAGAAGAGCTGGTGATGTCCTATCATCTGGGTGGCATCTTGGGAACTTGTGAGAACAGAGCATTCCACACCATCTCTCACCTCCTCAGTCAGAATCTACATTTCTACAAAACCCCTGGTGATAATCTGCCTGTGAAGGTTAAAAAGTGCTGTCCTCTGTGGATAAAATCATGAAGTCTCACCTGCTATGATCTACGCTATAGAAATAAGAGCATGTGTGTGCAAGGATGACCCCACCTTGGTCTGCTGGCAGTGGTCCAGAGGGTGCCTAGACCAGTCTACTCTGGTGACCAGTCTAGTGAATAACCTAACTGTCATCATCGAGCCTTTGTCCAGTGACTGATGGAGGCAGATGCAGAGATCCACAGCCAGGCACCAGACTGAGCTCTGGGAATCCAATCAATGAAAGAGAGGAGGGATTCTGCAGGCGGGGGGACGTCAAGATCATGATGGGAAGAAGTGCAGAGATGACTGGCCATACTAGTGGAAGCCCATGAACTGTAGACTAGTGACTGTGGAGCTCCTATGGGACTGGACTAGGCTCTCTGGATACGGAAGATGGTTGTTTGGCTCGAACTGTTTTGGGGGGGGCACCCAGGCAGGGGGATCAGGATCCATCCCTGTTGCATGGGCAGGCTTTTGGGAATCCGGTGCCTGTGGTGTGACGCCTTGCGCAGCCTTGGTGCAGTGGGAAGAGGCTTGGACCTGCCTAGGCTCAGTGTGCCGGGCTCTGCTGACTCCCCATGGGAGACCTTGATTTGGGGGATGTGGGGTGGCTTGGGAGAGAGGGGTGGGAGGAGGGAGGAGGTGGTATCTGTGGGTGGTATGTAGAGTGAGTAGAAAATTTCTTAATAAAGAAAAATGGAAAAAAAGTGTGTGTGTGTGTATGTGTGTGTGTGTGGGGGGGGTGTAGAGACAACAAAAATGTCTACTAGCAGGGAAGGGAACAAATAATAAATCATGTCACGGTCACAAGGTGGAACACGAGGCAGTGTGACTCCTTTCTTTCAATATGGCTTGTTTATCATCCCACTCTTGCCCTGGGGCCTTCCTTTTTATTACAGAAGACCCACCGATATGCTTTATTAAATGGAAGGAGAGCTATCATAAATAAGTTATCTAACAATGCCTACGCTGTCGGCATAGAAGTACCTAGGCATCCATTTTCAATATTTTTTTCAGTAAAATATACATTACATAATTATGCATGATAATTTTCAGGTTACATCAATCCTAATGCCAAACGAAGTAACTTTCAGCTTGG
The DNA here is from genome assembly GCF_007827085.1 of Peromyscus californicus insignis. Taxonomy (NCBI): domain Eukaryota; kingdom Metazoa; phylum Chordata; class Mammalia; order Rodentia; family Cricetidae; genus Peromyscus; species Peromyscus californicus. The sequence continues at coordinate 29,319,620 of NW_026294514.1, forward strand.
TTTGTATCTCTTTTGGGACTCTCTCTTCTCTCCTGCTCTTATCTGTGTGACTTAGTGGATCAAGCATCATCCAAGTTCAGCTCAAGAGACAGGCTTGCTCCTGACTGCCCTGCTGAGGAGTAAGCCAAGGTGATCAGTGCAGGAGGGGAGCCCTGCTACCTCAGCCTTCCTTCAGTCATTGCTACCTGGAGCTCCTTTGGATCCAGCTAGTTCTAAAGCAGTCTATGTCCTGTCCCTAACCACAAAGCTGCTCCTGCTGTGGCTGAACCTTGTCTGGGCCGCAAGGATATTGGCACAGGCAATGTTCTTTACTCACTCTTGGGGTCCACATGCTTCTCCTCAAAGGCTTAGTTGTTCCTGAAGTGTGTTTACTGAGTTAGGAAGGATGTAGCTGAGTTAAGAAGGCCTACAACCCTAAGGACATGCAGGCCTGTGGCACTGTATTTATAGATCAAAGTTCTGGTCCTTTGACCCGGTGGGGCTTTATATAATTCTGTGGCCAGGTCCTGCTCCCTGAGATCTGGATCCAGGTGAGCTACAATGGAAAGCATCTCGAAATGATTTCCTTTTATCACTTTGACCAGAGACCAGTGCAATAAAGAACAGAGGGTCTTAGAAGCCCAGAATGAGCACCCAGGGCTCTTGCCCAAAGGCCCCTGGCTAGCACACAACTCCTCTTTTTTTTTCCTCAGTGAGCCCTGTAGTCAAACATTGGAAGGCTGCTGAGGCCTAATAGAGTCCTGAGCGTGGGATTTGTTCACTGGGCTTGAGAAGTGTGAGTGACAAACAGTATGTCTTAGGAACTGGACTGATCTGGATTCTCCATTCAGAGCACAACCCAAGACCCATGAGACACTCCTGCTGGGAGAGAAACAGGAAGCTATCGTATTGAATACTTTTTCTTAAAATGTGAAGTTAATGGAGCAGCCTGACTAATCTAATGCATTCATTTTGATCTAGAGCTTACCATTGGGGTTGTTAGAGTGTGTTTTAAAGTAGATACAGGAAACAACAAAGAAACATATCAAGATCATTCTAGGAAAGGCATTTTTTTTTTTGGTAAGCTGAATAATTTTTTCACTTTGTTATAGAATTCAAATGCCAGTAGAAGGAGCCATTGTTGGATGGCTGGGATATATGAATAGATGGTTTTTGGACAGGATCTATGAGCCCTGATGTGGATTACTAAGCCATTTACAATTCATTACTGCATTGTAAAGATTCATATCCCTTCCATTTTTATCACATCTTGAGGCCAAGAATTTTTTTAAGGGTCATTTAGCTTTCAGAAAACTATGAATTATGTTGAAGGCATTGTTCTCTCTGTGACTTTAATGCTCTCATTTACGGAGAAGTTACAGGAAAATACTTTTCTTAAGCCCTGAATCTGAACCCCGTACAATCCTGCACATAAAGTAACTTGTCATGACTTGTTGAATTCTCTGTACTCATTGCTGACTATACAAACATTTTCTTAACCTATGATAGCATCCAGAGTGAAAAATAAAAAAAAAAAAGTTTGTTGTTTTTAGGATAAGGAGACTCAAGCTTTGCAAACTCAGGTACCGAATCACCCAGAACAATTTCAGATTGTATGAAATTCTTGACTCCATCATCAGAGGGCAGAAAGAATTTCGCCTGGCTGATGTTAAGTAAAGAGAATGAAGTTACCTGCTTCTGAGTCTAATGAGAATGAACTAACATGTTGAGAAATTGTGCTGTTTGGCATCTTTTGAGAACTACATTGAAAATGACTAATGACCAATGGCTGTAAGAGACAAAATTTGGCCAAAGAGAATTGTAAAGGACCTAAATATACTACTTTTCTAGACAGCAGCTAAATTCTATTTTTCTCTTTCATTTTTATTCCTTCCAAATTAAAAGGTGAGACTCGCCGGGCGGTGGTGGCGCACGCCTTTAATCCCAGCACTCGGGAGGCAGAGCCAGGCGGATCTCTGTGAGTTCGAGGCCAGCCTGGGCTACCAAGTGAGTCCCAGGAAAGGCGCAAAGCTACACAGAGAAACCCTGTCTCGAAAAACCAAAAAAAAAAAAAAAAAAAGGTGAGACTCACTGAGCTTTGACTTGGGCAGAGTTGAAGTGTGGCTTGACTAGATTTTCTCTTATTTCAGTATCCCTGAACAACTTGATTCCAAGCAAGGATTATAGAATTACTTGTTTGCTGCTATGGAATTCTGTAAATCGATCTATATGGATGTCATAATCTTGAAAGCATTAAAGATAATATTAATTAGAAGAGTTCAACAGAGTAACATTTATTGGGAATTTAGCCCACACCAGGTCTACGAATTAGGCCTCAGACTATTAAATTTTACAAAAACTAGTTTCTAAGGCAATTTTGTTTATGCTAAGCACTTGACTAGAACATATATTGTGGGAAACATTTTGTCCCTTGCAAATTTATGGAGAAATCATCTGGCTTTCACTAAGTTGTAGCTACTTAGAAAGCAAGTCAGGTCTTTCTAAGTACACATATACACATATTGACCCTCAAGCCTCCCCCTGCAGTTCCTCATGGGACAACGTTTCTGTGGGAAGATGAGGGAATGTGTCTGTGTGCAAGCGTTCTCCCTTTTATGTGTTCCTCTATCCCAGAGCTGTGAGATGAAGTCAAAGGAAACACACGCTGCAGTTTTAAAGATCCAAGGTCAACCAAGTCAATAGACTATACTTAAAAGGATGACAAAACTTTACTGTTTCTACTAATTAACATTGAACAAAATGATTAATAAACTCTCAGATGTCAGCTTAATGAAGGTTTATGAGTTATCTTTTGGGGGAGAATTTTACCTTGAGTAGGAATGTGTAATTCCTTGAAACCATCTATTAGTGACATGAAAGCAAATGGAAAACCATCAAAGTTAGAAAGCTGTCAATAATAGTATACAGCTAGAGTCTGAGAGGTGAAAAAAGTTAAATGTGTTCCCGGGTGAGACAAGAACTTCAACAAAAGAAAACAGAAATTATGACCCCCCCAAGTCTGTAGGCAAGCCCCTAACCCAGTTTTTTCAAAAGCCAGTCGTGATTAGCGGGCAGGGGGCAGAGAGCACACTTCCTCTCTAGGCAGGGAGTCTTGGTTTTAAATCCAAATTTTCCCTGTATCAGCTGTATGAGGAGAGTGCCGCCAGCACTAAGTCTTTGTTTCCACTCTCCCAAAATGGGGTTGATCATTAAAGACGGGTTGATCCGTATTATTCATGGATTTTACTTGCAAACTTCCTGAAATTCATATGTTAGGGCTACAGAGATGGCTCAGCAGTTAAAGTACTTGCTGCTTTTGCAGAGGTCTTGGGTTTGGTTCCCAGCACCCGCATAGTAGCTCACAACTATGTAGAACTCCAGTTGTGGGGTTTCAGCATTTTTTTTCTAGCACACAGTGCATAGAAACACATGCACACACATACACAGAAAACATCTTTGAAGTTTATGTGTAACCCCCCAAACTAATGGTTTACTGTGTGCCAGTGACTATTTGTGGGTATGCAGTTGCACAGAGCTAGGGGAATTTCATTCTTCCTGATGCCATAGAACATTCTCCAGGTGACATAGAACTAAGGGTGACAACTTGAAATGCTGTCTTGTCCTCTTTTCTTTTTCAGCTCTCATGATGTAAACTTGTGTCCTTCCTGAAGTATACTTAATGATACATTTTTCCATTTTGTGATTTTTAAAGTTTAAGACAGCAAAACATTGAAGTACTATCTAAGTGTTCCAAAGCACAATAGGGTTCCAATGGAGAAATATGTATGTTTGCTTGTAGCACGAATCCTAATTTGTCTTAATAAAAACCTGGACCCAGATATTGAGTAAATGATGAAAGATCAGAGAGACAAAGGAACAAGCCACAGCCACCTCTCACCTCGCCCACTCCTCAGCCAAACGGGACTGACCTCCTGTCTGCTCCTGCCTTATATTCCTCTCTTTGCCCAGCCATATCACTTCCTCTCCCTACCTCCTTAGTGCTAGTTTTAGAGGTGTGTGCCACCACTGCCTGGCTCTGTTTCCCTTTTAGACTAGATCAGTTTTGTGTAGCCCAGGGTAGCCTTGAACTCACAGAACTCTGACTCTGCTTCCTGAGTTCTGGGATTAAAGGTGTGTGCCACCACTACCTGGCCTCTGTGGCTAACTAGTGGCTTAGCTCTGCACTCTGATCTTCAGGCAAGCTTTATTTGTTAGAACACAAACAATATATTACCACATTTACTAAGCTTTGTTCACTCATTAGTTATTGTATCATAGGCCTTGAGTTCAAGGTTAATGGATTGACAATATACTGGCTAAGATATTGGTCAACAGCTGGGTGGTGGTGGCACATGCCTTTAATCCCAGCACTTGGGAGGCAGAGGAAGGTGGATCTTTGTGAGTTTGAGGCCAGCCTGGGCTACAGAGTGAGTTCCAGGAAAGGCGCAAAGCTACACAGAGAAACTCTGCCTCAAAAAACAAAAAAACAAGATATTGGTCAACAGAAATATATCTAAAGCAAACTCATGTATTGACTGATGAAATGTTATTACTAGATAGTCTCATGTACCTAGTGCTGTATATAGATACTTTTAAGAAGAGCCTTTTGCTATTGGAATCAACTTTATAGAGCATAGCTGTGAACAAGGAGCATCAACCACAAAGGAAGTGTCTGTAGTCTTTGGACGTAAGCCTGTGTTCAACATCACAACTCCTTACATCTTCCTTGGTGCCTCTAGATATCATTGGGTGATCCTGGTTTCACTATATTTTCTCAACCTCTCTCTGTCCCAACACAGTCTTTAAGCTCATTTCACAGAGTTGAAAGGATTATGCTTTAATACACCGTAAGAAAATATACTCATTAAGTGCGGCATGTCTTTGCTAGGGAGTAGATGGTCTGAAGCTTTGTTAAGAATATAGAGACAGAAATATCAACTCACAATTGAATGTGGCCTATGCTGTGATGGATTACGGACAAAATGTAATGGCAAGCCAGGGGATGAATAATGATGGAAATAAGACTAGTGACAGGAAGGCTTAAAATAGGATGTGACACTTGGCTTAGGCTTTAATGTGTATGATGGTGTTTGTCAAGGAAAGAGGTAAAAATAATTTTCAGATATTGAAGAATTACAGATTTCAGGTCTCCAGGTTATATGTATATGTTTATTTCCTATGTAGAAAAATATTTTAATACCTGGCTAACCATTTCTATGATATTATTCTGGTTACCTGGTTCTCACAATATGTCCTCAACTTTTGCTAACCTCATCCCTAGGGACCTCTTGTCCCTCTGGTTCACCTCTTCTTTTTGATGCCTTACACTCTTCCCTCTAGTCATATTGACCATCTCATGTTCATTTACACTTTTGTATCTTTGCACATGAAATGCTTTTAACTAGCTAAGCATGACTCTGTAAGCCAGCCAGCCAGCCAGCCAGCCAAAAGCATTTTTCCACGGTTTCTGCTTCACGTTCCTGCCTGACTTCCCTCAATGATAGACTATAACCTGTAAGCTGAAATAAACTCTTCCCTTCACCCAAATTGTTTTGTCATGGCAACAGAGATTAAATAAGAATCCTGGGGTTTCCATATTCTCCGAGCACCCCATGGGACCACCATTTGGACCACCAAATGATGGGGTCCCAGAGTCTGGCAAAAGGCAGATGCAAAGGTATAATAAAAAAAATAACCAGACCTAACATAGGATGGTGGTGGTGGGGGTGGGGGTATGAGGAGATGGCTCAACAGATAATAGCGCTTGCTGTGCAAGCATGATGGACTTTGGATCCCCAGAACCCCATGTGAAAAGCCAGGCAAGCGTGGCAGCTACCTTTCCACCCAGCGCTTGGAAGAAAGAAACAGGGGTTTCCTGGGGCAAGCTGGCTAGCTAGGCTAGATGGAATTAGTGAGCCCTGGGTTCAGAGAGAGGCGCTGCCTCAATAAATAAAATGGAGAACAATGGAGGAAGATACTTGATGACAGATTTGTACCTCCACATTTATGCGTACATCGATATCTGAACATACATGCAACGACACTCATGTGAATACACATGCATGCATAACACACTCACACAAAATATTATAAAAATAAAATAGTGTAGTGGAACCAGAGAATGGAGAGTGGGCCCATAATGGATAAGGGTTTAGATCTCAGGATTTTAAGAATTAATATTCAAGTAATCTAAGAGCTGATGATAACTCTAAATTCCCAGCATAGGCACTTGGGGATGGAGGGCGGTTGGCACAGAAAAAAAAACCCAAAAAAACAAAAACAAAAACAAACAAACAAACAAAAAAACAGCCAGTGCAGGAAGAAAGGTGTGTTGAGTTTGAGATGTTCAAAGCTCATGTCAGTGGCTATCTCCAGACAGAAAGAAGTTTCAGCCCTTTCAGGCTTAGTGGCTGGGTTGACCTTCTTCTTAGGTCATGCAGATGTAGAGGGAGCGGCAGCAACCTAGATGAATGAATGCAGGCATAAGATACAATGGGGATGTCCTACCTTATCTTCAATAATAGATAATTGCTTTGTTGTTCAGTGGAAGTTCATTTTGCTTCCCCCCTTTCCTGCCTCTGCCACATAATAGGTGCAATTATATCTCACATGCAGGGTGATATAATTAAATATCATCCTTTGTAATGGTGCGTTTCCAGAGAGTCTTCCCAGGCAGCTGATTTAGGTACTTGTCAGGCTTATCTCACAACTGATAAATGTTTTCTTCTTGTAGCTTTAATATAACAGGGTATCTGCCTCCGAATGGGAGCGTTTCCAGATAGTCCGGGCAAGCGGTCCGTTTATTGCATTTGACAGTTTTATTGCTTTATCAGTTATCTGCTCAGGGAGGATTTTATTATATGTAAAATAGTGACATAAATTATGGGGAGGGGAATTGATTTTTGTTACATAACTTTGATTCATTTTTCATTGTTTGCATGTGCCAGGTTTGATATTGCACATTTTCGTTCTGGTGTATTTGTCTAAAGTTATTTTCCTGGTCCGACAAATACAAGTATTAAGTTCTCAATTGTTTTATTCTTGTAACTGCTTACACACTTATACTGACATAGGTTTGCATAGCTAGTGAATAAAATATTGTTGTATATATGTGTATAAATAAAGTATATGGCGAGATACGATTGTATAAATCAACTTGAAATAGTGATCTAGAGTTCTGCACTCACAGTTAAGAGCCAACTTCCCTGCTGGTGACTGATGAGAGAAGCACGTCTAGAGTCTGGCTGGGAAGAGCCAGTATATTCGCAGGGTTATGTCATCCCAGGGATTTGGCCTAGAAAGCAGGCTGGGAGCCATCCTCAGGGGACGAACATGTGGAGGCCAGAGTCCAGAAGGCACAGCTGGGTCGAAGACAAGCAGGCCCAGGAGGAATGTTGATAGAGAAGTTCACACCAGCAGACCTTTGGTGAGCTGGCTACAGACTTCACTCACCCAGCTGTAGGAAACTGCAGCAGCCTGCCCAGATATCCTGGCATTTTGTCACGGTATGCCTCTGAGTTTTTCTGCCCAGACTTTTAGAGACTTGTCTTGGCTTCCTGGAGCTGCCTCCCACCAATGGACAGTCTGGAGTTCTCCGAAGGTCTACTTTTCAGTTATCCCCTTTCCTTCTTGCCTTTTAGGCAATGACAGACAGGGTCAGCGGGGCGATAGCTGAGCTCATTAATTGAGAGCAGACAAGGTACACTTTCCGCTTCCACAGTTCCTGTTGACATCAGGCTGTGGCTAGACTTCATCTGAAATTACACTTTTTTTTCACTCTTCCCTTGTCTCATTCTGTTTCCTGAACTCCCGTGCTGTCTCTCCTAGGAGCAGCTCCTGAATGGATTGCTTGCATTCCTATTCTGAGCTCGGAGTCTGCTGCTGAGGAGCCTGCCCTATGATAGTCAATCAACCAACTGACAAGGTAATCAACTTAAAACATCAAGGATAATAACCAACCTGGCAATATCAAGTCACCTTGACTAATCATTGCTGTTTTCCAGGCCTAGTAACATTGGTTTTTTTAAAAAAATAATTTTATTAGTTATTTTGTTAATTATTTTGAGTCCAATGGGACAGATGTTATTATCATCATTTCTATTTGATAGCCGAAAAAAATTGAGGTTTAGCAATGTTAAGCAATTTCTTCCAGATTCTTTGGCTAAATAGTAGGAAGTAGGTCCTCAGAGAGGAGTAGTCATCAGGATCTTTCTGGTGTATTATGTGTTGAATCATAGTCTTTAGGATTTCTATTATTGTATATCACACCTCAGCCAGAATGTCTGCCTCCGGGCCTATTCCTTCAGAGTGAATGGGATTTGCCCATCCAATAGATGAAATCTTGGGATGAAAAAATAAAAGTCAGGCACTCCAATGTTCCTCATCAATGATCTTAAAAATTAATAGTCTTATGGTGATTAGGGAGCTTCATCGTGTCTGGAGGGTTTGAGGTAAGCACTATACTATTGCTAGAGGAAACCAGTGGGGATGATGTTTGGTGTCTAGTGCACAGCTTTCAGTTGGATTGGCTGACCATATCCAGTGTGTGAATATGCCCAGGTGACCATCACGGGCACCTGGAAAGTGAAAAAAAAAAAAAGGCAGATGTGTGAGAAAGGTTTGGATCCAAACTTGGTGCTTCAACCAGAATTGACTTCTGTCATTTGTCTGGATATCTATATTACTATAGTATCTATCTGCAAACCATTTTCTGTGTGTAGATGCTCACATGTGTGTTCACATGTGTGTGGATGCATGAGCATGTATGTATGCTTGCCAGAGGTTAGCATTGGTTGTCTTCCTCAATCATTCTCTACCTTGCGTTTTGAAAACAAGGTCTCTTGGTGAACCTGGAGATTACTGATGGGGAGGCTCTCTGACCAGAAAGCTCCTGGGACCTCCTGTGTCTGCCTTGCCATGATTAGGGTGACAGATAGACATCACTGTACCTGGCTTTTCACATGAGTGCTAGGGGGTCTGCACTTAGATTCTCTTGCTTACATGACAAGCTCTTTACTGACTGGGCCATCTGCTCAGCCCCTAAAGCTTTCACATTATACAAAAAAATGTTAAAATGTTTATCTATCTTGTAGAGGGATAATATATTGAATTTAAAAGCATCAACTGTTTAGTAGAGAATTTTAAAATGTTTTTGTATCCAACAGAATCTTATTATGTCCAAGAATGCTAGGCTGAGTCATTGGGACTGGCTTCTAATCTAACTTTCCCATAATTTTTTTTTTAACCTACAGAAAGTTATTTTTTATACTCTCCAAGATCTTGATTCCAATGTTTCTCATCTGTAAAAGCAAATGAACTCGTGATGTTTTTGTTTCAACAAAGATGATTTTTTTCTCTGCCTCCCCCTTCTTTCCCTCATGAGATCCTGTATGTTTTGGATAGCAATAGGTCTGAGAGAGACCCATCAGTAAGTTTTTATAAGTCCATTCCACTATATTTTATAAATTCTTTAAGTCATTCACTAAAGTGTTAGATAATGGCTGTAGCACAGAGGGAACTAATTGAAGAGTTTTTGTACCCATAGGCCTCTCTGCTGATGGAGCAATCCAAATCAGATCAAAGCAAGCTGAATTAGAAAAAGCCCCGGGTTAATGGGTAAAGTGTTCCTGGGTGACTCTTTGGTCCCCCAGAGAGAAGACAGGATGAGAGACCGAAAAACCATGTGTCTGTTTTCTGGGATGCAGCTTAAATACCCTGTGGGAGTGGTCTTGAGTATCTCTGGGGGAGGAGCCATGTTTGGCAGGCTTTGAAAGGGCAGGTTTGGGGAAAGAGATAGGGGAGAGGAGTTGAGGTGGATCTTCCACCAGAACATTCCAGACTCTTTGGGTATGTGGATGCCAGGGTGCCAGGGGCTGAGGCGGAGCTTCCACCAGAACACTAATCATATGGACACAGCACAAAGAATGACCTCATAGGTGAACAGCCACGTGTCAGTCCAGCACCTAGATTAAGCAGCAGAGTGTGGTGGAGTCCTAGAGCCCCCTCATGCCCTTTCTAGACAATAAGCTTATTGACAGTAGCTGCTATCCCAACTTCCAGAATCACACCCAAGGAACAGCTGCCTTTACACCCACTATAAATGGAGGCAAACCACATATAATCCTCCACATCATACTACTTCTCCTCAGTACTGTTTGTGGAAATCATTCACTGTCATGTATGATCATTGTTTGCCCGTTCTCTTTGCTATGTAATAATTCCATTGTGTGGCTGTGCTTCTTTTAAAGTCTGCTTTGTTGTAGAGGACCATTGGCTGCCTGGTTGCTTTGTTGTCCATTCTTTGACGTGCTATCACAGACGTTGCTCTGAACATTCTTATTTGGCTGAATACACGTAAGCATTTCTGACGGGTACAGACCTAACAGAGAGAGGGTTGAGTCCTAATATGTGCCTGTCTTTAACTTTTGTCAACACTGCAAAACAGCTTTCCAAAGTAGTTGCATAGAAATATTTTATTTTAGTCCATGCAAGAAGCATAGAAGAAGGGTTGAGGGCATATTAGAACATTTCTCCTTTGGGGAGCTAGCAGGTGTGGACCAGCATCTTTGGTCCATGTTAAGTTCAAGTGAGTACCACATGACAGAAATGAGCACACTGTGCTCAGCAATAAAAAATTAGGAGCTCTGGGAAGGCAAGAGGATTGGCCAGGTTTGGGGCTGGAAGGAAGGACAGTCTCTGCTGGTAACATGAGAATGAAGGTTCCCATGAGAAAGGTCATCGTCTGTCTTTATGGACACCCCGGAACGTGAATCTTGATGTGTGCAACTGAATATCTGACCAGGAACCCTTCTTCCTTTGGAAAGGAGCATTGTCCAGAGCTGGCTAGTGAGCATGTCAAAAGGAAGTCTGGGCAGAGATGAGGCAGGTGATTCAGACACAGAATTGCACATTAAGAATCTGGAGCTAGCCGGGCGGTGGTGGCGCACGCCTTTAATCCCAGCACTCGGGAGGCAGAGCCAGGCGGATCTCTGTGAGTTCGAGGCCAGCCTGGGCTACCAAGTGAGTTCCAGGAAAAAGGCGCAAAGCTACACAGAGGAATCCTGTCTCGAAAAACCAAAAAAAAGAAAAAAAGAAGAATCTGGAGCTGGCCATAATCCATTTGGTCTGAGAATCAGAGATGTGGTTTAAGAAATAATTTGTAATAAGGAGCAGATAAAGCCAGTGTGGTTGTAATTGTCCAAGAATGCTCTTTCCACATTTCACTCATGCCATAAAATTGCCTTTACTTAACATTGTTAAACACATGGGTTGCTTTTTGTGTGGTTTCTGCAGTGTGGAACATGGAGTGAGTAATGTGCAGAAAAAGCCAAGCCAATAACCGAGGAGACTCTGATTACAAGTGTCTCCATGCACTTCAGGTAATCCTGTAGACTATGATTTGGGAGACAAGAAACACAGAGGTGGAGAGTGATTTTCAGAGACAATATTCCCAACTGGCTTAATCAGGACAAGAAAGGAGGGGAGACCCACAAATAGCACTTGGCGGGCTCTCTCCTTCCGTACTTCTGTTCAGTTCACATTTGTCATTTCCCCAGGGCATGGCTGCAAACTCTTCAGTTTGTGCTTCACTTTGATATTCTGGTAAATTCAATATGATCAATGACTTTTTGCATATCAGCAATAGGATGCTATATTGGTGGCTGCTATATATTTGTCTATAAAAAGAAGATAGTTCAAAGAGAGTAGTTCAACCAAGGGGTGTTCAGTGGGTAAGGAATTATCTGAGTTAATTAAGGATGTTATTATTTAAAAGGGGGCAGATACCGCTGGCTAGTCTAATACTTGGTCTCCAATCAGAGCAAGGGTCTTCTAATTGGGTTTTCAGCATTGAGTTTAGAGTTGAGGCAAATGCTGTACTCATAAAGAATGGACAACCCTCTGAGCTCGTCCTCTATACATTTAAGTCTATTGGGGTACTAACGTTGGGAAGGAGAATAGTGAAGCCTGGGGTTCTCCACCCTGGCTTCCAGCCACTTTCCATTTTCTCAATGTGAGCAGGATTCCTTCCTAAAGCACTTTTAAATAATTGTCTCTCTTGGGGCAGGTTTAGAGTCACAACAGAAGAGAATTTTCATACAAACACAAGGTCCCCAACTATCAATATCTCACCCCAGAGTTAGCCATATGACCTAGTTGTATCATCAGTCAAAGCTCACAGTTAGCATTCGTTCTTCTTTTTTTCTTTTTGTTTTTTTCGAGACAGGGTTTCTCTGTGTAGCTTTGTGCCTTTCCTGGATCTCGCTCTGTAGACCAGGCTTGTCGCATGAATCTTAAAGAGTTCTTATTAATAAAATCAAACCCGAGGCCAGTTATTGGGGTCAATGCTGGTAGATCAGAGAGACAGAACAAGCCACAGCTATCTCACATCGCCAGATCCTCAGCTGGTCTTGTCTCCTCAGACTGGAGGCCTCTGAGTCCTCATCCAGAATGGGTCTCAGCTGAATTGTTGCTCAAAAGCCTGAATGCTTAACCAGCCAAATGCTTCTAGTTTCTGGTCCTCACACCTTATATACCTTTCTGCTTTCTACCACCACTCCCTGGGATTAAAGGCTTAATTTCTGGGATTAAAGGCATGATGAGTCACCATGCCTGTCTGTATCTTTGAACACATGGATTTCTGCCTCTGGAATGCTAGGATTAAAGGCGTGTGCTACCACTGCCTATCCTTTATGTTTAATATTGTGGCTGCTCTGTCTCTGACCCCAGATAAGTTTATTAGCATGCACAATATTTGGGGGAATACAATACCACATTTCCTCTCTTTTTGTCTAAAATTAAAAAAAGTTTGTAACTAATACAAGAAAAACTATCTAATAAGTATATACAATATATACAGTCAAAAATTACATTAATGATGTTTAGTCCATTAACATTTGACAGATTCAGATAAAAAAACTCCATTAATATATAACAATGTCCAGCCTAGTAACATCTGATAAACTCAGACCAAAAAAATTTCATTACTTATCTTATTTAAAACAAGTAGTTCCTTTTTAAAAGTAGATTCCATAATCTCCCTTTTTATCTTATCACAGGCTGGCCTCGAACTCACAAAGATCTGGCTCTGCCTCCCAAGTGCTGGGATTAAAGGCATGTGCCACCACCGCCTGGCCAGCATTAGTTCTTACTGCTAGCATTGTGTGTCTTTTGGAATTGGATAAGTTATATTGTGATATATTTTTGTCATTATAATGGCTTATAGAATATTTTCACTGTCCTAAAATTTCTTTATGGTCCCACCTATTCTCCATCCATCCATCTATCCCTGTATTTGGCTCTGTGTTTCTTATTTAATAAGACTGTTTAGAAATTGGTCTACATTATAGTTTATTTTATTCTAGCACAACTATTACAATGTTGAATGTACTGTAGTTTGTCCATTCAAATTTCTGAAGCACATTTTGGTCACTTCCAGGTTTTGGCAATCATGAATAAAGCTGTTACAAGCATCTATACATTTTAATGGTTTGAGAAGCTCCCAGATTGTGTTCCTAACTGGGTTACCATTTTGCATTCCCACAAACAATGACTGGTGCTTCCGCTGCCCCGTGTCCTCCTTGGGCAAGCATATACTATTGCTAGTGGTTTGGGATGTGGGACATTCTAAGGGGTATGTAGCGGTCTCTTGTTATTAACTTAGTTTTTATTTCCTTAATGACATAGGATCTGGTATTTACATAGTACATATCCTTTGGGGACGTGTCTGTTCAGATATTTTGCCATTTTTTAAAAGACTTGTTTGTTTGTATTCTTTTGTAGATTGTTAAGGACCCTTTGTGTATTTTGAACAATGGTTACTCTCCAGATAGAGCCCTCATTGTCTTATTCTATTGAGCTAACCATACTTTTCAAGGATTGTCACACTTGATTATTTCATGTTACAGTAAACCACTTCAACACACACACACACACACACACACACACACACACACACACAGAGAGAGAGAGAGAGAGAGAGAGAGAGAGAGAGAGAGAGAGAGAGAGAGTTTCTACATGAGGACTTTTTCTTCCCTTGTTGTCTGTCCTGCCTAGCTCCTCTCAAACAAAGTTGACAGAAAGTGATGAGAGCAGATATATTTATATTGTTCCAGATACAGGGGAGAAGACAGTCCTACTTCGAACATTAAATTCATTGTGTGCTGTAGGCTTTTCATAGATGTACTTTATTTGAGTTGAGGAGGTTCCCTTTTACTTAAAACTTTGGGAGAAATTGCATTTTTTAAAAATAATTTTTGTTTATTTGCTTTTTGAGTTAGTGTCTTACTTTTTCATTTCTGTGACAAAATACTTCATAAAAATAACACAAATGGGGGGTTTACTTCAACTGAGTGTGAGGTACAGTCTGCCATGGCAGGAAAGTCATAGCAGATGGTCAGATTGCCTCTGTAGTCACGCAACAGAAAGAGAAATGAATGCTGGTGCTCAACTCGAGTCTCCTTGTCATTCATAGCCTGGGAACCCACCTATGGAACGGTGCCACCCACATCTAGGATGGGTCTCCTCAACTCAGTTAACCCCATCGAGAAACACCCTCCCAGACATCTGAGTGCTGTGTCTCCTAGGTGTTTCCAGAGCAGTCAAACGGATAATCAATATTAACATTGCAGTTAGGCTCTCACCATGTAGCCTTAGCCAGCTTTGAACACGCAATCCCCCTGCTGTAACCTTCTGTGTTGTGATTATAGGTATGTGCCACCACACCCGGCAAAGAGTGTTTTGTTTCTAATTTTTATTATTTATTTTACATCCTGGCTGAAGTTTCCTCTTCCTCCTCTCCTCCCAGTCCCTTCCCCTCCACCCCACCCCCTGTACCGACCCGCCAATCCACTCCCCCTCCCTTTCTGTTCAGGAAAGGGCAGGCCTCCCATGGATATCAACAAAACATGCCATGTCAAGTTGCAGTAAGACTAAGCACCTCCCTATGTATTAAGGCTGGGCAAGGCGATCCAGTATGAAGAATAGGGTCTCAAAAGCCAGCAAGAGTCAGAGACAGTCCCTGCTCCCACTGTTAGAAGTCTTTCAAGAAGACCAAGCTACACAACTGTAACATATATGTAGAGTGCCTTGGTCAGTTCCAGCAAAGAGTGTTTTTAATGATGACTAGATATTTGATATTTCAATGTCCTTTGTGGACCCTAATAGAATGATGGTGCGTGGTTGGCTTTTGTTTGTGAATGTGATGAACTACATTAGCTTACTTTAGAATGCTATAGAATCTTACAGTTTTAGGATACATTCTACTTTGTCATTATATACCATCCTCTTTATTCACTTATTACTGGTGTGTCTGCTCTTAGTTTTACTTTGTGGAGAACAGTTACGTCTTTGTTTATCAGTGCTGTCAGTGTAATATGTGTTTTTCTTTCTCTTCCTGTTCAAGGTCTTTGTCTGGTTTTGAAGTCAGAGTAATGTCATTCATAGTGAGAATTGGGAAGCGTTACCCTCTGTGTCTGTGTAGAACTGGCGTTACGACCTCATCAGAGGTTTAATAGAATTCTAGTAAGGACTTCTGGGCCTAAGGGTTTCCACATGAGAAGGGTTTTAGAAATACATTCTGTTACAAGCAGTTGCTTAGAGAACTACTGCTTACATCCTTTGAGAGCCATGGTTCTGAAAGACTTAGAGGACTCAAAAGCTGTCAAATGTGTCATCGTGAAGTACTCTAGAATATTCTCACCACGATCATCATCATGATTAAGAAAGCATCTCACAGTATAGCTAGGTGGCCTCAAATTGCCATCCCCCGGCACTAGGATTACTGGTGTGCACTGCACACTCATCCCTTCAGTATCCTTATTTTTACTGTCTCTGGAACCTCTAGACACAGTCACATGTCCTCTTCCCAGGTTCTTTGTATCTGTGTGGATGTGGATGTGGATGTATGTTCACAGGGGTTCCTGTGTGCACTCAGGTACACCTGTGTGTAGAGGCTAGACAATTCCCTCAAGTGCCATCCTTCAGGAACCATCCGCCTTGGTTTTGTTTGTTTGTTCGAGACAGGGTTTCTCACTGACTCAGTGCTGACCAACTGGTCCAGGTTGGCTGGTCAGGTAACTCAGAGAACCCTTGCCTGCTCGGCATGGAGATTACAAGCATGTTCTCATGCCCAGCTTTTTAACACGGGCCTCAAACTCAGGTCCTTATACTTACACAGCAAGCACTCCCCTCACAGAACTGTGTCCTAGCCCTTCCAGACTTTTTCAAAAGACAAATTAGGGGAGCATTGATTAGTTATTCTTAGAAGAAGGATAATGTGAAAATAAGCTTAAGCCAGAATTTGATTGTGCCCTTTGAGTTTTAGTAGTTTTATTTTTTATTCTGTGAATAGTTTGAATATATGTTTATCAATGTGTTGGTATTCTCCCAATATCATCTTTTGGCTCCATAATTTTCTCTATTATTTTCTGTTAAGCTGTGCTCTTCTGATCACTATTACTTTTGTTTTGTATTTTTTCCCCTCCCTCCCTCCCTCCCTCCCTCCCTCCCTCCTTCCCCTCTTCTCCCCCCACAATGTTGTTACGAATTTCCCCAAAATGTGCTACTTTAGCAGAGTCCCATGTTTTTCAGCCCGATGCCATTTTATTTCAGGTACTTTGTAACTTCCCTTGCCATACCTTTGGCCTATGGTTATTAACGTTTGCTATTTTGTTTCTAAATCCCTGGGGATTTGCCAGAGTTCTTTACATCCTTTATTTCTACTTGACCTTTACTACAGTTCAGCAAACATACCTCATCTTCCCTGAAACCTCTGAAGTGTGGTGAGCCCCCTTTATGAGCTAGAATATGGTATATCTTTGTGAGCCACCCTTATGTTCTTGAAAGGAAAGCATGACTGATTATCAAGTAAGGTGTTCTAGAAACATCTTTTGTTAGGTCAAGCTGGCTACTGATACTGTTGTCTAAGTCTTCATTGTTTCTGCGCACTTGGCATGGAGAGAATGCTTTATAATTAACCCGTTGATCTGTCTAATTCTTGCATTCGCTTTATGTATTCTGCAGGTCTGTTGGTGGTGGTATACACCTTTGGAATTGTGTCCTGCTGACGAACCCCATCACTTCTGGTTGAGGACTTTCTGTATACCTGACCAAAGGCTTCGTCCTAAAATATCATTGATATTAACATAGACATCCCAGCTCTCCACTGACTTACATTAACACAGCATCTTTTTTTACTCCACTTTTAACCAATTTACATATTTATTTTTTCACATGTTTCTTACATTTAGTGTTTGGTAGGGTCTCACTTTTTAATCCACTGTGACAGCCTCGTCCTTTGAATCAGTAGGGTTATATAATATATTGTTAATGTGAATACTGACACGGCAGGGCTGGCCATCACTTTTGGGTTTCATTTATCTGTATCATCTCTTCTTGGTTTCTCTTTTCCTCTTTCTTTTCTTCTTTTGCATCATTGGGATCATGGTTTGATTTAATCTCCTGTGTTCATTTATTGACTATCATTCTTGTTTGTTAATTTAATGGTCGTCTGAATATAGTCTATTATCCTCTATTTTCCAGTGATGAACACCACTCTAAATGTAGTATATGAACCTTATAATAGTATACTGCTCTTTTCACCTTCTTGGTCTTTAGACTTTTATTATCTTCAGTATTATTTTCATATGTTATGCTACATGCTTGTGGTCTGAGCATTAAATTGTCAATTATCTTCTAAAGGTGAATAATAAGGAAAATCTCTGTATATATGCATCTATGCACTCATGTACTTTATCATTTGTTCATTTTGGTGGGGGGAAGTGTTGTACAGATCTGTATTTCTGTATGGAATAGTTTTGCTTTTTCCGGCTGAACTTCATATAACATCTCCTGTGTGGAGGGTTGGCTCCAGGTGACCCCTCCTCTGTCTGGATATGTTTTTATGTCACCTTCAGTTTTGAAAGATGCTATTGTGACAGAGATCTAGAGTGATACCACTTTCATTTGATGCTTAGCTGTGTCTCTCTTGGGTCTTCTCATTAC
Source organism: Peromyscus californicus insignis (assembly GCF_007827085.1). Lineage (NCBI taxonomy): Eukaryota > Metazoa > Chordata > Mammalia > Rodentia > Cricetidae > Peromyscus > Peromyscus californicus. The sequence goes on from NW_026294514.1 coordinate 29,337,599, forward strand.
ATGTGAAGAAAAGTCTGTCATTCTTATCTTTGTTTCTCTAGGTACTTAGAAAGTTTTTTACTTTATCACCATTTTTGAGTAAATATTATGTGCCTTTTATAATTTCCTCTCTCTCCTCTCCCCTTCTCCTTCCTCCTCCCCCTCTTCCTCCTCCAGACTTGGAGTCCATTGAGTTTTTTGAATTCCCCAATTTTGAAAATTGTTTTGGTGCTATTATGCATTCAAGTTCCACCCCTGCCCAAATGGTTCTTTCTGTTTCTTCAATGAGTCCAGGTCGATTTTATATATATTAGTAGAGAGCTGGGATGTCTATATTAATATCAATGATATTTTAGGATATATATATATATATATATATATATATATATATATATATATATATATATTTGACAACTGGAATTTAATCCACAGTTTAACGATTCTCTGATCATGTATTTCAGTTTTGTTTTCCCCTTTCATGTGGGTGTTTTTCTTTGTGTGCTTTCAAACTTCTCTACTCTTTCGTTCTGCAGTGTTTTACTTTCCAGAATTCCTACCCGGGATGGTTTTTACCTTACACACGGTAGTTTTTACCACTAGAATTTCAACTTTGGTATTTAGAAATGTGTTGTTTTCTACTTAGTTTTTGGAGCAGGAAGCACAACACCAGCCCCTAACATTCTTATCTACAACTGCTCATTCTCACATCCCAGTCAGTTTTTCCTTTTTTTTTTTAATCACGTATTTTATCTTTCTCCTTCTTTGCTTGTCTGATCTTTACTGGATGACAACTATTACAAATATACCTCATTAAGTGTTGGCTCTTCTTGAGTTTCTATAAATAGCATTGAATTTGGTTATGGGAAAGAGTTATGTTACTTGGAAACAGCTTGATATTTCTAAGCCTCTTACTTATATTTGTTAGGTGTGACCAATGTATTATTTTGTCTAGGGCTAAGTATTTTCTTACGATAGCAGTGAGACATTTCTGTGTAGTCTACCCAATACTGTGTGAACTGTAAGATTTCCAGGCTGGCTGGTAGGACCTGGCTCTGTACCCTATCCTTCACGAGAACCATCCATTGGCAGTGTGCTCAAGTGGAACACACAGGTCAGCAACGTTCTGCACACCAAGAAGGAGCACACTGCTGTCCACCTTGGTCTCTCCAACTTCTCAACTCTGTCTCCTACTCTCAAAGATATGGCTGGCCTTCTCCTGCATTCTGTCAAGGCTGCTAACAGGGACAGCCCCTTATTTATTTCTTCTCTCTCAGGGATCATGATCACTTACTACCCTTAAAATACGTTGTTCTCTCTATTTGTCTGGTTGCTTGTTTCTTTTAGTTGGGGATATAAATGAAGTCTGTTATTTTGTTTGTCCCAAAGCAGAAGTCTCCACAAACGTATCTGTCTGACTGTAACTGCTATGAACCTTAGTGTTTTAACTCATGGTGAAAGTGTGCCATTGCTTGCTGTTGACTTCAGAGGTTGACATTAGTGAATCCATCTTGCTTGTTCCCCTGCCCTGATCTTCTTAGGCTCCTATGAGCTTGTGATGTCCTATATTAAAGGGAATCCAGCACAAAATATTTTGTGAGGATTGGAAGGAAAAGCCAAGGGCTTCTGAGAAGGTCCCGTTGGCTTTCTAATCATCTTTATGGGAAGAAGAACTGTTAGAAGTATTGGCTTTCTTCCCACAAGAGAGAGAGGCCATCTCAAAAGCCATGAGAAAATGGGCTCGAATAGATTATCCAGATATACTGTGTGATAGATTCACAGAATGATTTCTTCATATTCTGAGCATGTTCTCAGAAGGGATTTGTGCAGCCAAATAATGGCAAAATAGATGAACTAAAGATGCCATGAGCATAACACAGACAAATTATTGTTTTTTTTTCAGAATGTACTTCTTATCTCTGTAGTCAATATTTGATGCATACTCATTCCCATTTCCACATAGTCAGTCAAGGAGGGAAAATGTGGATTCATCTCTAAGTGATTGATCAGCCCACTGTTACTCTGCAACACTAGGAGAAAGATGAATCTTGGGAGAATGTGCACTTTAAACAGCCATTCTGAGTAGTGAGAGCCCTCCTGATGAAGCCAGAGAGGAGGCTTGACAGAGCAGCACTGTTTCTTAGGAGTGCTGAATGATTCGTATACTTTGCACAAAATAAAATTTCTGCTAGTCCCTTGAAAAGACTAAATAGAGGGTACAGGAACGCTTGCTATTGGCCATTTTTAAGGAATCCCAATTAAGGAGTCAATAGTAGTTTTATAGAGTGGGACATTGATTGAATTGCCAATTCATAATGTAAAGTGTCCGACAGGTGAAGAGATCATATATCCAACGACCAGGGAGACTGAAATAAAAATGGATCATTATTGATGGCAGCGAACAACAACAAAAAATGTCTCTGAAGAACTAAAACTGGTTTGATGTTTTCACCAAAGCTAGAGCAGTTTTTCATGTTGATTATGCCTGGCTGGTATTGCCATACCTGAATTTGCTAAGCTATGAGGTTCCTGAAGATACACCTGCTATCGAGAGGTCAATCAAACTGGGGTACACGACATAACTTTAAACCGGTAAGTACTTCCAAATGTGAGCCCAGGGCATTCTGAAAGTCTAACTCAGGAAGAAAGAACAGCATCTGTGTTAGGTAGTGTTCTATCTGTTATCAACGTCAGGAAAACAAGGAACTGGGGTGAAATTTCATGCACATAGAGTTTATTAAACACACCAAAGGCAGAACTGAGCAGAGTGGTTTGGAAAACAGACAAACAGAAACAGGGCAAACCCTTCTACCCCTTTAAGAAAAATATGCTTTCTCAAGGAGGAAAGATTGGCAGATGCCCTTGAACCCTATTAGCACGTTACATACAAGATACGGTATGCTTACCGTGTCCCATCCAAGCACTTACAAATGAGAAAATATAGGTTCTGTCAAGTTGTGTTATTGCTTGTCCGCAATAGAAAAGCTTGGACTTCAGTCACAGTTCATAGGTGCCAGCACCTACCTTCTTGCTTGGTAGCCTCTCCAAGGGGACACTTGCTTCTTGAAAGCATTGTTTCAAAGGGAATTTTGGGCAATTCAGTTTCAAGCCAGACCTGAGGGAGTCCTCAGATTCTGCCTCCTTTGAAATGGCACCTTGACTTTCAAGACCTGTAGTCTTTTTGCATTAACCAAAGTAGCTCAGAGCAGCTGAAGCACATCCTCAAAACATCCCTTCTTCTTCCATGGCGTGACTGATGACAGCCCCCAAGTATCCAGAGGACTTGGCCTTGACTCATTTGGCCTAGAAGATTCTCCAGGCGTGTTGTGGATGGTTCATCAGTAAATGAAATTGCCTCCTGCCAGAGGTTTTCAGAGCTGCATAGGGTGATTTGGAGTCTTGCTGGTCACTTCCTGGATCATAATAAGTCACCGTGCTTGTATTAAAAATTCAACTGAAGGGCACCAGCTGAGGAATCTTAGAGTTGGCTAGGTGTCCAGAGTGCTGTAGTTCACACACGTGGTCCGGTAGCTCCCATATCTGCTTAGGACACAGTGAAGTACACACTAAACTCTCCCTGGGTGGTGCTTTCGTTGACAGCTGGTAAAAATTTGTTCTGCAGACATGAAGCAAGAAGGAAGCAAAGGGTCCATATTGGACTGCTCCAGGTCCTTCAGTTCATGACCTGCGTGTTCTACTTCCGTTTCAAGACCTCAGGAAACGGGGTTGCCTCACACCCAAGAGACTTCTCAAGCTGAAAGGAGTCCGGAGACATGTAGGAATCTATTTAAGAAACACGAAATGTGTGACCTTGAGGAAAAGGTGCACTTTTCTGATGGCGGCTGGCAGGATATAGAAGGCGGAGGACTCTGAGGATGGCACCAAGCTGGGCTGTAAATCCAAGGCATTCACAAGCCCTGGGCTGTCCCATCTCGCCCAAGTTTTGCTTTGTTTCCTGTCAATGGTGTTAACAGCGCAGCCAGTGTTCAGCAATTGTGGGGAGAAGACAATGCTCGGAGAGAAAAATCAGTACAGTATTGTTTTATTTTTATGCCGCATCCAGACAGAAAGATCTCATTTATTCTTTGTACTCCATTTGTCATTCTAGTCTGAATAGATGCGAGGCTGTGAGAGAATGCTGATACCAAGTTGTCAGAGGAAAACTATTTACAATTGTCCCTCCCTTCTTTCTTGGGGCATTTTCATTATAATCTTTTCAGCTTCACAGAGAGATGAACAGAACTCGTGTTCCGAGTACAAAGCAGAGATCTGAGCGAACGACACCGACTGTGACCTTCACTTTTAAGGTCAACAGTATGTGCGTGTGGAGATATTGATGACTTCTGTGGTAAATTTTTTCTGGGACAGGAAGTACTGTTTTTCTTACGTCTTCCTGTCTGTCACTGTCGCAGGGCTTGCACGAAAACTCAAAGTACATTCATTTCTTCATTTGCTCTTCATTCAGTATTTACAAATGCCGTTTCTGGGTGCAATGCTGGGCCAGCCCCTGCAGATGAGGCAGTAAACGTGACCTCTGAGGTCGGATGATAGCTTAGCAAGGGAGATGTCTCTTTGAGGAAAGATGAAATCCTACTGTTAAACTCCAAGCTTTCAAAGCAGAGGACAAAGAATCCATCCAGCTGTAGCTTTCCTGCTCAGACATTCTTACACCCCCCTCTACTGAGCAGTCAGTGCGTTTAAAATAAACCTCTCACTTTGGACTTTCCATCTCCAGGGAAGAATGGGCTTATTTTCCTAAGTTTCAACATAACCTATGTTGTAATACAGGAGGCACAAAGAGTTAAATATTATTAATCTGTTTTCACTAGATATTGGAAAATATCTTACTTGTGTTATTGTATCTAATTAAAAACTGACATTAAGTAACACTGTAAGAACAAGGCAAAAAACATCAGGCAGTTTTCCCTATGGGCTTAGTATGATTTTATTTTAAACTTTTTTTTTCAAAGTGTGTGTATGTGTGTGTGTGTGTGTGTGTGTGTGTGTGTGTGTGTGTGTGTGTGATGTGAATGAGTTGAGTGTATATGTGTATGTGTGTGTATGCATGCATGAATGTGTGTGTCTGTGTGTGGGGTGTGTGTGTGTGAGTTATGTGTGTGAGTATGTGTGTATGTGTGTGGGGTGTGGGAGTTTTTATGTGTGTGTGTATGTGAGTGAGTCTGTGTGGGGTGTGTATGTGAGTGTATATGTGTATGTGGGGTGTGTATGTGAGTGTATATGTGTATGTGGGGTGTGAGTGTATATGTGTGTGTGAGTGTGTGTGCATATATGAGTGTGTGCATGTATGTGTGTGAATGTGTGTGGGGTATGTATGACTGTGTGTGTATGTGTGTGTGTATGTGTATGAATGTATACATGTATGAGTGTGTGCATGTATGTGTGTGAATGTGTGTGGGGTGTGTGTGTGACTGTGTGTGTGTATGTCTGTGAATGTGTGCATGTATGAGTGTGTGTGCCTGTATATGTGTGTGTGTGTGTGTGTGTGTGTGTGTGTGTGTGTGTGTGTGTGTATGTGTGTGTGTACTACAGTGTATATGTGGAGGTCAGAGGACAACTTGGGAGAGTCGGTTCTCTCTTTCCATCATGTGGGTTCAGGGGCTCAAACTCAGGGTTAGACTTGGCCAGAGGCACCTTCACCTACTGAGATGGCTCAGTGGGTATCCTACTCCTTTTTTTTTTGGTATTCTTGTCACTGTATAAGGGAATAATCTCAATCCTCTGTGTGCTTTTGACACAAATTTTTACAAGTATTTAGGTTTTATCCTAAGCCAGAATATTCCAGATTTTATTCATTTATACAAAGACTTGACCCTTTTCCCAAGTACTTAAATTTTATATTTTCTTCAATACGTTTATTAAAACTGAGAATCGAGTCTACTGTTGTTTGTATAATATTGTATTGAAATTCATTTGATATTTTTTAGCTTAACCAGTGTTTTCAGAGATAACATAGGATTATCATAAAGAGAACGTGATTTTGCTTACAAATAAATAAAAGGGAATGGTAAAGAAAACAAAATGCCCACTGTCACACCCAAGTTTTGCCCAGATCCTATCACGGAGTCAGAGTCCCTGCGTCCTTTGTGAAAGTGACGGGCTTTGTCCCCAGGGCAGTGTGGTAGAAGGAGGAACTCCCTGCCAGGCTGGACTGTTAGGCTGGGCAGGGATGACCAGAGGAAGCCTGGGAGCGTCCTTCAGTGTGATTCCGGGTCTGGGTTGCTGTGCCTCGTGCTGTTTCCCAAGGTTGTCTTCTGAACCTTTAGGACACTACAAAGGGCCACAGTAGGCCTGCACTCCAAGCTCTGATGGGGGTCCTTGGCTATGAGGAGGCTACATCCCCCAGCGCCAAGGGGTTTCTGTGACAAACGGAACAGTACTTTAAAAAAAAAAAAAAAAAAGAGAACAATTGTTTCGTTGATCTAAGAACTGTAAGAAGAACTCGACTCAACTGCCAAGACTTGTGGGACAACTTCAGAGAATCCTTGATCCTCTTCAATAGACTGTGTCACCTTCATCCCGGGACACCCGCCATCACCTTTCTAGGTGTGCTGTTTGTATTAAACATTCGATTCTTACCAACGAGCTTTATAGTAGGGGGATATGAGTGACAGCCTCCAGCCAGCGTACCAGAGGACAGTGACACTAGATCATGGCCGAACCCCTTCCAGGATTACACAACCCAGCAGCAGTGACAACAGGAAGCCATTTGTCAGGCCCAAGTCTCTCTCGTTTCATCTAGAAATACAAATATCTTACTTTTAATAGAGAGAAAGATGAGCTGCGCAGATGATGATGGATCAAGTGGATGACGCGCTGGGCCAGCCAACGCTTTTAAACATGACATTTTTCAATTCATGGCTGAAGAGAAGAGCAGGGGGAGGCAGAAGGGAGGAGACCGAACTGCACTTTTGAGAAGCGACAGTGTGTCACAGACGTCCCTCGTTCTAACAGCCTGAACTTGCTTCAGGTCCACCCTTCCACACAATATTGCCGTATGACAGAGAAATGGACTTAGAATCAGAAATGATCTTTGCCAACAGTGAGAGCAAAGAGCCAACTCGTGCCTACGAATTCATCACGCGGCATCTTTAAGGGAGAGAGAGGCTTTCTGTTCATTTGTTTCAGGGAAATAGTAAGTGCAGAGAGAGAAGCTGCTAAGGATGACTTAGATCAGAAAGCAGATTTTCTAGGTGTGTGCTAATGAAACATGAGGGCGGGTTCTGAGCAGACTATTCCAGGCTTTACAGGATGATGAAGTGCAGGTGATTCTCAGTAAATGCGGACTTAGTGCTAACAAAACTGAGGGTTTTGATGAGAGTTTGAGAGCAAGAGGATCATTGAATAAAATGTATTGTCCTTATAAAACACTTCAAAATGTGAATGACAAAGGAAGAAGCTTGGAGCTAGGCTAATATTTACAGTTTTCCATGTTCCACACATAAGGTAGGCCTTCCTGGGCCTAAAACTATCTCTTCCTTAGTTTCTCAGCAGCCTCTTGCCTTGGCCAGAGTTCTTGTACTTAAAACACAAACATAAACAAGCAAGCAAAACAATCAGAAGTGCCGGGGTGCTCCTGGGAATCATCAAAGGATTCTGAAGAACCGCTCTCATCCATCATTTGCTGGATTGTCTCGTACCCGGGTTTTCAAATAACAAAACCACTGTAGGAGCTGATTCTCAACAGCTGTACAAGTCCCAAAGTCGAACCTTGCTCTAGAATAAAGGATGATGGATAACAAGCCATATGAAGCCTTCATTGTGGAAGGTGTGGGTTGCTGCTAAGTTGTGTGCTTGTGCTTTATTTTACTTTTTTAAAGATGGTATGTAAAGTGTTTGGTCAGAGAAACGGCCTCTAGCAAGTAATGCATTTTTTTTTTTTTAACACAGAGGAAACTTTTCCCAGGAAGGGTGGTTATGAATTTAATTAGAAGCTCTTCTCTTTGCATAAATTTGGTTTAGTCTAAATAAGACTTGAAACATAGAACAATGTCCATGGAGTGCAATTCACCAATTGTTACTTTTAATTATGTTCCCATGCATAATTCATAGATGCTCCACACGGACAAGAGGAAAGAAAAGATAAGAAGGAACAAAAGAGACGGATTTTCCATCAAACAATTACTATATAAATAGACAACATATTTAATACATTAGCTAGCAAAGTGACTCTTTGTTCTTGTCAGTCTGGGGCTTAAAAATGTTTTTTCATATAATCCCACAAACACAGCATTGTTGCATTTTTTGCTAATGTCTCTCTTAAATGAAATAAATAGGGATTATAATTTTTATAGGGCAAAAATTAATACCTAAAATGATGTTTTCTCATAAATGGAGATATTTTAGGTATGGTTGACATAGCATGATATTGAAATACCTATTTAGTATTTAAATAAATTTGAGCGTGAATGTTTAATATGGGAACATTTGAAAGTGGCATTATTTGCTCATTAGGGGTTACAGTCTACATCTTTTTTTATCCTTTTTGAATACTAGGTTTACATTTCATGTGGCACAAAGCATTGGCCATGCATAAAGTAGTTAACATAATATACATCATTTTGGGAAAGAAAATTAAGTGGTGCAAACAGGTTCAGAAAGCATTAACAGAGTCCTAGGTGGTTTCCAACTATGTGTTTTTTGTGTTTTTTGTTTTTTAATAAAAGTTTTTGGTAGAGTAGATGCAAAGAACACACAAAATATTGGCTAACAAAATGAAATATTAAGTACTGAATGTGAGCTTTGTCCCTAAACATTCTTACTGTCAATTTTGTTTTATGTAAAAACAAAACAAAACAAAATATTTTTGGTTCGTGGTAGAGTTTTTGGACAGGTAAATAAATAGCACCACTCATTGGTACCATAACAGATTTCAGAAACCTTAAACTCCAGGAAGGAAAGTAGGCACTTCACAACCAAAATGGTGCTTTCTTTTCTCCTAGGGCTATTGTGATCTTGGCTCAGACCTTGGACTCCAGCGTGCTCCTCAACCCCGACTATCAGAGTTAGGTTAATGGACTTGGTCTCCGAGTAGGACTCAGACCCCGTGCCCTCCGCTAGCTCATCCGCATCCGCACAGTCGATTTTACTCAACACAGGTCCCAGCTGCAGCTGCTCAGAAACTTCTCTTGAAAGTTTTAGTCAGAAATCTCACTCTTTTCTAGATGAAAGTGGGAGTGATCAGATGAGAGAGCAGAGGTCTGGGAGTCAAGGATTTCTAGTTCAAGGCTGATGTATAGGCCTGACAGATTGCTAACATCTTTATATATCACATTGGCTTTCCTGTGGATGAAGAAAACTTAGATATAGAATAAGAGTTTCAATGGGGAGGGGGAAAATATCCAAAATTTCTTAAAAAACAAAAAAACCTTAATTTAATTAAAACTCTAAGTGATATATGCACTATGTCCATCAAAGGGAACATGGATACAGAAAAAAAAAAAAGTTGGCTTCTTATGGTCAGCATTTGATGTCCAATTTTCTAGGACATTTGTAGTGGGTAGCTGTTCCAACTTTGACCTGGAAGTACTACGCCTACTGAGGCTTCGGTAACTGTCACACCTACAAGGCAGGGCCAAGACAGGAGCCCTTAAGACTCGAGATCTGGATGTGCCGGCTCTCTTGGTTCCTGGATCCTGGATGCTGGAGGTAGACCAAGCAGAGTTTTCCAGAGAACACCGCTGGACTGCGCTACACCTTTCCCGGACCCTGTAACCTATCCCTTCACTTGTAAGTTACCCCACAAAATAAACCTCCCTTTTAACTACGCAAAGTTGCCTTAATACTACGACCAATAGACATTTTTATTAGTTCTTTGAAAATTTTATACATTGTGTTTTGATCATGTGAATTCCCTTGCCCAACTCCTCCCAGACTCTCGCTCTTTCCCTATCCACCCAACTTTGTGTCCTATGGGGGGGGGGGGGGCATCAAGACCAATTTGTGCTGCCTATATATTCTTGGATGTGCGACCTTCCACGGAGAATGGTCCACTAATCAGGGTTACACTCTCAAAGCAGATTGACTGGGTTTCATTCTCTAGCACCAACATAACATCCAGGCATGATAGCTCATAACTGTAATCTCATAACCTTGAAATGAAGATGAGGAGATACTGGGAGTTTTCTACAAGGGCCTATCTAGTCAAAATGGTGAGTTCCAGGTTCTGTGTGAGACCCTGTCTCAAAATAAATAAGTAGACAGTGAAAAAGGAATACACTAATATTAATCTCTGGCCTCCACACACACATGCATGGGTGAGTAAACATGTACACACAGGCACAGAACACACACACACACACACAGACACACACACAGACACACACACACACACATATTTGCACATTCACTCATCAGAAAAAGCATTAACTATTTTGTCATTGATGTCCCCATCGTTATTTTGTCTCTCAGGTCCAGACCTGTGAATCTGGGCTAGGTTCAATGACAGGTGTGCAGGCAGTTGGAAGAAAGGCTTCCTTTCATGATCTGTCCAGGAAGTAATTATGCAGAATCTGCATCACACCTAGTATTGTGACAAGCTATATGACACAGTAAATAAAAGGCATGACTCCTGTTTGGTCAAAGCTTGCAACCTACATGACCGTGTGAGCAGGTTAGCCAGCGCTCAACACAGTTTAGGAACCAAAACTTCCCATGGGCCAACCATCGGGGCATTATAGGAAATCAGGCTTTCTATGACCTTGAGAACGAGACAGGCTGTGTCCTGGAGCAGACAAGGACACAGGAAAGAACTGAGGGTTTAGGGGCTGCTGAAGGGACAGCATAATTGGACAATGTTGGCCTTATGCTGTAGAGAGCATCTCAAAAAAAAAAAAATTCGGTTCTGGAGGGGGCATGCTTGTTTTTATTTCTCTGCCGAAGTCCTTTCAGTCCAGCCAGCCTCCAAGTCTGTGTGCCAAATGTGGTCTGCCTCCCATTCATCCCCGCACCTACTGTTCTTTCTCCGACTGCTCCTTTAGCTTCTGTTCTCCGAAGCTTTTATCTTATTGTTTTAGTCTATTTGTGCTCCCATGGCAGTATCATAAATGGAGTGGTTTAATAAATAAGAGAAATTTATTGGAGGTTGTCCAAGACCAAGGTCCTGCCATAATCAATGTCTGGTGAGAGCTGTTTGGTTACAGTAATTAAACCAGTAGAGAAGGGACAAAGGTCCTTTCAGGGCTTCGTCCCAGTCACCTCATCATCAGCTCACTAAGGTCCTGAATAATGCTGTCATGTTGCTGATCAGGTTTTCAACATGAGAGTTTTGGGAAGGGCAACATAACTTCCCGTCTGTAGCATCATGCTTTAAGAACCCCTGTTTTATTTTTATGATTATTTGCTTGCTTGCGTGCATGAGTGCTTGTGTGTGTGTGTGTGTGTGTGTGTGTGTGTGTGTGTGTGTGTGTGTGTGTGTGTGCTAGCTATAGGTCATCCTCAATGCTGTTACTCAGGAGCCTGCCCAGCTTGTTTCATAATGCAGTTTCACATTGGCCTCAAAACAAAATGACCCAATTAAGCTAATCTAGCCAATGAGTGAGTTGTCCTGAGATTACAAGGGTTCACTGTCCAACTGGGCTCTCTGGCTCCCCCCGCCCCAATGTGTGTGTGTGTGTGTGTGTGTGTGTGTGTGTGTGTGTGTGTGTGTGTGTGTGTGTTTTGTGTGTGTGTGTGTGTGTAGTGGTGTAGTGTATACACACACGTGCACAGGTGCATGCAGAAGCGGAGGAGTTGCTGAGTGTCTTGTTCTATCATGCTCTGTCTTATTCCCTTGAGACAAGGTCTCTGACTGAACTTGAAGCTAGGCTGGTGGATCCTCCCCTCTCCACCTATCCCACCCCAGTGCTGCTGAGGTTACAGGCTTTGTGCAGCTGCACCCAGCTTTTTACATGGATGATGGACTCATGGTTTGATCTCAGGTCCTCAAGCTCGTGCAGCGAGTGTTCTTATTGACCGAGCCACCTTCCCAGCCTTACATCACACTTAAAAAAATAAGCAACATGCGTTTGTGGATCTATCTGAGGTCTTTATACTTGTAGGGGAAACATTTACCTGCCAGAACTCTCTCCCCAACCCCTAATCTGCTTGCTTTTCTTTTCTGTCAAAAATATACGTTCAGGAAAACTTTTTGCGTCTGTTTACACAGTTACCCTCTGTTGCTTTTGGTAGGAAAAAACATGAAGATCTCAGTCCTGAGCCAGTCTGACTGATGGTTATGTGAGCATGGGCAAAGTGCTTAATCCTTCTGGGCATTAGCACCCTGACTGGGAAAGGAAGAGTTTAAATTGGATGATGTCTAATGGCTTGCCCAACTTTTGATCTTTATCATAGGGTTTTCGTTCATTGGTTTTTGCACACTACTATTATGCAGTTTTATGATGAGTAGATTTTCCTTTTCCTGTGGGGTTTTTAAGCCCATTGACTGAAAGGACTTAGGTACAAGCCCATTAACTAAGCCAGTGAGTCGGATTACGAGTATTGACGAAACACCGGAAAATTCTCACCACCACCTCTCCTTACCCGTCTGCTAGTTCTCAACTTTGCTTCCCCCCATTTTCCACCACTCTACGAGTCCCTTCCACCCCTGATATCTGCACAACCTGAACACCCAAGTGTTTCATGCTGATGGCCGGGGAGCCCAGATAGTTGTGGTTTATAAATGAGAATTCATTAACTATAGCAAAGGGAAGCTTTAAGAAGAGAGCTACCAACAAGACTTGCCCTCATTCAGCAGGAGACACAGCTTTGGGAAGCATAATGCAAGAGGAATGAGGCTCCCCAGTCTAAATGAGGCCTCCGATGCTGCCTTCCTCCGCAGGCTGATCTGTTTATATCGAGGGTTCCCTCACAGGGAGCTCTGCCTTCCCCTTTGGGCACCAAACACTGTCAGAGTTTCAGAGAATTTTGTTTTTAGTGCCATATCCTATTTATGCCAATTAGAGATAATCTCCTTGGGCTCTGAAGTAATTTGTCGGGTATAATCTCAGGCATGCTGGAGAGAGGCGCAAACCCTCTGCTGATTGGACACCAGAGTGGAAACTCCTCAGGCACAGTTAGAAATTAGTCAGAACTTTGAAGTCCCTGTGATGTCTCTTTTCTCTCTTTATTTTTATCAAACAAGGAAAGCTTCCTATGAAGAGTAAGCACAAGTGCACTGGGCAGCATGTTTATAGGGACTTTCTTTGCACTTATAAAACCGGAATGTGAGTGCCCCTGCTCGTGCGCACACATACACAGTACCCGCAGTTGAATGAGATGAATGGATGGAGATTTTTCTCAAGGAAACAAAATGCTTAGGTTGGAAACTTGCTTTCTCCTGTTTTTTGTTTTTGTTATTGTTGTTGTTATTCCCAGTATTTAGAAGGATCAAGAGCCTCCAGTTTATTGGGACTGCCCCTTACTGCAATGGATGGCTACCATCACAATGAACAGACCTGAATGGTTTCATTAATTCCTGAGTTATTGTCACGAGTCTGTTTTCCCTTCTATGTCTATCTATCAGTTAGACATCTCTCCAGAAGATCTTACTATCAATTAACTAGAAACATTTGCATGGGAGAATAAAACTTCCTGCTAAGAATGACCAGTCGCAGGATCCTAAAAGAAAGTCATGGTGATGAGATGATGCAGAGGGGTGGGGGGAGGGGCTCTGATCATCAAGCACCCCTTGTCACTCATCAATGGCTGCTATGGTCAGGACATCGTGCTTTGCCCTCTTTTCTAGTAACCACTTGTCCCAGAACACACGTATTGGCAGATTTGTTTTGATTCAAATTCTGAGGTTCTATTTCCCCTTCCTAGGGAGCTCCTTCCCTTTCCTCTACTCCCTTACTCTATACTTAATCTTTGTGGTTATACAGATTGTAGCCTGCTTATTAAAGACTTAACAGATAACATCCACAGATAAATGAGCGGGTGCCACTAAGCCTGGCGTTTTTCTATGAGTTCTTAGTATTGAACTCGGGCCCTTGTTCTTGGGGGAGCAAGCACGTCAATGATTGAGCCATTTCTTCAGCCCCTGTCTTAGGACTCTTTTGTATAAATAGACAGGTAGTGTTTTCATGCATGCAGTGTAGATATTCTCACATAATTTGTTTATTTCTTTAGCAAACATTCTTTGGAAGTCTAGGTACATTCATAAATAGGAGTCTAATGATAAGTAGAAATGTATGCTTAAAGTATTATTCAAGTTTTCTGTTTCTACAAATATACATAGAGATGAGGAAGCTGTCCAATAATGCTTGACATTATCTTCTTATTGATTATTTTGATGTTTTATTAGTATCTTAAGCATATTATCTTTCAACATATTATCCATGACTAACTTAGAAAATGAGAAGATTTTGGAGCTGTGGAGGTGGGTCAGTTGATAAGTTCTTGCTGGGTAAGCCTGATGACTTAAATTTGGATCCCAGCACCCATGAAGAAAGCTGAACATGGTAGTGATATGCGTGCATAATGTACCCATTGAAGGCCAGGGACAGGGCAGTCTAGGAGGCTCATTAGCCAACTTAGTCTAATGAAAACAGCAGGCTTTAGGATAACTGAGAGACCCTCACAAAATATAAGACAGAGAACAATAGAATAAGACAACCAGTGTCGATCTCTATCCTTACATGTCCCATACATGAGTGTACATACTCTCATTCACATACACACATGCACACATTTGTATACACATACAGAGAGAAAAAACTGGTGAAGGTGGAGTTTTTCACTGGCACTGCCAGTCAGCACTGTCCTTCCAGCTGCTCCCCAAAACCACACAGGGACTTCTTATTAATTATAAATGCTCAACCAACAGCTCAGGCTTGTTTCTAACTAGCTCCTTTATCTTAAATTAAGCTCCTATATCTTAAATTATCTATGCTCTTCCAGAGGCCAGTGCCTTTTTTCAACATGGCGTGTTCATCTTGCTTCTTTCCACATCTCTTGGCGACTCCTGAGACCCCTCCCTTCTTGCCCTTCTTCCCAGCACTCTCTTTTTGTCTGCAAGTCCTGCCTAACTTCTACCTGTCCAGCTATTGGCCAGTTGGCTCTTTTATTAACCAATGAGAGTCATATACATTTACAGTATACAAAGATTGTTCCACAGCAAACTTGGAAGACAAGATGCTACTTGTCAGAGCAAAAGACACAAGAATGCTTAAAAGAATATTTTTTAACAGAACGTTACAATAATTTTTAAATATTGATAAGAAAGCTATAGAATTCTCTGGGAAACAAGGTAAAAACAAATAAATGATGTATTTTGTAGTAGAAAGACTGAATATAAAAGCATGTGAATTTCTTCCAAATGTGATTTTGAATTGCTGTAATTCATATTAATTGCCTGGGTAATTTTAATTGGTGTGAAACTCAATGACATGATATGTGTATGCACTGTACATCTGTTTAAAAAAAAAAAAACTGTCTTATATCTTACTATGACCCTCTCTCAAAACTTTCAGCCCCCAAATCTCTCAAAGCCAGCATGTTTGCCTATTATTTCTTTTTAACTACAAAAAAGTTTATGGAGAGATTTCACTGCAGCAATCTGGGTACTCTTCCAAAGTCAAACATCCCGTGCGAATGGTGTGATGTAACGTTAGGCAGATGTGTCTCCATTGATATTGTACATGGAGTACCATACAACTGGCCATGGAGAATTATGCTAACGATTCAGAGACTATGAATGTAGGCCAAAAAAAAAAAAAGCACTTTTAGATCAACATATGAAGCAATGCAAATCAGCAAAGGATAAAAGAAGTCAACGAGGGCAAAGAAGAGACATAAATCAAGGCAAACTTCTCCAGGAGATATGAGGTGACATTAGCAGGGATGTGGAGGTCATGGTTTTTACTCTGACTAATTTGCATAAGTTATTATCCTCTGCACAGCCCTTGACAAACAGGAACTAAATAGCAAAAGGGACAGTAGGCCATGCCCCTCGCTGGGGATAAGGTGAGAGGTGCAGGGCTGAGGTATGCAAGCAGGACAGAGCAGTGAAATACAGACTGCCTCTGCTTTACCTTGTGGTGTTTTCATCAGGACAAGGCATTCATTCGGGCAGAAATTCTTTCGATGATCAGACCTGCTCCCACTTTGGCTCCACACAGAGGGTGCTTTGGTCATTTTCAGTTTCCAATGTGAGACGATCAATGAACTAATAATAAATAAATACACATACAAAAGACTGTGTCTAAGTGATGAAAAATTCGGTGACAATTAATTGAAGGAAGAGAAATGGCCTGCTGGGAGATGTTCCACTCACGAAAGCATAGCGCTCACGTTATGAAGAGAGGGAAAGAGGGAATCAATTTTGCTTTCCAAACAAACTAAGCAAAAGCAATTTCACTCGTGATCTGAGAGGCTAACTGCCAGCTCCCTGTGTGCAGGTAAGCTGTACCCTCAATGATGTTCACTTCTGACTAGCGAGGCTCCAGATAGGAACCCCCAGAGTGCCAGTGTGTGCCATCCAGCCACTCACTAATATTTCTCGAATAAATTTGCAGGTCATCTGAAAGAAGAAATCATGTTCACTGCTTTCTTTTTTGTTCCCAGAAGGCCATTCAGCTTTCTGTAATGCAAGAACAGGGCCGTTTGGGATGGGATATCTCCACAGTTCAGAGAGGCTGCCTCTTAGGAATTGTTAGCACTGTTTTGGATTTCAGCTTCCTGCTGTCCATTTTGGTTTTTGTTTCCTGAGATCTCACCATCACACCAAACAGCTTCCCAGAACAGAGCTCTGTTTAAGCACTTTCTTTTTATTAAGTGGGGTGTATTGAGAAGGGCTGGCTTATATAACATAAAACTAGGTTGGCAAATTAATGACTAAGCATCAACTTGTCACAGCTGACTTATATGTGCACACACACCAATAACTTACACATGCACACTCACCAATGCCATAAATCTCAGTTGTGATGTTGCACGAGCTTCTATGAAATATGTGTTTCTGCAGTCATGGGAGTTTTAATTACTTTGTCATCATGGCCCTTGTAGGGTCTATTGGACAGCTGTCTGGGCAGCCCAAGGGGAAAAGAAAACCTCTGACAATCAAGACAATGGAGCTGTTTCGTCAATCAACCTATGCACACAAATGAGGCTGAGTTCTTTTCCACCCACCCTCCCAAACCTAGCAAGGTTGCCACATGGACACGGTGACTGAGAGACTCTCTGTTCTCTTTGCATTAAGGTTGTGTGGTAAGAAAGTATCTATTTTACTCCTTTTTATAACAATTTTCCTAATTTCTAATCACCCCTCAAATGGGGTCATGAGTTCTTATGCTTCTTTTATAATACTTTGTGTTTCATGATTTCCAGGGACGTGAGATAATTATACAAATCTGGTAAATTGCACACTAATGATAATTACTTTTTAATATGTTTATAATAGCAACTATAACTACTCATCGCTAAGTAACACGGGTTAGCTAAAGTCACTTAACAGAGTTGAGCAAGACAATGGTAATTTGTGTGTGTTTATCTATATCTTCCAACAGGCTTGGTATTAATTTGGTTTTTTCAGATGAGGAGGATAAAACACAATGTGACTTAGTCAAGTAGTTTAGAGCACATCCCATGGCTCATGACTGATGGGGGCAAAATTCAGGGTTACAATGATTGGCCTTGGGGCCATGATCTTACCTGCAGGGCTGGGCTTTGGAAGGTCTCTATTCTGATCCTAACTCTCTGCATCCATTGCTTATCCAAGTTCCTACTTGATGGGTAGGGTCTTATGAAGCAGGGTCTCTCTCGGTTTTTTTTCTCCCTCTTCATCTTTCACATCTATAAATCCAGTCCTTGGAACTGGGCTAGGAAAAGAGGAAGATTTTAATACTCGTCAAATGAACAGATGATGAAAGTGTTGTGTTTTAAGTTCAAACTCTTTGGGGGCCATTCCTTGCTATGATGTTGGGTGTTAGCCCAGCCAAGAGAAAGGAGATGTGGAAAACAGGGAACTTGAGACTTGGGAGGCAGGCCTGGATACATAGATCTGCCTATTGCAAGCCTGCCTGATGACAATGTGAGGAGAGAGGAAGAGGTCATATTCAATCTTCAGAACACGGAGGCCACCTTCACCATCACCAGGACTTAGGACTGCAGTTCATACTGCAGGAGCCATCATCTCAGGAATTTATTCATTCATTCATTCATTCATTCATTCATTTATTTATTTTAGCAAGGCCGGAAACTTCATTGGTGGAATTAGTTCAGAATCTAAGTTGGAGGTAGAATAAAAGGGTAGATTCTAGCTTCTACTAGGGACCACATTTAATCTCTCTTCTAAGAACTCTCACAAAAGTTTAGAGGGATAAAGAAGTTGGGAGGCTTGTTTGTATAGGTCAAGGCCGAGTTAGATAAACACAAACTGAATGTTCACACCCAGACTGGTGTGACCTGAGGATCCACAGATCACACTTGATCATGTTCACTGACATAGGACAACAAACCACCGACCAGTTTATGAGATTTGTTTAGGAAAATGTGTGGGAGCCCCACTAAGAAACAAATCTTCACAGGAAGCCCCAAGAGTCTCCAGTCTTGAAAATATGCACTTGTGTTATATACTTATGTATGCTGTGTTGGAAACATGTTGGCAGAGGAATGGATACCCGGATTACGTGACTCATTGGCCACCCAAATAACTAGCCTGCAAGAAATGAGAATTTTATTGAGACAATTACTGTTCTGGGAAACACATCAAGTCACTTGGCTAAAATGTCTGTGTCTTTTAATTTCCCATAATTAATGTGAGTGAAAAGAGAAGCAGCAGGAAATGAAACAGAAGTGATGGATCCTGGATTGGAGCGTGAATTCTAGGGCTGGCCAAGGTTGTGCTTTCCCTGAAGTCCACCTTGGGGCTTTTGAAAAAAATCAAACACTGCTTGCTGGGTAGACTGTTTGGATATGGTTTCTCTTAGTCAAATGCTTGCCTCTTATTTGAATCTGGTTGGGAGTCAAGAACTTTCTCTAGCTGCCAACTGTGTTTCTGGAAAGCAGTGATATTTCTGTTCAAACACACAGGGATAGATAGAGTCAGGAAACAGGAGAAGGCTGCACAGTGAGACTTAGGAAGAATAAGACATATTCTTAATTCTGACCCTTAAGAAAAGGGTGGGGAAAACTTTCTTGGCTTTCTTGCTTCAGCCCTTCATGATGTAACCTTCTGAAAAGCTGCCCTCAGCATGCCTAGTTGCATAAGCTCCTTCAGGAAGCTTCTGGAATTAGATAGTGGCATGCATGCCCTTCCTTACATATTGTTATCGCCTCCAGTGTTGTCTTTTTATTATCTTTATTGCTGGCACCATGGAGGGCTCCCTGTAAGCCCCTCCCCCTCCCCCATTCTCCCTTCCTCGGTTCTTTCTTAGATTGTGTGCAAAGAGCTAGGGAAGTATCTAGGGAGAAAGCAGGGGGCTTGAGGTAGAGTCACTCAGGAAGCTCATGCTGCCCTCCTCCAGCTTTCTGTATTTTTCTGGGCTCTCATCCCATTGGAAGGTGTTATCACACTCAGGGAAGGCCTCCTCAGCCATCACTGTCCTAAGTGTCAACTCTTTGTGGAAGGACTCCCACCTCTTACACATACATGGTTCATGCATGCGACATATCTCTTAATTTAGTCAGATTGTCAGTCAAAACCAGCCATCAGATACCATTTCATAGGCATGGTGACTAAGGCTCAAAGCAGTTAAGTAATTCATTTTATTTAGTATTTTAAAATGTTTTTATTAATTCTTGGTGAATTCTATACACTGTGTTTTGATAATATTTATCCAACTCCTCCCTTAACTCTACTTAGAGAAGACACAACCACACCTATCCCCAACTTCAGATACTGTTTTTTTTAATTCAGTAACTCATCAACTCCATTTTGTGGTATCTATATCCTCCTATGGGTGGGGACATCCACCAGATCATGGCTGACCAAACGGGACTGTAACACCCTTAAAGAAAACAATATGTTCAAAAAATGTAATTTTATTTTGTAAATGAGTATCCAATTTCTTTCATGTGCCTACAAGTTTATAGTCTCCTCAAAGTGAGTGTTCTCCAGCAAACTCACAAGATTCACATTCCTTAAAGCATGGATTTGTCCTGATTGATCTTCCCTGGAAAATCAATTATTTAGAACTCAGAGCTATCTGCATAGTAGGAACTCTACTAAAGTGCACAGTGTTGTTTTTTGAAAGAAGAAATCAGAAAGTAAGCTAGTCTTTATATCAAATGACTGAAGGTAAAGGTGCATATAAGCAAACATAGTCGAAATTAAAGAATTGTTTGAAATATGCTGGTACCACAGAGCAAACATGTATACAGGTTTCTTGAGCATCGTTTTTATTATGTAAAGTATTTCAGCCATATATTCCTCATTATAGGTAACCAGTTGAGATCTACTTTCAAGATTCTTTCCTCTTATCCATCAGTACTCATTTGGTCTGAAATCTTGACCACGATTGCTACATTATTCTGGTGACCACCTGTAAACTTAGTGTATATCAAAGGACTTCTTTCTAACTCAAAGTGTAGTATAGGATGTCCTAGGAGCTTGTGACAAAATTGGAATCTTCTGGTCCTTGGTCTTTGGAAAGAGAATCTGCATTTTAGCAAAATTTCCAGTTATTTAATATGTAGATCTGTTGTTGGTTGTTTTTTACTCTTGGGCTCTTTGGGGGGCCTGCCACCCAGCTTTAAAATAAACACACAAAGGCTTATTCTTTCTTATGAATGCCCGGTCTTAGCTTGGCTTATTTCTTGTCAGTTTTTCTTAACTTAAATAATCCAATCTGCCTTTTGTCTCTGGACTTTTACCATACTCTATTTCTGTATATCTTTTCTTTCCTTCTTATTTTGCTTCTGGCTGTGTGGCTGTGTGGCTGGCCCCTTCTTTTCTCACTCCTCGATCCTTTTAAATTTCTCCTCCTATTTATTCTCTCGGCCTGCCAGCCCCGCTTGTCCTTTCTCCTGCCTACCTATTGGCTTTATTAGACCAATCGGGTGTTTTAGACAGGCAAAGTAACACAGCTTCACAGACTTAAATGCAACATAAAAGAATGCAACACATCTTTGCATCATTAAACAAATGTTCTACAGCATAAACAAATGTAACACATTTTCAACTAATATTCCACAGCAGAGATCTTCCTTTTGGAATACAATGTAACATTTCACCCAGGACACAATATTAGTTTGAATTCTTTGAGAACACTTCCTGATTTCTTTTGGATTTTTGAACTTCTTTTTCTTCTACCCAGTTTCAACAGGAAGGAGGAGGCCTCTTGGCATCATTCTTTCAAAGATTCTGTCCTCACAGGCAAATTCAATGGACGATGCGTGTCATGTCTAGCAGTTGACTGGTGAAGATCTGTGTGGCCTCATTCTATGGCCTGCTGTGTACGTACATCTTCTCCTTTTCTCTCTAGGTTGGCAAGATAACTTTCAAAAGTTGGCATTTTCAGCCCCCAGTGAGAGCTGGTGTGAGTTCAAGATTGGGAGATCGTTTGACACATAATTCATCCCCCAACACGCATCTCAGTCTCCTCCAAGCTGCCATGCCACATTGCTTATTCTTCTATCAGTAGTGCTCATTTCATTCTGTCTTTTATTATATTTATTGTTTTCTCTCCTCCCTCTGACTGGCCACAAACAAATCCATATTTATTTCCCCTCCCCACCACATAAATGAGGTCTTACATATTTCACTACATAATGAATTCACATGTTAGAAAACCACTATCTACAAATCTGCAGATTGCCAATCTCTCTCTTTACAATTACATTTGTTGTCATGGAGACATCAATGATGATAACTATAGGTTATAAATGGGAACTGAACAATGAGTCTTGCTTATCCACCAGTAGAATGCTAAGGTTCTATTGCCACAACCCTACTTACAGCAGATGGACTGTAACACTCTAAAATTTGATCTAGTAGCATTCATTAAAATGTGGAAATGAACCAGATGGCAAAGAATGTGCCAGGGTGAGTGAGCTTAGAGGTGGCAGAACAGCATTTCTCTTTTCAAATGTTATGACCTTTCAAAGACTGTTCCTCATGTCTTGCTTTACTGTTTTACCTCACACACAAATGATGACAGGGCAGGGCAGCCTTCTGGGCTCTAATTCTGGCTCTGTCACTCAGTAGCCCTCAAACAGTTGTGTATCTTAAATCCACTTTGGAAAAATCCTTTAAAAATAGTGATGGAGTCATCAGCATAGTCTTTTAATCCAAAGAATAATCCCAGTGTGATAGCATGTGTCTGTAATCTTAGTACTCAAGAGGCTGAAACAGAAGGATCTCTAGTTGGAGGCTAGCCTAGATGCTACAGTGAGACAGATCTTATCTCTCTCTTTGTCTCTCAAAACTGACTTTATCTCTCTCTTATTCTTTCTCAGAAATGAATAAGGGGGCTAGAGAGATGGCTTAATGTCCTCTACTCCTCCAGAGGACAGGTTTGATTCTTGGGACCCATATGGTGGCTCACAACCATATGTAACTTCTGTTCCAGCAGATCTGATGCCTGGTTCTGGCTTCCACGGGCACTGTATGCACACGGTGTATAGACATACATGCATAAAAACAGCTATCCATGTAAAATAAGGGAGGGAAAAAGGAATTAAAAACAAGACGCTCCTATTCCGTAAGTTCCTGCATGTTTGCATGCTCATACTATGTCTTTCTAAAACATTGACAAATAATCCCCATTAATCAGACAAAACTTTGGCTCATGAAATGACTGAGTGCTGCTCCCTATAGAGCTGAAGTTGTTTCATGTGGCCGTGAGTTCCTGTGGGCTTTATGTTGGCTTGTGTTTTTGTTCTTGAGGATCATCTGTCAGTCCATAGGCTGGGCAGACTGTAATATGACTCCCAATCTTTGATAAAATAAATGTGTGTGTCTGTGTGTAAGTCTCTGAGTTTATTACACCGCGGTAGAAAACTGCTGAGGGAGAGTAACTGGCATGTAAGGAGGGCTCGTGTGTAATGGTGGCCCCGCAGACTAAGACCTTTGCTAGTTCAATCTGAAATTTCACCTTTCTTTTGTGACTGCTGGGGAATTGTGCAGGGGACTTGAAGGAGTTAATTCAAACTATTTCTAAGCCCACTTCCTGCTCTATCTTACAATAAGGAATCACTTTGGGGTTGTGTTGAAGCTAAACTAGTTTTGTTTTGGTTTTTCAAATCAGATCACTTTTCAGTCCTCCTGCATTTTAATCAATGGAAATTGCTTTTTTCAATAGTTCCAGATATTCAAAAGAACCACGCAAATACTATGGAGAACACTTACAACCATCGTGACACACACACATGCATGAATGCATGCACACACCCACAATTTTCATTATTAAAATGCAGTATTAATGTCGTACATTTGTTTTCATTAGTTAATATTGGTCACTATTATTAATGACTTATTAAGTGTCCATTACTACTTGTCATACATAAATTTCTCTGCCCTAAAACTCCTTCTATATTCTCTACTTATTCATCTGTCCTTGTTAACAGACCTAAGCAACTACTGTTTTTTATCTTCACAGTATTAAACTTTTCCAAAATACCATAAGTTGGCATGATATGTATTTGCCTCCAGACTGGTATCATCTACTTAATGACATGCCTTTAAGGTTTCTATTTTTTATTCCCTGGCTTAATAAATTTCAACTCCTATTTCTATTGCTGAATAATATTCCACTGTTATTCAGCACAAATGACTTATCTGTTCATCTATTGAAAAACATCTTGGATGCCTTCTGCTTGGGCAATTATTTTAGAGAAGATGCTGTCGTCATTCATGTGCAGGTTCCTGTGTGAATGTGAAATTTCAATCTCATTGAGTAAACACCAGGCGACTTGGTTGCTAAATGAGATGGTCAAAACATACTTAGTTTTATAAGACATCCTGAACTGTTTGCACCACCACAGACACTGACTGAGCATGCCTGTTGCTCTGCCTCCTTGCTAGGCAGCATTTGATGCCTAGATACTCTATTAGGGGTGGAGTCTTAGTATTCTATTGCTGTGAAGAGACACCATGACCAGGGCAACTCTTATAAAAGAAGGCATTTAATTGGGGCTTACATAGAGTTTCAGAGGTTCAGTCCGTTATCCTCATACTGGGGAGCATGGCGGCACACAGACAGCTGAGAGTTCTACTTCCAGATCCAAAGGCAGCAGGAAAAGAGAGAGCCGCTGGGCCTGGCTTGGGCTTCTGAATCCCTAAAGCACATTCCAAGTGAAAACACTCCCTCCACCAAGGCCTCACCTCCTAATCTCTCTTAAATAAAGCCACTCCCTTATGACCAAGTATTCAATGTTTGAGCCTATGGGGGCCATTCCTGTTCAAACCACCACATGGGTGGTGCCTCATTGGCATTCTCACTTCTCTTTCTCTGGTAATTATGTTATGGATATCATTATAAGAGCCAAACTGCTAGGTGTATATCTTCAGATCGTGTGCCAATTTTTATATTTCTTATTGTTGTTACGAGTTCCTTTGCTATTTTTTTTTTAATCAGGTGTATCTTTTGCAAATTGTCTCCCTCTGGTTTGTAGCTTGTCTTTTCATTCTCTAGATAATGTGTTTTGTAGAGCAGACATTTAAACTTTGGTTAAGAAGTGATTTGTATCCCCAAGTCCTAAGTGGTTTGAAACAACCCTTTAATAGTGGAAGCTTGACTCAGGGAGAAGAATGCTATTGTGTGGATTTCCTTACTTGTTCCCATTGGCTAGTTCCACAAAGCTGGGTTGTACTTCTGTGTACAAGGAAGAACAAAAGGTTTTGCTGAGCCGGGCGGTGGTGGCGCACGCCTTTAATCCCAGCACTCGGGAGGCAGAGCCAGGCGGATCTCTGTGAGTTCGAGGCCAGCCTGGTCTCCAAAGCGAGTTCCAGGAAAGGCGCAAAGCTACACAGAGAAACCCTGTCTCAAAAAACCAAAAAAAAAAAAAAAAGGTTTTGCTGAAGCTGACTGTTGAAGCTCAGCATGACAATAAACCCCCCATGGGTGGAAATATGTGACAGCTCATTTTGTGCACCCTGCAGGGTGTCCCTCAGTCATTCAGCTGTTCTATGATCATAGGAAGTGAACTGATGGATCATTTCATTTGTGTTTCTAGGTTTGAATCATGTGGTTCCCAAAGAATTAAGGAACCTATGAGAGTCTTAAAAAAAAAAAAAAAAAAAAAAAAAAACTAAAAAAAAAAACAAACCAACTAAAATTACAAAGAAATTGTAGCACCAGGATGTAGCCATTGGTAGAGTTGGATTTTAAGGGGTTTGTAGTTGATTTTTAAATAAAATTCTCAGGTGGTTCCTGTTCATCACTTGCCCCCATCATAACTTATTTCAACAGCAAAGCTGTTCTTCATGATTTGGCTCTAACTTCCCCTCCCAGCATCACCCACTCCATTTCTGCTGTCCTCTCACATTTATTTGATGATACTCAGAGTTCTCAGGGATGCTTTGTATCATTATGTTCATTGCTTGAAATGCCCTCCCCTACAACCTTTTCTTTATTGGAAATTCCTGATTATCCTTCAGTGACCACTTGAGACTACAGTAGATGCTAGTGCACAGACCTTAACCTGAAATCTGTTGCAGCTCCAGTGACTTTCCTGGTGGTTGTTGACTCATTGATCCATTTTCTTAGAGAGGAAGACGCTGAATAGAAGGCGCCGCCCCGCCCCCCCCTCCATTTTCACTTTTGCCTCTCTAGCATCTTGTATGATGCTTGGCTCTTAGCAAATGCATGTTAGAATGTTACAAAGAGTTGAATTGTCTCCTGGAATCCATACCTATTGCTGGGGAAAACATCTGGTTATGCTACTGACTCAGGAAGCCTTCATGAATGCCAATCACAGCAGAAACAAAATCCTTTCCAATGATTTCTGCTTTTTGTATAATTGGAGAAAAGAGGATGGATTGTTTTTCTCTCCCTGCCAGTTGTTCAACAGATGCTGGTCAGGTTGCATATGGATGCCAAGTTACATGCAAGGCATACCAGTCATTTAATGTTGGATAATCTTAAAAGCAAAAGAAGAAACTGCCAATGATGACCTTTCTCTAGGGACCTTTACATTTCTTGGTGACATGTTGCTATGCAATAAAAATAAATAAATAAATCTTCTTTGGGAAAAAGTAACTAGGGGAGAAGATTCTTTCTTGATGGATCCTTTCATTTCTAATAAACATTCTTCTAAGCACAACTTTAACCATATGCTCTGCAGAAACTGTGGCGATATGCGTGACTCCAATCCTGACTATCTCACAGTATAGTGCTCAGCTCATATAGATATTAGCTAACTCAATGGATATTTATTGAGTTATGCAATCCATGTTTTTATTTATCCCATAGGTACGTAGTAATGTACATTGATATGTATACTTATGGACTTGGTAGCTCATTATTGAGTCAACAAAGATGCAAATAGACGGGCTATGACTTTAGGGGAGTTCTACATCAGTTTTAAATCAGTGGAGTAGAATTATTGGAGTGGTTAATGTTAACACTAAACTTGACAGAATCTAGAATCACTTGGGAGATGGGCCTCTGGACATGCCTGCCTGAGACAGAGTATCTTGATTGTGTTAATTGAGGTGGGAAGACCTCCCCACTGTGAGTAGTATCATTCCCTAGGCTGAGGATCCTGGAAAGAGAGAGCTAAGCACTATCATACATGCATTCTTTGCTCTCTTCTGATTATGGATTGATGATTTAATATGATCAGTTACTTCATGCTACTACTACCGTGACTCTCTCCCTTAGAGTATTTTATCACAGGAGAAGAAACTAAAATATCCATGTTTAGATCCCTTATCCATTCAAGGCTTCTTGCAGTGCCCAGATGGTTGGATGAAGAATAAGTTGACTAGCTTTGATTATCCAGCTATGTATTGCTGATTAGCTTTCATCTCTGATAATGAGGGATTGCCATCAAGGGCCAGTGAATGGGTTGATTCTTTCATGGACCCTGTGTTGTTTCCTATCTTGTTACTGTCTAGTTTATGAGTAATTCAGAAGATTGGTACATGGTTACTATCTCTAGATATACGTCATTTAGTAACATGAAAAATAAAAGAAGTTATGACAAGGAGTCAAAAGTCACCAGAGAAGCGAGCTGGATAGGAAGAAGGAAAAATAATGTGAGTGAACTCTCCTGACCCTCCTTTTGTCAGTCTGATCCAAGTTCATTCCTGACCCTTTTCTGCCTTGGCATGTCCTCATTTACTTACCTGCTCATTCGTTGCACAAACATGCATGGATCATAGTTACGTCATCGTACACAACTTACTAGACACCAGGGAGTGACAGTGAGCTGAACTATGATTTTCCTGGTGGCCAGTAAAAAGCTGTATTGACAAATGTAAAAAATCATAGCTGTGCTAAGAGAGGAAACCAAAAGGGTCAAGTTGACACATTTATCTCTGATCTTCAGTGTCTTGTATGCTCTGCACTGCCTAGTAAGTCCATAAAGGGTCTTAGGGACTTGTTAGAGAAAGCTTTAGCCACAGCACCGAAGTATTTCATTTGATCTGCACTGTGCCTGTCCAACTGTGTCCTTTGAAGGTTTGTTCAGTGGCCTGGTTGTAAATTAATAGCTCTTTAATTTTTCCTTAAGAATGCTTAATCCTGGGGACATAACGTTCAGGCTAATCAAAGTCATTTAAGTTTGGGCAGTGCTGAGACCATACACGGGGTGAAGAGTACAAGGTCTCCAATTTGAAGTGGATATCTGTTACGTCTGGGATTTTTAAATAGTCAAAGCTACCCTGTCACTCACTGTAGCAGGAGTCATTTGTGATGGCGTCATACAAATATAGATGGATAATATCACCCTAAGAATTAGTAGTCTCTGAACACATCATGAGTGGGTAGGGGAAAAGTGACAGGACCTTTTAATAACAGTCATAGCAAAGACATGTGGATGGTTACTCCTTTTGCCGTTATAAGTTACAAGGAAACTTGTTCTGAATATTTCTCATCGAGAGTAGCCCACCTAGTCTACTTTACCCATTTTCCACCTCAGAGACAACTGTTTTCAACTTTACTGGATGGTTTATTTGAGCATGGTATTTATATTTGTGTCTCTAAACTCTTGAATTGATATTTTTAATTTTAATTTTAAAATTAAAGGGTAATTTTAATCCTTTTTATATTAACTTCTTACTTTGGAAAACTAGTGAAAAAATAGCCTTTTCTGACTGATTCCACTAGGCATATACTATTCATCATCTCCCTACATCATTCATTTTTCTCTCCTTTTCCCTCTTTCCAAATAAAGAGCGGAGTTTACTTAACTCATAGATCGGGAGGTTGGAGAGTCTAAGAGTACAGCTCCAGCATCTGGTGATGCCTTCTTGCCACATGAAGTTGTACTTTTCTTAGACCAATATGCAAATTTACATATTTATGACGAAATAAATGATGTTTGGAAGAGAGTTTCATAGCAAATTATAGCTGTTATTGTAAAGCGTTTCTTGTAGACAGTCATCTTGCTTTGCGCTGTTAGTTTTCTGTGTATGGGTAAGGCATTTAACCTCCTTATAGTTGTTGATTAACTCTTGTATGGAATTCAGTCTCATCAGGTGTTCTTTCAGCTTTTCCCTTTTGCTTTTAGAAATATTTATTTTATTTGAAGTGTGTGAGTATTTTGCATGCATGTAAGTATGTGCACCATGTATGCACCGGGAGCTTGTGGAGGTCAGATGAGGACGTTGGATCCTGTTGAACTAGAGTTACAGGTAAGTGTGAGCCACCACGTGAGTCCTGGGAGCTGAACTTGGGTCCTCTATGAGAGCAGCCAGTGCTCCCTAACCTGAGTGAACGCTCCAGCCCCCCAATTGCTCCTTGAAGATTTTTGTCTTGAAACTTTCTGGAATGCTTCTATGTGAGCAAGAGACTCTTTAATTTGGCTCAAAACTATCAGACTAAGATATCATTTGTTACACCAATGAATTAAATGTGTCTTTCTTGTGATAGATATTTTCTTCTTGATTTCACATCAGGCTAACGCAAATAGATAAGCAGCTTAACGTGACGAAAGTTGTCTTTTGTGGCATAAAGTTCACTTTGTGTCTGGATGACTCTAGGCCACTCTGGAAGACAGTGTTTCTGGAGCAGCATCCCAGGTGACTTTGATAGTGGCATCACCACACTGATGTGCATGCATTTCGTGGTGCAGAAGCTGGGAGAAGATCATGGAGAGTGATGCATTTACTTTGATTTACCACATTCTCAAAGGAGATAAGCTTTATCAATCTGATCCCACAATCATAAAAGCAGATGCAACAATGCATGTGTGGAAAGAGAGGATGAAGGAGAGGATTACCTGGATAGAGTAGTGTTACTACACACCTGATTTAGATGTGCTGTGGTAACTGGTTTTGTGGGGCAACCTTGGAGCACCTCAGCTATGCCTTGTGCTGGTCTGAGAGTCACTAGCATCTCAAGGACAGATACTTCTGGAACCCACCCAATGTTCATAATGTACACCCCTGGAAAGGCAGGAAAATTGCTCCTGTAGAGGATCTTTGACTAATATTTGGTAGGCACTAAAGGGTCATTGCTTCATGATTTCTTTCTATGGGTGGATATCCTGCAAAATCCTCCACCCTTCCCTGGATTTGCTTTGTACCACTGGTGTTTTCTAGATTTTAATTTTAATTATTTAAAGGTTTTCATTTTAATTTTTATTATTTAATTAAATAATTTTTGTGTGTTTGAGTATTTTGTTTATATGTTTGTATGTGTTCTGTATGCATGTCTGGTTCCTGTGGATAGTTATGAGCCATTATGTGGATGATGGGAACTGAACCCGGGTCCTCCACAAGAGCAGCAAGCGCTCTTAACCACTGAGCCATCTCTCCAGTCCCTGGATAACACCTCTTTGAAGTATATCATGTGTATTCTGGGCTACTATGGGCTAAAACACCTTGCCATCCATTTCTTTGGCTTTTTGCCTTGCTGCATTGTAGAATGTGTATGAGGTAAGACAGGAAAGGGACAGGGGAAGGTAATTCTTTTGTGATGTTGGTGCATGAAACTATCATTATTTTGCTCTAACAATTGATGTGAGTTTGGCTTTTAAGGGAATTCAGGGTTCATTGCCCTCTGCCCCAAATCCTGAAAGCATTGACTTTCTGTTCTCTAGCTGTCAAGAAGTAAAAAAAGCTATTTCTGACTTTCCTTGGTGAGAAACCTTTCTGGGTCATCTCTTTACCTCCAGATGAAATGCATGAGTCTGTATTTTGGTAGGTCTCTGCTGCACTGGCATGCAATCTTGTTGACTTTTGTTTCTTTGAAAGACAGAAAGCATATTGATTCAATTCTTTTGGTATGGTATCTAATATAGTTCAGGTGTAAGAAGATGTTTTAAAAGATTTTTTTCAGTCTTTTAATTAGCATATGAAATAATATGTTGCATTTTAATATTTTTATGTACATACATGTGTATTTCCATTTCTAACTTTTATATTCGCTAAGTCTTGTGTTTTTGTATGCATTTGCCCCATGAATTCCATTGTTCTTATTACAGGTTCTCACTTAGTCACAGTCTGCTGTGTCTTGCTCTAGGGAACTTCTGTGTTTACTTCCCTGCAGAATGGGAGACAGCAACTATTTTGCTTAGAGTAATGGAGGGGTTTGAGCCTTTTCTCACTTTACCAGCTCTTCATCAATATTTCTTTCAAAA
This sequence comes from Peromyscus californicus insignis, assembly GCF_007827085.1. Classification (NCBI taxonomy): domain Eukaryota; kingdom Metazoa; phylum Chordata; class Mammalia; order Rodentia; family Cricetidae; genus Peromyscus; species Peromyscus californicus. The sequence goes on from NW_026294514.1 coordinate 29,368,259, forward strand.
GAGCTTGTTTTATCAGTATCTGAGGTTTGGCTCAATTCTTTAGTGAAAATGTGCTTAGTTCCCAGTTTTTACCCCTCCTGGCTGTGAAAGTTTGTGACTTTGAAAGTTTGTGCTGATTTTACCATTGGCCCATCAGCTTTTGAGCATGTGGAAGGTTGCCATGATCTCTTTAGCCTCAGTAGTTTGGCTGTTATAATCTGGATGAATCTTGTAAGGGATGTCCTGTGCATCCTGCCTACCCAACCCATGTGTCACTTGTACCCTCCAGGTTAAGACAAACAAAGATGTCTCCAGATATTAGCAATATCTCCAGGTGAACAAAATTGTCCTATATTCACAACTGTATTATGTTATATTGTAGGAATCAGGAAAAAAAAAAGCCAAACAGTTTCTGTTATGGGTCACATAGTAATTGTGTCATCATTATATAACCTATTGTCTGTGCTGTGAATATTCAGTTCTGCTGTTGAATCATGTACACAAATGAGCAGGGCTGTATTCCAATAAAACTTTATTTACAAAAACAGGCAGCAGACAGAATTTTGTTCAGATCACGGTTGTAGTTTGCCAATCCCCAGGATTTAGAGATCAGAGATTTGGGAGAGGGTTGAGCACAAGTCTTTTACTGGCTGTAGGAGCTCAGTGAAATTTAACTGCCAACAACAGTCTCTATCTACTCTGTGACATTGCAGTCCTAGGGTACCTTAAATATGAGACCCTAACACCTTTTCTGCACTTTGCCAAGGTTCACAAGGTAGTGTTCCTGCCGTTCAGAAGGCATGTTTCAGGGAATGCGAAATGGATAATGGTCATCATTTTATGCGTTTGGTTCGCTCAGTACTTGGCACAGTGTCTTTGCTAGTTGGATATTTGATAAGCTATTACTCAATGCATTTTGTTATGCTCAATGCAACTTTATCTCATGTTGGTATCATCATCAAGCACAATTTTAAGGTATTTTAAGAAGAAACATGTTTTGATAAGACATTTAAGAACAATCTTTGCTTCCAAGGTTGACAGGAGCTTTTCTGCCTGATAATATCTAGATCCAGTAGTATCACATCTCTGTAAGACATGCTTTGTACTTTTCCACAGCTTCCAAAAGGGCTGAAATTGCATATACGCTATTAGATGCACCAAAAAAAAAAAATAATGACATAATTTGTAGCATTAGAATAGACTATCTTTTAGCATATTAAAACAAAATCATATCTCCTTATTGTTACTACATAAATTACAAAACCTGACCTTTCTTTTAGGGTCTAGCAATCAATTGCAAGTGTTTGTGCGATTTTTTTCCTTAGTAAAATGAATTCTAGGACTAAATCTTGAGAATAATTGGAGGTTTTTTTTTTGAGGCAAATTTAACACTTTGCTTACTAGAGGCAAACTGAGTGAGTAAAACAAAACAAAACAAAACAAAAAAACAAAAACCTACTAGATGCCGGTCAAGATCTAACAGATATTGAGATTCCGAGACAATCTCTGTATGTTTGGTGTTTTGGATTTAGTTTATTATTTTTAATAATGTGTGTGTGTGTGTGTGTGTGTGTGTGTGTGTGTGTGTGTGTGTGTAGGTATGCACATGTAAGTGCAGGTGCCAGCCGAGGCCGGAGGGATTGGCTGTCCTGGAACTGGATTCACAGATGGCTGTGAGCCACCTGACGTGGATGCTGGCACCAGAACTCAGGTCCAAAACGCCACATACTCTTGAACTCAGCCATTGATTTAGCCCTGCGTATTAGTTTTTGTATGTTACTTTATGTCCAGTGGAGATGTGGTGTATGAAGAACAGAACACTGCCAAGTCTTACAAGTGAAGAGTGGATTTACCTGGAAATACTTTCAAGAGGGAACGTGCCAGTTTTAAGGAATGTTAAGGAAGCTTTTGGCTTGTTTGGGGACAAAGCAAACAATGAAAAGATTTGATGCTCCAAATAGTTCTAATATTTGTAATTTCCTCAAGGTGGAAGAAACTTTTGATATTGGCCATTCTGTTCATGACTCTCTTGAGTTCTGTAGAAGAATGAGAGAATAGAGAACACTGGGTAGGAGAAACAAGAGAGCTGAGAGGCAACCACAGAACAGAGCAACCACTGCTGTACAAGGAAGATCAAGATCCGGGTTAGTGTGGAGGTGATAAAGCAAGCAGCGGTCAAAACACCAATCATCCAAAGGCATGTATTACTCCATTACATGGTATAACTTATAAAGAAAAGATATTTTAATTAAAAGATAGCTACGTCACTTCCCCTCTCCTCCCTCCAAGCCTTCTCATGTCCCCCTACCCACTCTCTCTCAAATTAATGACCTCTTATTCTTTAATCACTTTTGTTACACACACACACACACACACACACACACACACACACACAGATATGTGGAGTTCTTTTAGTATTGCTTAGATGTATATATTTTAGGTCTGACCACTTGATATCGGAAAATCAGTTAGGTGGCTCATTTCTGGGGAAGATTAATTCTCCCTCCCTCAGCAGTTTATTAATTGCTTGTGGCTCTTTACCTAGCATTGGGGCATAAGGAGATTCCCTCATCCACTTTGTCGTACCAATAGGTATCGCTGTTCGGGTCTTGGTTAGGCAGCCATGTTGTTGAGATTTCATGGGTATGACTTCCTTGTAATATTTAGAAGACATAATCTCCTAGCACTATTCTGGTTCTTTGTAGTCTTCCCGATCTTGTCTATTATGTTCCCTGAACCTTAGGTAAGGAGTTTTGTTGTAGATGTATCAGTTAGTTCCCCACAGATGTTCAATGCATTTTCAACAGTTGTTACAATCTGCAATGGTCCCCAACTTCTCCAAAAAGAAGCTTCTTTGATGTGGAGTGAGAGCTGTGGGTACAGGATAAGTAGTTAGAATACAGTTAGGTATTGTTCTGATTTAGGAAAATGGCAATAGTAAGTTCTCCTCTAAAATTCGTGACTTTACTATCCCTGGGTAGTTGACTAGGTTTATAGTACCAGGCATGACTCCCTCCATGTTGAGAGGGCCTAACATACAATCAAAGAGCTACAATGTAAATACCACTATTGTACCTTTAGGGATATCTTACTGTGCTGGTCACTGTTGTTCATAGGCATTATAGCTGGATAAGACTGCCAACTGCTTTCCTCTATTGGCAGCTTATATGACACCTTCCAAGACTGTGAAAGCTAGTTCTCATAGTGGAGGCTTCCAGGTCAGTTCCAGCTCAGTCCTTCATGTCTTATGTGTGAAGTGTGTGGTATATTCAGCAATAGGGACTACCTTCAACTTCTGAAGAAAAAGGAAATTTGTTTCATCAAGTCCTGGTGCCTAGAAGAACAAGTTCAAAGTATTATGTCTATTAAGACCTTCATCATGCTTCATCATGCCATGGTAGAGAGCAAAGGAGTAAATAAGAATCTCCTCCTCCCTTCTTCCCTCCTTTTTACTTCTGTCTCTTCCCTTCTTTTCCTTTTACTTAATTTTTCTTCAGTCGCAATATTCCCCTGATCATCTTTGAGGGGTAGGGGCTGGAGTTGGCAATACGACTCTTTGATAGAACAGAAACTATTTTCTTTTGTGTTCCAAAGAGATTGCAAAGGATATTTTGATCTTATCTCATAGCACCATCAAGCATTGTGTGTGTATGTGTGTGTGTGTGTGTGTGTGTGTGTGTGTGTGTGTGTGTGTGTGTGTAGCCTAAGACTCTATTCTATGCAGTAGAATGATTGCTTTTGCTTGGAATGTAGTAACAGACATGTCCTGGTCAAAAGATGGACCAGTAGACACAATTATGCACCACTGGGATATCCTTGGAACTCTCCCTCCACCCTAGGGCTGTGAGTTGATCATAGCTAATGGACTCTTTAAGGATTTTCCTTCAAGGGAAACTGCCTCTTATGAGTGTTTTCTGAGGGTAGCCTGTGCCCCTAGTCAGTGCAGGAGTACCATGTTCTGGCTTTTTTCCCCCAAAATAAGACAACTCTAGTTCCAGAAGTCTCTGTTGCAGCTGAACAGAAAAAGATGAACTCTTTCTTAATGTGGTTGTTTTTCCTCATTCTGCACAGGTGTTATTCCTAAGAGCACTTACTAGTAAACACACAGTACGCAGGTTTCAGGTTTTCACAATATTTTTTCCTATTGAATTGACCTATGGGGAGTTAACAATGGAAGCTGTCTTAAGTAGACTCAAACGTGGGATTTGAGCACCCACAGCAAGAGCAATGCATTTGCAAGGTTTAGTGAAATTATGAATCAGGAATTATGGTATATACCAGTGATTCTCATCCTGTGGGTTGAGACCCCTTTGGGGGGTATTGAACTATAGTTTCAAAGGGAACATCTAAGACCATTGAAAAACACAGATATTTACATTATGATTCATACCTGTAGCAAAATTACAGTTATGAAGTAGCAGTGAAAATAATTTTATGGTTGGGGGGGGGGGTCACCACAACATGAGGAACTGTATTAATGGGTTGCAGCGTTAGGAAGGTTGAGCACCACTGGTATATACTATTATTAGGGCCCCTCATACATTGAAGGATAGCAAAAGGCGAAATATGATTAATCAGAAATGGCCATTTGATAAGATTTTGTTTTAGATTGGACTCCCATGATATGGGTCAGTCTGTGTCTTAGTAGGAATAGACTGATAATTTGGATATATCTGGCTTGCCTTTCTTTCCCACAGGTCTTTAGCTAGCACTAGTCAGTGCTGGGAAGTTTAGTCTACACTATTGTATTAGATCCTTGGAGCAACTTTACAGTGAAGAGGATAGGTTAGTAGCCACATGGCAATAGATTTTATTGCTCTTGTTATAAACCTTGAAACCTGGTAACCTGGTCTGGGAATAGAATGAATATTTAAAGGCCAAAATGAGGTACTAGAGGAGAGCTAATATCCTGCATGCAAGAGGTCTCTTCCATGTTGCAATATTCACACACACACACACACACACACACACACACACACACACACACACACATCAGTGACTGTTTTTATATAATCTATGTCCCACAGGTGATGAATGCTTAAGTCACAGCTAGTGATTCTTGGGAGAAATTTTTAGTTGCATAAAGCTAGGATTTATGTTGATGAACTTTCCTCACTGGAATCCTCAAAGCAGAAAGATTGAGAGCCTTGTGGCAGAAGAAGAGCTGACGAGTAGGGAGAGTCACTGTGCAGGTAGGAATAGTTGACCCTGGCCACCCAGAAAGGCAAAATGACTTTTACACAATGAAGTCAAGCAAGGATATTTGCTTGGCTCCAGCTGACTCACTAGGGCGAGTCTTGGCACACCCTTACCAATCTTGATGGTACTTAGACAGAAGCCTGGATGTGCGCCTGTTATGCTATTAACCAGGATCTCGATCCTTTTGAGGGAGAAAGGTATGGTTATGCTATTAGGTAAGTTGTCAGGTTCAAAGCAGGGTGAGAGGAGGTGGCAGAATGGGCAGCAAAGGAGGCAGGGGAGTGCCAGTTACAGCTTAAGCTTTAGCCTTCGTGGAAAATAAAAGGACCAGCTGAGAATAATGCTATGCTGTGGCATGCAGATAACTCTTGAGGACCAGAGACTCGAGCTGCCGGTAGCGGCTCACTGCTTCATCTCTCTACAGAAAATCTTCCGCTTGAGGGAACTTGCTTTGTTCTAGCTCCTAGCTGCTCCATGATGGCAGCCCAGGTCTATCAAGTGGTCCACATGAGAGCACAGAGTCCTGGATCTTGCCCTGGGTGGAGCACTCTTCCTGTTCCAGAACTCATTACAGGATTGGCTGAAGTCTCTCCTGCAAATCGTTCACAGATTCTAGCATTTCCTGTTACCTGGCCCTGGAGTGATCATTCAGTCTTAATGTCCAGTCTGTTTCCTAGGGAACCCAGGCTAAGATGGCTACTAAAAAGAACTTCTACATATTTGAAGGATCCCTATCCTTAAGTGAGTGTGAGTGACTAATATTATCCAGTTACAACTAAAGGGAAATCTGAAATGAAATGAAACATAGTTCCAAATACCATTAAGGTGATATGCTAGTCTCACTAAAAGCCCTTTATTGGATCACAAATAAAAGAGAATGTAACTCTAACATAATATTTTATTAATTCTTTGAAAATTTCATACAATGTGTTTTGATTATATCCACCCTCTACTTCCGCTGACGCCTCCCAGATCCACCCCCACCTCCCCACCCTTCTCAACTTCATGTCCTCTTTATTTTTAATAACCTGTAATTATTAAGACTGGAAAACCTTTTCTCTTTCTAAAAGAATAAAAGCTGGCTATTAAATGATATTGGACTAGAAGAACATAAAAATGAGCCTGCCTGGGTCAGTCACATGTCCCAGTTTGACCAACAGGGTAGTTTATGAACCTGGGAATGCATTACAGAGAAAGGAGTACCAGGGGGGATGTTGGTGGTAGATTATGTATTCCCAGGGTACTCAGGAATTGAACAGTACCCTTGCCACAAGCCCCAGATGTCCTTATTGAAGTGATCATCTACCCAGTGCGCCCATCATTTGGTGCCAGCTCATCCCTCTGCCTACTCAGGTCACCTGAGTAGGGACACGCACAGCCTTGTCCAAATCTCGTCTCTTCTGGGTCTTTGAAGTCGGAGTGCGTGTCGTGAGGCAATGAGTCACAGGACAGTCAGATCACCATCTGTAAGGATCTAAAGGGGACCATCATGCCAGTGGTAACTATTCTCCAGAGACGCAGCTTAGTCTACCTTATTGCCTGCTTACTTTCTATGCCTAATACTTACACTTTCATCATTTATCTGTCATTCCAAAGGTCTTCTAATAAATAGGGAAGTTAAATTAAAAAATTATGTGTATGTAGATATTGCCTGCATTTATGTCCGTGCACCAGACATAAATGTACCTGGTATGCCAGGAGGTCAGAAAAAGACATCAGAGCCCCTGGGACTGGAGCCACAGGTGGATGCTGAAAAATGACTAGGTTCCTCTGGAAGAGCAGTCAGTGTGCTTAACTGCTGAGCCATCTCTCCAGCCCCAAATATATATATATATATATATATATATATATATATATATATATATATATTTAATTTAAGATGATCAGAGGTGGTTTTGTTGCTCATGGCTATTTATATGTACTCGTTCAATTACCCAGCAGCCTGACATTCCCTGAGAAGGTGAGCTAGGCAGCATGAGAACAGAGCCTTCCTCATGACCCTGCCCCTGTCTCCTGCTACAGCCAGAGCCCTGCAGTTTGTAAGAGCAGAAAGAAAATACCAAGCAGAGCACCTGGGTGTTTGGTTATTGGTGTGACCTAGGTTAGAGAGAGATGTGCAATCAGAAGTGATGGTTACCTGTGCTCACATGTGTGGATTTTCAAGGGTTTAGACACAAAGATAGGAAATAGACTTTGCGTATATTGACGGTGGAGTCTAGAAGAATATGAGGACCCAGCCTCATTCCCAAGTACCAAGGCTCTCAGGTGGCTGAGGAGATTGGGCCCAATTGCCATGGAGCCTTGAGCATGTTCTAGATGTTGAGTCTTCTCTGATGACAGCTTGCTTGTCTCTTTCTCCTAAAGGAGTGCAAAATGTGCACAAATGCTTTCGGCTCATGATTTTGTAATTGTTTGCAAGCTGACTGAATGGTAATCCGCTGTATCTTATTTTGTGTTTGGAGATGCCCTGGTGTCGTTCAAACATTTTCTACATTTTTCTTCACTTGTTACCTATTCCCAGGAATATGTCAAGCCTGCGTTTTCCTCACGTTGGAGGCCACTGGAAGAGTCTGTTTCCTAATGAGGCCTGTGAGGATGGAGAGTGGGCGGGATGTGCGGAGAAACATGTTCCAGAATGCATTTCACCCACACAAATGGGATGGAAAGAAAAGCTCTCTACTCCACAAGCTGCTCACACAGCCCTGATTTTATCCTTCCCGCCTCCTTACTGAAAGTTTCACAACTGAGAAAACAGGGCATAGTGTGGATCAGGCAGAGGGTCAGGCTATTTTAAACTCACTGCTAGCATATGGCCCAGGGACTCCAGAGAGGATCGCTGTCAAGGACTTTCTTCCTTCTTCAGTTTTGATATTTAACAGCCATCCTAAGTAAACGGGCGATAAGGAGAGTCAACTTCATATAGGTGACTTCCACTCACAGGTTCTTTCGTGTGAGTTCTAGTGTTCCAGTGAGGGCAGTATTTGTCTTTTTGAATATCAAAAGGAACAATGAACTCAGAGTCTCCACCAGGATTATTGTTAGAAATTGATGGAAGGAAAATTTCTCTGGCTTCTTGAAATACTCATTCTGATGATTTACACTGTGGGGTCACGGGGGGTCTTTTAGGTTTATAATAATTCAGTTTTGATGTTGCTGTAATTAATGTATGCATTTGATTGGCCCAAAGGTGAACAGGAACCTTACATGGGGGGAGACATTGTGGAACCTGGTCTCTGTCAGCTTCGCAAGGAAGTCTGACTCCCTAGTAAAGTCAGTTCTTGAATCAGTGCAGGATAATCACAACCAGAGAAACAGCAATGGGTGAGAGGGGAGGGGGGAGACAGAGAGAGAGACAGAGACAGAGAGACACAGAGAGAAACAGTACAGAATAATCACAACCAGAGAAACATTAATGGGGGAGAGAGAGGGAGAGAGAGATAGTGAAAGGGCAGAGAGAGAGACGGAGAGACAGAGAGAGAGACAGACAGATAGAGAGAGGGACAGAGAGAATCAGTACAGAATCATCACAACCAGAGAAACATCAATGGGAATGAAAGGGGGCAGAGGGAGACAGAGAGAGGCAGAGAGACAGAGACAGAAAGAGAGAGAAAGAGAGAGAGAGACAGACACAGAAACACACAGAGAGAATCAGTGCAGGATTATCACAACCAGGGAAACATCAATGGGGATGGGGCAGGGAGAGACAGAGAGAGACAGAGACAGAAAGACAGAGAGAGAGAGAGAGAGAGAGAGAGAGAGAGAGAGAGAGAGAGAGAGAGAGAGAAACACACAGAGAGAATCAATGCAGGAAAATCACAACCAAAGAAAAAGCAATAGGTGAGGGGGATGGGGGAGACAATGGGGAAGGAGGAGAGCCTGAGTGAGAAAAGTGAGGAGAGAGGAGAGGGAGAGGGTCTCTTGTTCATGAATTCCATTAGTCCCGGGAGGTGGGATGATCTGGGTGGACACACCAAAAGCATTTACACATGACGTACTGCAAAACCCAACTTATAAATGGCACAGGCAGACAGGCTAGGTCTGATAGAGCTTCAGCTGCAATTCCCCAACTTCTTCACATTCCCAGGTAGTTTTTCAGGTACGCACCTCAAGATTCCTGATGACTATAGAACACTGGGGAAAAAAAAAACCAACCAATTTTTATATCTTCTTTAATTAAGCAACAGTATCATATGTTTGTAGCGCTAACAGCTTCATTCTGTGAAAAGCTGAGACTGAGAGGACCACCCCACCCCCACCCCCCACCCCCCGCCGCCCCGGGAAGCATGACTTGAAAAGAACCCAAGATTTTCTGCTGAAGCCTGGTACCTTCCTCCTGTCATTCCCTCTTACTTCCATGTTGGAACTTGGTCTTTGGGTCAAGACACTCTCTTTGTTATTGCCGGCCTCTATTAGAAAAACAAAAGCAACTTCTCTCTGAAGGGATTGCCATTATTCCAATTGAACCTGTCCTTCAATGCTGAGTAGGGACTTCCTTTCAAAGTTGACACAAACCAGTTCTACAGGTAAAGCCGACCGGCCTGTGGGTGGGTAAGAGTCGTTTTGTAGATGTTCCTGAGAGGTCAGATACTGGTCAGAGAGGTGTTGGTGTGGGGAGGGGCAGAAGGGAGCAGTTTACACTGAAGACACATCTCAGGCAATCTATTCTGCAGCCGTATAGGTCTACAGGAGGAAGTGAATGGCAGAGAGAGAAACAGCTATTCCTGTGACAGTTACTGTGAAGAAACCAAGATGGCGGCACATAGGCCAGGCCATGTGTGCCAGGATTTTACCCAGGACTGGCTTGTTAGGTCCAAGTGCTGCATGGGACTGATGGACATTTGTGAACCAATGTCTTTGAAGCCCTTTTGCCATAGTGTCCCATCGGTGAAAATCAGTGAGAAGAAACTCAAAATGCCGAAGGAGCAGGGAATGGCATGCAGATAGGCAACCGGGATTTTTGACCCACAGATTTATTAGATTTTTGGCTAGGACCCTCCGTTTGAATCCTGTTTTAACATCCGACCATCTTTATTCCTTCAGAACAGTTATCAAATTTGTTTCCCTGTGTCTGCCTTTATTGACTACAAATGTCCTCAAATGTCAAGACCATGGAAAATGGCAACAGACTATCAATTCCTCATGTTAACAAGCACCACATTTCTTCCAAAATATCAGGAAAAAAATGGGGGGTGGAGTGGGGAGAATCACCACGCAGATGATTTAAATCATTCAGTTTATAAAGATACGGAGAAGCAGACTTTGGTTAGGGAGCAAGCTGCTTGGAATTGAATTGAATTTAAAGATGGACAGTTTTCCTATAGGGTAGGCATTCTGTCTTCCTGAAGCCAGAATAGATTCCATCCAGATGCCTCATGTTTTTGCCCTGAGCGCAAACATTACATGGGAACTGAGCTGAAAGAGCCTGAACAAAGCAACCTTGTAAATTCTAAATTTGGGCGATTGCATCATCCAAGTCCTAAACATATTAAGAGTCCAATCCAGCTTTTATTTTTATTGAGCATTTGTAACTAATTCCCACTGATCAAAGACAATTTAGTCTCTCTCTCTCTCTCCCCACCCCCACCAACCTCTTGTTTTTCTTTTTGGCAAATAAATCGTATTCTGGAAGGATGACATGGGAATCACTCCTCTTTCCAGCGGCCATACAAATCTGCTCTTGCAAAGGAACACGGAATGGGGGAAAGCAGTGCATTTTGGGAATTCATTAAGTGGCTGAATTCATTAAATGTTGGAAGGAGATAATTTAGACCTTTTTTGTAATGCAATAATTTGCAACTGTGTAATTACCAGGGTTTGCTTTAGTCTGGGATAAAAAATCAGATATTTATACTTAAATGAAAATTATCTACCACTTATACTGACAAAGATATGAGTTTCTTACTTGTGATTCTTTGGAAGATGTGAGGTTATGGGATCTCCGCTTTGCCTTTTCCTAATTAGGACTTAGTTTGGGGGCGGGTAGAGCAGAGCAGTGCAGCCCACAGTGCAGATGGTACAGATGGTACCTGTGTGAGGCTTTTGGCCGAAGTAGAAGTGGAAATCTGAGGCCGGCTTCAGATCCAAGGAGGCTCAGATCTTATTCTCGGTCCCTGCAGACTGTTATGGTCTTTCATTGAAAAATAATAAAGACTATGAATGTCATGAGCCTGGGGCATATATATATATATATATGGTTTAGGACCAAATCAGTCTGGAGAAAAGGCACCAAATGTTAGGACTTTTCATTTTGCAGAGATGGAAATTTGAGGGTTTGTGAAGTTTATGCTTTATTAAAGGTAAATATACCTCTGGTGGACTAACGTCACTGGGGTAAAGGAAAGATGGAACATATTAGTTGCCCCCCAAATTTGAAAAGAGCTGTCTGTCATTCTTGCTAAACAGGCTGCCTTTTAAAGGAACTGGGAAGTTCTTCTCTGGGGTCTCAGAAGGGTACAGGCCAAAGACTGTTTGTTGACCAGAGAGGATTGTTCACAGGAAGTTTATGGTCACGGACTAAGCCTCCAGCACCAGGCATCCCGCTGGTTTGTGAACATGAGCTCCTCTAGGACCACAATCCTTGCATGAGGATAATTATGTGTTTGGCCTCTTGTGGTGTGCTGTCCTTTCCTCTATCACATGGTTCCCATAGCCACACTGGGAGAGTTCCAGTCTTGCTGGGGATGTCTTTCTGTATACTGTGAATTGATTGATAAATAAAATGCTGATTGGCCAGTAGTCATGCAGGAAGTATAGTACAGGCAGGATAAGTAGAGAGGAAAATTCTGGGAAGTGGAAGGCTGAGTCAGGAGATGCTGCCAGCCACCACCACTGCTGCCATGAGAATCAAGATGTAAAGTACCGGTAAGCCACAAGCCACGTGGCAACTTATAGATAATATAAATGGGTTAATTTAAGATATAAGAACTAGATAGCAAGAAGCCTGCCACGGCCATACAGTATATAAATAATATAAGTCTCTGTGTGTTTACTTGGGTCTGAGTGGCTACAGGAGCCAGGTGGAGACAGGAAAATTCCAGCTACACAGGCTCACATTGCAGATATGGAAACTACTGTACTAAGAGGCTTAGTGACGCAGTGGGTATCTCAGGGTCAGTGCTGGATGGTGGGTCTGTCTGTCACTCCTACTATTCTTTGCACCCTTATGCTTGCTGTTTCTTCTTAGAGGTTACAGTCCTTGGACTTTCTGAAGGTGACCTGTCCTCTCTGGATGTTCTCACTGAGAAGTTGTTTAGTCGGCCAAAGTGACATCTGCCTCTTGGGACAAGGACTCATGCACAATTATAAAATGGAGGGTGGTATTCTCCCTTCTTGTTTGATAGATGGTCAATGGGGTAGAGAAACATTGATTGTACTTTGGGCCCATGGAAATTCTGTGCTGGAAATATGTTGACAAGTGAGAATTTTGTGTTCTAGGGGGTGATAAATGACTATGAATGGTTATAATGTATTTTTCTCCATGATATATTCTAAATATTCCTTCATTCTAACCATTTGTAAAGAGTTCACTTCATGTATTTTCAAACAGGTTCCTGAGTGATGATTATTAGTGCTGGACCACAGGGACATGGGATGTCTTTATAGAGAGAAGAGAGAGGAGACAATGACCCAGACTAGGGCTCTATATTGGGTAGTTTTAATTGTCAACTTCACACAGTCTAGAATCATCTGGGAAGAGATCCTTAATGAGAAATTGTAACAATCAGGTTGGCCTGTGGGCTTTTTAAAATGTTAATGGATGTGGGGTGATCCAGCCCACTATGAGTGGCACCATTCCCTAGGCAGGGGGTCCTGAGCAGTACAAAGGAAGAGAAAGCTAGCTGAGAGAAAGCTAGAAGGTAGGCTGACAGTCGAGGATGCATGCATTTGTTTCTTTCTGCTCTTGACTGTGGATGTGGTATGACCTGCTTAGAATCGCTATCTTGGCTTCACCTCAATGATGGGCTAGAACCTGGAACTGTAAGCCAAATAAACCCCTTACTCAGTTAAGTTGCTTTTTGTCAGGGTATTTTATCACAGCCACACAAATGAACAGCAGCAGATACTTTTATGGTAACATCCTCCTTTCCCACACACTCTTGACCCTTCTGTGCTCTCTCTCCCAATTCCTTTACACACTCACTTATTGGTAACAGTAGAAGGTTCACTAGGACCCAATAATGACTGAACAATTGTTTCTTAATAGCCTGATCAACCTCAGTCAGGAGGGGAGTCCTCTTTCTCACAAATTAATCTCTATAAATTCCTGTTTGGAAGTGTGCCGTGTTCTGATTGAGCCCAGCAGGCTTCAGTTTTGCTCTGGATCCATGGTAACGGAGTACATACTTCTTTTCAAAGCCCTTAAGAAACACCATTCTGGTTACTTCCCCCAAGGGACCATTTGTAAAGGTTTTGGAGGTGAAGTCTTTCTGGGGCAGAATGGGTTCTAGTTCCATCCATGCTTCCCCAGCTGGGAGATCAGACTGAGCACCCTTCTGTTGCCATGGCTGTACTTAGATGCTTGGAAACAATAGCAGTGCCATGCAGCTCGGAATGCATTGAAATAGGCCTGTCAAGTGTCAGTTTATACAGGAGGCGATGGAGTCTATGCTGACATCATGTAATCAAAAGGAAAAAATTACCTTGTGTGTCTTGCCTGGAAAAAAAAAAATAGACTGCAACTTAGCAAGCTGCATTTCATGGTCCCTGAACAGAACGGTGATGCTTTTCTTTTATTTATTCAGGGAACATCTATTTAGCTCGATGGTGGTAGTTTACAAATAAGCAAAGTGTGTGCTGCTCTGTGTGGTTAAAACACACACACACACACACACACACACACACACACACACACACACACACACACACGAAACAAAAACGTGGGCTCTGGTGGCTCAGATAAAGCCCAACCCATCTCAGCAGGTACTAACTTGTTTAAGAAAACCAGCTGTCAACAGCAATGAAACGCGCAGAGAGCTCACCAACTTCATCAGCCTTTTGGCAGCCCCTGAGACATTTGCTGCTTGGATTTCTTAGTGAAACGTTGGGCAAATGGGGAAAGGCAACTATAGCATAAACTTTCCATCAATTGGGGCTCAATCAAGAGACTGATAGGAATGTTTGTTTGTTTGTTTGTTTTTATTACCCCACCAGATTGAGAGGTGTAGGATGACAGGAGCCTCTGACCTTTACTCAAGGGGCAGACTGTAGGGTTGAGATAAAGAGGCACTCTGAGTAGTCATGAAAGGCAGGGGAAAGCCTTAGGTCTCTTCTCTCCACAGATTATAGGTTGATGGGATTCCTTTCCCCATCTGCTTCTCTCTCTGTTCTAAGACACCGTTATCTTCCTGTGGCGGGCACTGATCTTTTACCCAGGGCATAACTGGATAGGCAAAACTGTTATGTAAACTGACTCTCTGCTTTTGTCTTCCCCTTGGTCTTTATTCCCAGGAAAGCCTTCTGTGAATTACTGTTAATTTCAGATATGCAAGGCAAGAGCCAAAACCATGGTCTATGGTATGATATACTTTTTCCAAACATAGCTGTCATCCATCTTGTAATTTACATGGCCTTTGCTCAATAACCTCCTGGTGTCTTTGGTATGGTATTAAACCACCCAAGTCTCAGCATCCTCTTATATTTTCTAAGCATTCCTCTTTTGTTAGCACAAGGGATATTTTGGTGCTATAGATAAATTTTATAAACTTGGGTTAACTGTGAAATAGAACACACTATTAAAAGATGGATAAAACAATCCCAGAGGCGGTTTCTTATGTAATTCAAAAAGCTTTCTGACAGAAAGATTAAGTAAAATCACATAGAGTATGTCAACCAAGGGCTAGTCTACATTTTAGCTTTTATCAGTGGAGAAGGAGGGTGGTGGGATAGGTGGAGTATTGGAAGTCGAGAGATAAGTTTAATTCTGATAGTCGGCATTGTGACATAAATCAGGTCATTCTCAAGAATGGTATTTCCCAATGTGTGGGATATTTTGTAAATGGAGATGGCATGACTTTCATCTAAAATCCAAAGGAGCCAAATACAAGCAGTCAGAGGGCATACTTTCTCTCTCCATAGCCCTGGGGGTATGATGCTGAGCTTGCAGATAAGGTTTATTAGGTCAAAGAGAAGTTACAGGAAACAGTGAGGGATGGGGTAAATGCATCACTTACATTCAGATGAGTTAAATAGCTCTCATTCACAGGGAGGAGTCACAGTGTGCTATCCAAGGGCTAGCTTTAGAATATAAGCTCTACCCCTTTCTAGCTTCATGAATTAGGTGAATGATACATTATTAAAATCTTGGCTTCCTTCGCCATCACATGAGAACAGGAGCTTAAGGATGTCATCAGTCCATGCAAAACCTTGGCACAGGGCCTGACATACAGTGAGATCTCATGAATGTCATCTGCCACTATTGTCGCTGAATGCTTCTTAAAAAGCATTTGAAATGTCTTAAGGAGCCCTGTGAGTCTGTAGAAGAGCTCTTCGTAGTTCATCCTGTTAAGCTTACTTAACCCCAGACCTTCTTACTTGCATAAGCTGGATACCTTTTGGGAAATATCATGGATGCATCTCTGAAGGATCCAGGCTCGGATTCTCGAACATTTAACAGAGAAATTCAGCTTCACTTCTTCCTGCTTTCTCAAACACTCTTTGTTGCTTTCTGCCCAATTCCAGTCACTTCTCCCCCAAATAACCCTGATACTCCAGTCAGTACTTGGTTTTAATTTTTCAGGTAAGCTGCCTTTATCCTTTTCACCAATATTCTTGCTTGGCCTTTTGATCTTGGTGTCGTCATATATATATGTATGTATGTATGTATGTATGTATGTGTATGTATGTATGTATGTATGTATGTGTATGTATGTATGTATATGTGTATGTGTATGTATATGTATATGTATATGTATATGTATATGTATAGTTTTTTTGTCAACTGGACTTGACTTCTTTGATTTTATTTACAAAGCAAGTCTTCCAATCTGTCTCTGGGCATCATTGAGTGTCATGTACTTTCCTCAGTACCAGGTAGAGTGTCAGTTCTGAAATTGGGTCTTGATGTGCAGTTCAGGTAAGGTGACGCTCATTTACCACCTTTCCCCACTCCTAGTTAGGCTAGTTAGTCTTCCATGTAGTTGTCATAAGTTATCTCTTCCTTTGATGTTTATGCTAACCAGTGGGATAGCATCTACTGTTCAACAGACTGCTTAATAAGGAGATTTCATTTTCATATATATATATATATATATATATATATATATACATATATATTTCTTTTTATACTCAGTATTTTGTTCTGTTCCTTAGTAATATTTTTTTTTACTTTTGTAAAACAACGTTTCTCCCTAAAACATTTTAAATTGTCACATAATAATTTGTACATATTTGTGAGGTACAATGTGACATTTTGATATATTTATGCTTTGTGTAATGTTCAAATCAAAGTAATTAGCATATCCATCATCTCAAACATTTGCTGCTAGTTTGTGGTGAGAACATTCAAAACCTACTCTAGCTGTTTTAAATATGCAGTGTATCATTGTTAACTATTGTACATTCTCCCTATGGTGCAACAGAACACTAGAACTTATCCTTCCTGTTTGTAACTTTGTACCAGTTGACCAAAGTTCTCCATGCTCTCCCCACCCCTCAGGCCCACTCTCCTCTGTCTCTGTTAACTAATTCTTTTATTTATATTTTTATATCATGTACTGAGACTGATTTAACATCTTATTGACAATTATCTGATCTGTTTTATCTGAAGATTGTACCTGGTGGTAGAGAGATGGTTAAAAAAAATCAATTAATGCGGGTTGTTGAAGAGCTTCCGCATGCAGGCTCCTGGCTGAAGATAAGTACCCTTCAGTTCCATCTATCTCCATGACTTTAGGCAAGTAGCTCAAACTCTCTGTGCTTAACTTTTCCTGGATATGATGGATCACATCGTAGGGTTAATACCAATGTTAAATACAGTAGAGGCATACAATATTTAGCAGAATTCTTAAAGCATGTTGTGTTTCATGTGCCTGTATGTGTGTGCACACATTACAAACTGAACATCAAGGTCAGAGGACAGCCTGTAAGAGTCAATTCTCTCTCTCTTTCATGTGGGTCTCTGAGAATGAACACAGATCATGAGGCACCAATAGGTGCCTTTCCAGGCTGAACGTCTCACCATCCCCAGCTAAGTGTGTTGAGTCAATAAAGCTCATAGACATGCTCTGTAATTAAAATGAATGTCTGCTTGATTCTCATCATCTGGGGCAGAAGCAGAGGGAGAATTTGAAGGAAGACAAATTGAGTCAGATGTGACAGAGTATAGAGAGAGGGACTAGCTTCACTGGGGTCACAGTGGGAAGAGAGGTGGGGACAGTCATTGGGGCCCACTGTGGAGGGCTCTGAATCCCCAATTAGGAGTTCTGTAGGCAACAGTTCTTTGCGGAATTGTTTGTTTGAGTGCTAGGGAATGGGCTCAGGGTGTCTCACCTTGTATATGAGCCCTCAGTCACTGAGTTACTTCCTCAAGTGCTCCCTGGAAATTTACAACACCCCCTTAATGCATTCAGCTTTGTGTTTAGGGGAAGCTGGCTTTGAGCATAGTGAGAAGGTGGAAGGATTGGAGCAGAGAGACCAATTAAGAAAATAAATCCCACCATTTATTCTTGTTCTGTTCCTCTTGGTTTAGTTTCTTTTTACATGCTAGGAGTTTTTCATGACAATCCACTAACAATCCTTGAGGACACTCTCCCTGGACTTTTTAAATCTTCTTCCCTCAGACTAGACCTATTCGGGTTCTTCTGACCTCCAGGAATATATTCAGAAACAAAATAGATTATTTCATGCTTTATTTATAAGTTCCGACTCCCATAGCTGCTGACCATGACCATAATCTCTCTTTTGTGTTAAATATTCTCGGTTTAGTGTCTCATCCTAATGGCCAAACTGTATTTTTATTTTAAAAGGTATGGGGGTGGGGCAAGAAAAAGAGATTTGGATGGCTCTCAGTTTCTTCACCAAAATAGATGCCTACTTTTGGAGAGGCGGAGCTTGTATTCATTCTGGAACCTGCTGAAGCATTAAGTGTTGTTTACAGCAGATACAGCTGTAGGATGCAAGCTTTCAGTTCAGTTAAATGCATAGCTCTGTCTACTGATGACCTTTCATATACTTGCCAGCACTTTCCTACTAAACTCTCTGTCTGCTTAAAATAGAGCCCCAATACCTCTGGGTTCCTCACTTTGGAAAAACAAACTAAATCATCAGATAAGACCTGGGGATTCCAGCTTTATCTCATGCTACATACTCTTTTTGAAAATTGATTCACTTTCCTCCCAACCCAGTATGTCCATGAAATAGCCTAGCTGTTGCTACAAAACAATTATTATTCTGCCTGAGGTGATTTGGATGGTCTCAAGGCCCTGCAAGCATCCATTTATACTGAGATGGATTGACGATAAAGCAGACATGAGTTGGTACTTCAGGCAGACAAGGATGGTCCGACATGCCACAGCGTGACAACTGGAGAGTCTCCCCATGGTTGGACAGGAGAACAGGCTTCTGAGTTTCCTGCAGACTAGGAATCTGCTCAGTTTTGCTGTAAGACAAGTAACCATAAATGACCCAAGTTGTCCACATTTTCGAACTGACAGACCCTGAGGCCTGCAAACGAACAGCGGAGTCCCCAAGGAAACTCCATTTGCTTGTTCTGTGTTTCTTCCCCTGTAATCTAATGCCAAGATGCAATTAAATGGAATTTGAAATGTACATAATTGCAACTCATTCAGAAGAGATTATTTTTTGAGAGGTTCAAAATGAGAAAATGTGCACATTCCTTTATAGGCTTCTTTGAAACAACATTGACTCAAATGAATGCATGCATATACCTATCCTAAAGCGATGGTTGTAGCCAAGAAATATGTACAGTAGCCTTTTTGTTGACTTTCCTACACATTAATATGTCCTAAGACTAGCCAGGCGGTGGTGGCGCACATCTTTAATCCCAGCACTCGGGAGGCAGAGCCAGGCAGATCTCTGTGAGTTTGAGGCCAGCCTGGTCTACAGAGCGAGATCCAGGACAGGTACCAAAACTACACAGAGAAACCCTGTCTCAAAACAAACAAACAAACAAACAAACAAAAATGTCCTAAGATTGATATCGTTGGTAATGTCATTGACTGAACACAGAAATATCACTTCACTAGCCACTTTGTATTTCCAATGCAACATGGCAACATAAGCATTTGTATGAACTAGATGCATTTGCATTTTCACTGCAGAGTTCCAGATTGGTTCCCAGTGACCCACAAAGGTCATTTCAGGTAACGATGAGAGACTCCAGAGAGGCCTTTGAATGCATTTTCTAGCAGGAGCCTAAGAATTGACACTTGAAGCCGTGAGAACAAGGAAGAAAAAGCAGACAGAAATGTTCAATCCACTACAAAAATTAGTTATAACAGAATTATATTCTATTTCTGTCTGTAATCATGGAGCTACATGAAGTAACCAATGAACTATACAAAAGAAGATAGAGGTAGGTGCTGTTCAGTGTAAATGTTTATTTTGCTTATTACTCAAATCTATCATTTCAGTGAAGTCAAAAAACAGTGACAAGTATTTTAATTTGATTCCAGTTTGATCAGAATGATTTCAGTCACATAGGCTTGTATTTTTATATACAAATCATCGAAGTGGTCAACTGTTCAGCTGTAAAAGGTTAGAACGAAATTACATGGAGTTTAGTTTCGGATATTGGTTGTACCACTCCCCGGACCTTCCTGCCGTCACACAACGCAGTGGTGAACCATAGCAATGCTGATCACAAGTCAGTGACTTCTCATGTCAGAGCAACACACACTATCATTCTTCCCAAACCACTCTGTACCCGGGTCCTCCAAAGCCTTGTCACTACCCCTGGGGACATACTTGGGTCTTGAGAGAGGGCTGGACCTCTCAGTACAGTGGGAAATGAACGGAATCTGTTGATTCAGAACCAGCCCTTCTGGAAAACTTAAAGAGTTCTCTGGTGCTTAGGGAATTCCTGGTCTATTTAGGTCTGAGACTTCCAAGAACCTGGGTGAGAGCCGTGAGAACCTACAGGCAAATGCTACTGGGAAGTTCCTCAGAAAATACCCACGGTTAGTTTGTATCATGAAGCCCAGGATCTGCTGTCTAATTTCAGTGTCTAGAGCTGACCAAGTTACAGTGTTATTATGAGCAGTAAGAATGGCTTTCTTTCTCCGTCCTTTTTTGGGTTTAGTTCTGAATTAAAAACTGGACTGGATTTAGCCTTTCTCTTGCCCGTAGTATTTATTGGTTGGAGATCTCAGGGTTTAAACCACAGATATTTCCTGTTCACCTGTCTGGAGGCTTGCATGGCATGGTTTTGGCTGGGAGCTATCATTCTGGTTCAGAGATGGCTGCCTTCCCATTGTGTCCTTTTAGAGTGGTGTGAGAAAGATCTTATGTCTCTTCCTCCCCTAAAAAGAAGACATTAAACTCATTATGAGGGCTCCTCCCTCATGACCCTGACTACGACGTCCAAAGGCTTCGGGTCCTAATATCATCAAATGTGTGGGTAGGTGGGGTTTACTGTGTCAGATATACTTTGGAGAGACACAAACATTCAGCCCACAGCATCGACGATGAACGAATACTTTTTTTATTCAATTTATGAACTATTAATTTCAATTTGCCTTTATTCATTCTAAAATAGATACACACATATTATTATATTATTATTCTACAACCATTTGGTATTTCTTGGCTTTGTGTTGAGTAGTTTTTCCGACTGGCCTAGTCTGGTACCTCTGCATCTCTTTTCATGGCCCCCAGTGCACTTCCTTCTTAGCCCTTTCAAGTTACTCTCACTTCTAACCTTGACAACATTCTATGCCCTTACTGTTCCGTCTGCCTTCTGCCTCTACCCACCTAATCAGTGGGGCTCACCTTCCAGGTTTTGTCAAGGATGTAAGCCCTTCCCATACATGCTTTCTCAACTCAAGACAGCATTAATAATACAATACCCCTTAGCTGTGTTCTATAATGCTCTCTGAATCTTCTCTTGCTGGCCTTAACACACTATAGTCAGCCAGTACAGATGGACAGTCCCTCCCAGGGAGAGGATGTGAGATCTGAGAGGTCAGCATGTTTGATGTTCCCTGTGTGACTATGCTGAGTTATGAGTCCAGTGACAGAGTTGGATTATAGAAGAGGAAGACTGGTGTGATTGGTAGAGCCTCTGTGCATGAGGGGCCAGGAGATTGCCAGGGTAGGTAACCATAACCGTTGAATGACATCCACAGGATGTGAGGCTCAGCAGAAAGTGTCTTTGGCAGGAGGTAGGCAGAAGGTCATGAGTCATGACAAGATTAAGGGTGTCCTGACCCATGGATGTGTAGGCTAAAACCCCATCTTTGTGAAAAGCACTTGGAGTCAGCGCTCATAGGACGACTGAGTTTTAGTTATGACAGACAGGAAGTAAGAACATTCTGAATAGGCTGGATAGGAGTTTGCAACTGGCCAAGCTGAATTCGTAGGGACAATGGAGGGTTTTGAGAGGGAAGAGAAGGAAGGGAATAGATGAGACTGGTTGTTCAAAGTAGAATGATGGTAGGGCAAGGAATTGTAGTGTTTTTAATGGTAGATGGATTAACTGGGGTTCCCTAGAGGAACAGAGCTGATAGAATGAATATATATCTATCAAGAGGGGATTTATTAGAGTGCCCTATAGGCTGTCCAACATTGGAGCAGTCCACCATTGGCTGTCTCCCAATAGAAAGGCCAAGGATCTGGTAGTTGTTCAGTCTATGAGGTGGATGTCTCAGCTGTCCCAGTCTGGTGCTGGATTCCCAGGGAATTCCCAGAGAGCTACTGGCCTTCAGTCTACATTGGAATCCTGAACAGGAAGGTTTTGATGCCAGTGAAGGAATGCTTAAGCAACAAGACAGATGAACTTTCCAGCAACGATGAGGACGAGCAGACAAAAAGCAAAAGCTTCCTTCTTCCATGTCCCTTTCCGTCAGCTGCCCCCAGATGTGGCCCAGATTAAGGGTGTCCCTACCTCAAATGATCCAATCACATGCCCAGCTATTCTCAGTTGTCACTGGGTCTTCCCCCTTGGGAAAACGGACAGTGTTGGATTCATTTAAATTTACTTCCTACTTGAACATTTGTGATTCTGGAAGCCCTCCTTTGGTATGATGCTTAGGAAAATAGCTGTTAGGTGCTGAGACAACTTGGTATTGTGAGCATTACAAATGTATTGGCTTTTTCTATGCAAATTCAAAATTACATTTTCAAGCATTAAAAAAAAATCATCAAGATAGTTTTCAGAGTTAGGCTTGTTTCTGTGACCAGAAGCGAAGAGAGATGGGATGGAAGCAGGATGCAGAATTCAACTTAAACACTAATTTGTACGTATGGTTGTTTTGTTGAAAGCATTATCCCTTAGTCCCTGGAATCCCGAAGAAGAAAGCACTACACACATTTCAGAACTGGCCACAGATGAATCCAAGACGGGATACACGGAGGCCTGGGCCAGCATCTGTTATCTCAGAGTGTCTTATTCTGACAGTGCCCTTCACCACCTCGGGTTTGCCACAGCCCATGGGTCACCGATCGGTCATCCCCATCTAAAAGGAAAATCCTGCCACTGAATGAAGTTTTCCATCTTGCCTCCAAAGTGAGAGGCAGCACCACCATCTGGCAATTTCTAAGGGAGACCACTTTGTATTTGTTTATTTTACAGACACAGCTGCTTTTGTGTCACACATCTGTGGGACATTAGGGATGTTATTTAAGCATCCAGAGCCTCTACTTCCCTATCAGTGTGTTCCATTGACTTCTGGGCTGTAGTGAGACATTAGGAGACGATGCTTGCAAGAGTGAGTGTATTTTAAACTGTTAAACACAATGCACATGTTGGCTATTAGAACCAGTTGCACAAGTAATGACCAACAAAGTTATTTTTCTTTCTTGAATCCCCAAAGACAGTAATTTTCCATACATGAGATTTTTTTTCCATCACTGTCTTCTGAAGTATAATCTCTTCCATCTACTTCTAGTCAATTTGCCAGTTTGGTAGCTTTGGCTCCAACAGGCCAAGTTTTCTGTAAATCCATTCTTAGCAATACACTTGTTATTGTTGGAACTCCAGCCCATTAATTGAAGTTTGTTGCTGCCAAGACTTGACCACAATTGAAGAAATAACTGTGGTCGTCAGACTTACACCTGAATTGCTTTGTGTGTGTTCATTTAAATTTGATCCTTGAAGTATTTTTTTAACTCATTATACTGCCTAATTTGCCCCCAAATAAATTAGGAGCCAGTCAGCACTCAAATCCTGGGATAACTGGAGATTTTGGTGTCAGCAGAAGTGTGTGCATCCATTCCATCATGGGCATTTGCAATTTTTGTATTGTATATGTGCAAGAAATGTGAACCAAGAATTCTTTGCCTGCAATTACTAGGGCTATCTGGGGATATTTTTAGTCCTTCTATAATAGGTAGGGAATGTCACTATCTGCTAGAGACAGGCTATTTTCATGTCTCTCTTACCTGGAGAGTACAGGAAAAGAAATAGATTAGATATGAATGTCTCTCACTTTATCATTGTAGAAATACATGTAGTATCTTTCCAAACTAATATACAATTTCAGTTCAGGAATCTTAGAGGACAAGTCAGCATTTGAATACAACCCTTGGACAAATTAATGTCTATTCTGATCTAGACATTTGAATTGATTCTTATCTGAACAGGGGAAGAAAGGAAGACAGGTTTGATTGCATTGAATTGATAGCAACCCTGCTCAACCCTGTTCCAGCGCTGTGGTATTTGCTGTAGCCTGCTTTCAGGAAACAAAGTAGGAGACAGGAATTCAGGCAAGTAAAACATTGGTTTACTAGATGGAGTTGGTAGTGTGGTGCCGAGGCTCCTTGGCTTCTTTGGAGTGCTGACCAGACTGGCAAGCGTAGGAAGAGTCCACCGGCAAGGGAGACCCACTTCTTCTCTCTCTCTCTCTCTCTCTCTATCTATCTATCTATCTATCTATCTATCTATCTATCTATCTATCTATCTATATCTATATCTATATCTATATCTATATCTATATCTATATCTATATCTATCTATCTATCTATCTATCTATCTATCTATCTATCTATCTATCTATCTATCGTCCCTAGGACTTAGATCTGTGCCTATGACTTCTTCCTCTTTACCCACCTCATCACCAGGGGAGAAAATGTAACAAAGGAGCAGGTGTCAGTCACTGGGCTTGTCCTCAGTGGACAGGGAACAAAGTTTGTGTGGAGTCTGAATGCCAGTGGGGTGGCTCATCAGCAGGTAGGGCAACATGGTGAGATCAACTACCTTTTTCACTTGGGGAGGGAGGAGCCAAGTGCAGAGAGAGGTAGAGGTCAGGGTGGTCGCTTGGGCCTTTACCAGAGACTCCCCAGTCAGGGCTCAGGACAGTCTACTTCGGACAACACAGACCAGTGCAAGAACCAGGCCTTATTCCAAGGCCTGTAGAACTGTAAAATGAACTACTGTGTATTTACTTTCATCCAGAATCAAGGCAATAAATTCCTATAGGTCCCCAAAATTAACATCCAAAAAAAGGTACGTTTTCAACCAAAGTCCTTAAAGCGATTGAGAAGTCATACTGGATAGTTTTTTATCAATTTGACCCAAACTAGAGTTGCTTGGGAAGGGGGAATCTCAACTGAAGAATCACCTCTGCAGAACTGGCCTGTGGCATGTCTTTGGAGGCATTTTCTTATTTGTTAGTTGATGTGGGAGGGCCAAGCGCATTGGGAATAGTGCTGTTCCTGGACAGATAGGCATGAGTCGTGTAAGCAAAGTAGCTGAGCAATCCAGGCGGAGCCAGCAAGTAAACAGCATTCTCCCATGGTCCCTGCCTCCACTCCTGCCTCCAGGTTCCTGGCTTTGCTTCCCTTCATGATGCACTGTAGCTCAGCAGCCAAGGAAGTTCCTTCTTCCCTGAGATGCTTTTGGTCAGTGTCTTATTAGAGGCTAAGTTAAAATGGGAATCTTCTGAGTAGACGAGGCTGACATTTTAGAAGAAAGATAATTATTTTCCCGAGGTATGTTTCCATTTTTAGTCCGTCTTGTTTGATAAGAACACTAATTTCTGTGACAAAATTAGTAGACCTGTTCTTATAATAAGATACAATATTCAATATAAGTTCTTGCTTAGAAAAAAAAAACTTTAACCTTTTTCTCCTCCCTTTCCCTACCCCCAACTCTTTTTTTTCAAACTTATGTGATTGCCTTCCTCTGCCTCCTGAGTGCTGGGATTATAGGCATGTGCTACCACATCTGGCGTATTTGGATTCTGCCTCTAAGTTTTAGCCTTTGTCATTGTGATATATATATATATATATATATATATATATATATATATATATATATATATATATACATGTAAGCAAGATTCATATAGAGAATTGTTGATTTTCAAAAATGGAATGTTCACCCTTAATGGGGTCTCAAGGAATAGCCACACCTTTTATATGTTGCACAATATAAAATATTGTAGGAATATTTTTAAACGTAGGTATACTGTGGCTTCATAAGGAAGATCCTAACAAGACTGACTGCATCCTTTAGTTTTTACCCACATACTTCAGCAACATCTTGATGTTGAGCATAGTGTGACCTTGATGTTGAGCATAGTGTGACTGAATGGTAGTGATGCCCTGAACAACAATCTACATAGCATCTGTTACCTAGAGCTATGCTTGCAGGATACACAGCGTTTCTTCCAAATAATGCTGCATTTTAAGGTCAGACAGGACAGAGTGGCATCTTCATAATATAGGGATTTGAATTCTGGCCCATCCAGTGACCACAGCCCCAGTTTTCTACTCTGTAGAAAATGCTGAGCCCTAGATATTTGCAACAAAGAGTGGTTGGTATCCCTGTGGTATAGCAAGCAGGGAATATTGAGGAAACTCACCAAGGCAAAATCCTTTTCTAAAGATTGGTTTAAGACATTGTGGGGGCATGTAGCAATGTCACAACCATGTAGCAAAGAGCATCAGGCCTGGAAGTTAGTGGTGCTAAAGACCAATAGCCAGAGCTAAACTGTAAAATCAGTGAGGTGGAGCTGAAGATGCCTACCCAGACCTACCACAGCCTCTCTAATTAATGATGGAAAACTCATGCCTGACCCACTTATTGCAGGTGCATTTGGCCATCATCAATGAACACTTTGATCTGTTTATGCAGATTGATTTAAGGAACACTTGTAGTTAGTAAAATGTTATTTCTCCCAAGACCCCATGATTTAGAGGGAAGACCTCTGTGACTTTAGAGCCAAAAGCTTTGTGCATAAGCCCTGGCAAAGACAAGTAAGCCACAACCATGACCCGGAGCAGCTTGAATGCTGTCTTAATGAAGTTTCCAGAAATGTGAATGGAACAAGGTCAGCAGACAATAGCCAGTGGTCCAAATCCATCTTAGAGCTTTCCGGGAAAATAGCGCTACTCATATTTATGTATTGTCCAGGGCTGCCTTTGTGTTTCGATGGCGCAAGTTGAATAGTTGTGACAGAGACCTTATGATTCATAAAACTGAAGATGCTTCTATTTGACCCTTTACAGTAAAACTTTGCCAACTCCTAGGGTAGACTAACTGGAATATCACTTAGCAGGAAGCAGCAGCCAGGCTCCTGCAAGTAGAACCAGAGACGTTAATCTGTGCATTTGTATGACTGTTGTTGATTAGCAAGCATTTTCTGAGCTTCTACATGTCAGGCACTGTATTTGGATGCTTGAATAAGCAAAATAAATGAAAAAAAAATTCCTGTGTTCATGGAATTTCCTAAGTGGCCATTTACTGGGTAACTGGTCACAATGATGAGAAAGATACGAACATGGTTCTTCATGGTCTGTTTGTACAGGAAAGGGTTCTTTTCAGATTACGATTGGAGGCGATACAAGCCCATCTTGGCTAGAAAGGCACAGTGGCAGGAGAGTGAGGTAGCTAGCCACATTGCAACTATTATCAGGAAGTGGAGAAGAGACAGGAAGTGGGGGAAAGCTGAGAAAGCTCAAGCTCCACCTTCGGTGACTCTCTTCTGCCAGCTAGGCTCCACCTCAAGGTCTGTTTCCAGCGAGAGACAAATTGTTCAAATGCAAAGCCTATGGAGCTCTTCCACGTTCAAACTGTAACAGCAGTATTACCAGTGATTAAGTTAATCACATAATATTGGAAAAAGTCGTCAGTGCCATAGCAAGGACACATGTGTGGGAAGTCGGGGAGAAGTTGCAATGTCTTGGAGTGTAAGGGAGCCTCAATGGAGAAGGACATGAAAGTGAATGGCGGAGGTCCCCGGATGTGGGAGAAGAGCTGCTCAGCCCAGAAAGAGCAAAGGCAGATGCCCTGGGAGCCTACACAGACTGGCACCTTTGCCGTCAGCTCGGGACTCCAGGTGGGGTTTTCAGCTGCTTGAAAATCGTCTTAGAAGTATTTTCACCATTCCAGGCAAATTTTAACAACTGCTGCATGTTTCCCCAATAATTCCATTCGACTCTGACACCCAAGGCGGGGCCAGGAACTTGCCTTTTGAAGAACACTGGAGCATCTTGGGCTTCCCAGGTGCCTCTGTTGGGGAATCACTAATCTAAATCAAAGTAAGAATGTCCTCCAAATATGTTGAGAGTCACTCAGCCTCAACTTAAACACTTCCAGTAATGAGACGCTATTAACTCTTTTTAGCAGGTTCACTCCATCAAATATTTATGACATTTAATTAATTTATTCATTTATTCAACAAAAAATGTGTACTTCCCACTGTGAGTCAGGTACTAGAGATGCAGGGACACGTGTTCTCTACTTTCATTGTTTTTTTCTTATTTCTTTCTGGCTGCAAAAATATATATTTTCAGTTTAAACAGGCTGTCGCAAAACAGTAAAAGACACATAGAGACAATTGTTCTTTATTCTATAGGTAGAAATATTATTTGGCATATTTTATTTTTTCTCCATCTCTACAGTTGAAAAGTTGAGACTCTTCCTTCCCTCCTTCCTCACTTCCCTCCCTCCCTTTCCCTGTTGACATAGAAACAGAACTGTCACATCAAATGGAATGAGAATTAGTTTACTGTGGAGCCAAATATGAGCAACCCTGCCCCAGGAACACAGATTTAAGTTGTCCCCATTCCTGTATTCCAATGTGAAGAAGTTTCATGAAATTTTCATAGTAACAGGTTTAAGAAAAAACCGTATGTCAAGGTCTCTTGTCAAACACATTAGTGGAAATGTGATGAAGGTGGTTATAGCCTAGTGATGACTCGGCTTTTTAGCTGGTGAAAACTAGCGTTCTATTAGTACATTCCAAAATGTTTGTGTCTATTAGTCCCAGGATGTTAAGTCCAACATGGAGGTGGGTATGGAATGGCTTTTTAGGGGCTACATATAGCCCCAGGTGAAGTGTAATTAGGCTCTGGACCTACAACAGAGCCTGTACCTCTATACATGGCTGTAGTTCTATTGGGTCAATCACCTTTGCAGACAAAACTTAAATCAGTCTTTGGAGATATAGCTTCTCTGGAGGCCTTTCATTCACAACTAAACCTTTCCCTTTCTTGAATGCTGTATGCTAGATTACAGACATGAGCCATTACTCCCTGCTAAGATCTCTCCTTCAACTAGTAATATAAATATTTATACATGTATGAAATATCTTTCTCCCACGTGTTTTAAATAACAGAATAATGTTACATTTTATAAATGCGGTGTGCATCTGTTGATAGCTATTTAGGTTATTTTTAAAGGTTCACTATTCTAAAAATACTACAATTAATTTTCTTCTAACCATTTTGCAGCACTTTCTAATTATTCAGATAAATGTCCATAGGTGGGATTTCTGGATTAAAGGGTTAAGCTGTTTAGTTTTTTTTGGACTATATTGCCAAATTGCCTCTTTAGAAAAATTAATCTCATTTCCCTTCCCATTTTGGTTATAAGAAAAAAAAATCCATGTCTTCATACATTTGGGAATGCTGGAACTTCATTCTTTTGTTTAAAAAGCTATAATTACCAAATTCTTTCTTGTACTGGGTTGGAATTTGCATATTCAAATTTTCAAACTCTTGATATTACTTTTGGAAACATTGTGGGGTAAATCAGTGGCTCTATTTTGGGATGAAATTTCAAATATTTGAAAATAATTATCATATTTTATAATACCCTGTCTCTAGTTACAGCATTTTCCTTTGTTGTAATAATTACCCCTACAACCTATTTTCCTGGCATTTCTGGATATTCTCTGGTTAAACAGAGTTTCTACATTAAGTGTTAAGTGATGCTATTGGCTGTTGACTAAATGTTCGTATCCATTGAACATCTGTTCACTCATAGAGGACTTTTGGGAAACAGTGCTGTTATCAAAAAGGACCCTCCTCACCCTCTCTGTAGTGTGACATCATAGGGAGGGTATCATTTGTGGGCCAGGACATGAGACCTCACCAAACACAGCTTACACTTCTCAGCCTCCAGGACTGTTAGAAATACAAAAATGTTTTGGTGGTTTATAAGCCGCAGTCTGGGGTAACTTGTGAGAGTAGCCCAAACCCATCACGACGATGGTTGAACCAAGGACCGGCTCTACAGGAACACCTTCCTCTTTGTTTTGACCATGGCACTGCTACAGTGCGTGCCCAGCAAGCACAGCTTGTCTTGGCAGCCTCCCGTGGCACTGGCTGGTTGAGAGTGATAGCAGCCGAAATTCCACAGCATTCTGTAAACAGTCAACGTGACAGCAGGGGTCATCTCTACTTCACTAATGTAGGACCTGGAGGAGAACTCAATATGATGCAATCTAGCCTTTATTTTTATTTTAATACATTTTGATAAAAATATAAAATTGTATCACTTCCCCTATTTCTTTTCCCCCATCCCCTCCCATACCCACTCCTAATAACTCCTCTCATGTTCCCTAACTCTCGAATTGGTACTCCCCTCTCCTCTAATTATTATTGTCATACACACACCCCCACACGCATGCATGCATGCATGCATGTACCCATGCATGAGCACAGCACACATCTGTAACCCCAGCCCTGGAAGGATGAAGAAACATAGATAATGGGACCACTCTCTCTATCTAATCTAGCTGAGGCAATGAATTACAGGTTTAGTGAGGACCATGTCTCAAAAAATAAAGTGGAATATGATATAGGAAGATACCGGCATTAACATCTGTCGTGTGCATACACATGCGTGAGCACACCTGTATACACACCTGCACATACACCTGTCCACACATGCATAAGACACACACACACTTACATACACACAAATGTATAAATGCAAGCTTCTGAGTCCATTTTTATTGCTTGTATGTACATGGTTTCAGGGCTGACCACTTTATACTGAGTAAGCAATTAGGGTGCTCATCTCCTCAAAAAGAGACAAATTCTACTTTTTTTCAGCTGTCATTAGTTGTCTGTAGTTCTTCATCTAGGCATGGGGCCCCATGAGAATTTCCCCCCTTCCATATTAATGTATCTATTGATATCCTCACTGTTCAGGTTATCTTTATGTGGCCATTTCTAGGAGAGACAGTCTCACAGCAGACTTCCTGGTGTTCTGGCTCTTACAAACTGTCTGCCCCCTCTTCCTAGATGTTCCCTGAACTATAGATATAGGAGCTGTGATAAAGATGTACTTGTTGGGGCAGAACTCTCTGTGATTCATTGATTTCTGCATTGTGTCCAGTTCTGGCTTTCTGTAATGGTTTCCATTTGCTGTAAAGAGAAGTTTCATTGGTGATGGGTGAAAACTATACTTATCTGTGAGTATAAGGAGAAGATTTAGAATATAGTAAGGAATTATACTGCTCTAGGAAAGTGGTAGTGGTAGATTCTTTTCTAAGGTCCACGATCTCACTAACCCAGGGAGTTGACTAGGTGTCTAGTACCAGGAATGATTTCCTGCCTGTTCACTGGGCCTTAAGTCCAATTAGATAGCTGTTGGCTATGGTCATGTGAACCTTCATGCATATTTTGCCATGGTGGTCATTCTTGTGGTTCATAGGTGTCACAGCTGGGTAGGACTGTAAATTGCTTCCTTTTCTTGGCAGCTTCTATAGAACTTTCAGCTTATATAATATTATGGAAGCTAGACCATAGGAAGAAGGTTTTCAGACACAGGACTTGGCAATAGTTAAGGGCACAAAGAGAAGAATAAGGTGTGGACCAGGGTTTAACTCTGGACAATAAAGAGAAAGATTAAACACAGGAGAGCTAGGGTTACAATGCTTATCACTAATGACCTCTGCAGACTTCAAAGTTTAACAAAGAAGAGCAAGAAGCAAGAATGCTCTAGAGTTGCCTGAGGCCGCCTTCTTCTTCTTCTTCTTCTTCTTCTTCTTCTTCTTCTTCTTCTTCTTCTTCTTCTTCTTCTTCTTCTTCTTAATTATTATTATTATTCTTTGGTGTTTTGAGACAGGGTTTCTCTTTGTAGTTTTGTTCTGGATCTCACTCTGTAGACCAGGCTGGCCTTGAACTCACAGAGATCCGCCTGGCTCTGCCTCCCAAGTGCTGGGATTAATGGCATATGCCACCACTGCCTGGCTGAAGCCTGCTTCTTGTAGACATGGCCAGGAGGAGTCTAGATCAGGAACACTTGGGTTTTTATATAACACTCACAGAAAAGATAAAGCATGGCAAAAAACAAAGATCTGAAGCAAGACCACCCAATAGATGTGATAATTCAATGTCTAGGTATAATCAGATAAGCCATGTATTAGCTGTGTGATTATAGGAAAATCTTTGCCCCTTCTATGCTCAACTGCAAAATAGATATACTGTGGGAACCATAACTCAGAGAGGTAGAGTACATGAATTAATCCATGTAAAGTACTTGGCACAGTAGAGCATCTAACACTTAAATATTCTGCCAATATTAATTATTATTCATGATGGCTTAGATATTGATCAATCCACACATTGTTTAATAAAGCAAAACCACTCTATAACACAAACACCAGAGAAATTTACCCCACAGATTAACGGCACAATAGTAAGGAGTTTCTCTGTAATAAATAACCCCAACGTCTGTCTTCTAAAGCACAATTATTCATGTACTATTCACTCTGAAGCCGAATGTGTTCTACTCTTCAGGTTGCTGTGATTTAAATGATTTTAAACAAAATGCGTCTACAATTATGAACTGTGAAAAGACATCACAGGCAGAAGCTCCGAGCTCCTTTTGCTTGAGAAGCAGCTTCCTGACTGTTTCCTGCTAGAGACTCTTACATCTTCAGGCTTCAGGAGGAAGGCAGAGGTCCCAACCCTGCATTTGAATTATTCAGAGAACGTCAGCAGTGTCTAAATCTTTATCAGTGGTGATCTTTATGCATGCATTAATTTGGGTTTTTCCAAAAGACAGATTAATTAAGGCATGCATCTTTACCAATTAGGCTTTTCCTCACTGGCAAATATGGTCATGAATTGTTTATAGACATAGTTTGGAGATTAGCTACCAGCAACTCTTCCACAAAGTCATTTAGCTAGTGAATTAAAAGTACCGTGTGTGGCTACAAGTAGCAGAGCCATAAGAACTGCTGAGCTGGGATGCCCTGTATTAGCTCCATTATGCAAATAGGTATCCCAAGAGAGCCATCCCAAAGACTATTAGCCTCTTTCACCTTTAATAACCTAAGATCTCCTGTACATGATCTGTAGAGATGAAAATATGTTCAGCCTGTGGGTAAAGGTGTTATTAATGCATAATTCTTTAGCTTTCTCTTTCCCTACACT
The DNA here is from genome assembly GCF_007827085.1 of Peromyscus californicus insignis. Lineage (NCBI taxonomy): Eukaryota > Metazoa > Chordata > Mammalia > Rodentia > Cricetidae > Peromyscus > Peromyscus californicus. The sequence goes on from NW_026294514.1 coordinate 29,401,226, forward strand.
GGAATTCTATTTTGGCAAACCTCTGGGGTTTGGTTGTCAGAGAGATAAAAGCTTGTGAGTACTGCAAAAGAATCTCGGGTGAATCTTGGTAAATTTACAGGGCTGGGTTATTCTGCGAGGACTGCTGCCTTTATCTGTGAATAACACTACATCTCTCCTCCCTGCCCTACAACCAACTGTGTTGTGAGTACTCTAAGCACTATTCCCTGGGTAAAAGCCTTTTAATCATGACCCCGTGTTTCTATCTGTAAATGACTGAGATTGTCAGTTGCATGTCAAATACAGCCTCTGGAACTGATTCGCAGGTACTGCTTGTCTTTTGTGGAGAGCGCTGTTATCTGGAAGATGGCAATGATGCCCACGGTCCTGGGAAGGCTCAGGGAGAGTGTTACGGTTTGGTGGCTAAAAATGGTCACTTTCAAAACCAAAATGGAATCTCCCAACCTTTTGAAAAGGTACTTGCTTGAGGCAAATGTCTGCTGACATGCTTTTGTGGAACAGTGAGAGAGTGTGAGAATTCACAGGTCTGAAAGTGCTATATCACAGTCTCCCCAAAGTTCATAATTGTTAAATCAACCTTAGGGGAGTTTGAGAAGGCTATTCGGGTTGGTGTCCAACCAGAAAGAGGATTCCCTGGCTTTGCTGACTGACATAGTCTACTTAGTGACTGATAAAGAAAATATATATTTTTTTCCTCCATCCTGTCTGCCAATTGTACCTGCAGGTATTCTTGAGTGTGTTGTGGTAAAGTATCCCTCCAAAGCCCCATATCCTGGAGGTTTGATTGCTAGTCTGTGGTGCTCAGGAAAGGAGTTAGCACCCGTAATTGATGGGTAGGATTAAGTTAGGCTGTTGAGAGCCTTCCTTTGAAGAAGATTGCAGGACCATAGCCGCCTCACCCTTAGTGTGCCTCCTTACTGCCGTAAGGCACACAGCTTTGGCCTGGCACGGGTTCCTCTCAGTGATACACTGCCTAGCCACAGCCCTTAAAGCAGTAGAACCAATGGGACTTCAGCTCCTTAACTTTAACCCAGGAGCCAAAAGAAACCATTCTTTTTACGTTGATTTTATCATTTTTTTTTTTGTCACAGTGACAGAAATCAAATATTGCATTAAGGAGTATCTGGAGGGAAGAAAACAGATTGCCTTTTTGGAAGAGCCCAATATAGAGCGCCTCAATATTAACCCCATATGCATTTGAAAACTCTCTGTAATTGGAGTTCATGTCATGTCAGTGATGGTGGAAGGCTGAGCACATCTTGCTGAAAGATGTGTGCATCATACCTGTCTCAGCTATTTCAAAATACCAAGAGGCCAAGGAAAAGTTACGTTGAAAAATATCCTCATCTTTTGGTGGAAAGAAGTGGTTTAATTTGGTTTTGGTATTTATTTAGGGAACTTTTGTATCTCATCCAAAGATTTTCTTATCTTTAAAATTTTTTTTTAAATTTTTTAAAGTCTAAGTAGTTTGTCTCCCCCCTCACCACGGATCTGCATTTGTCAATGTTGTATTCATCATTGTTCTAGTACTAAAAGATAAAGGACTGTCATGTGATCCTTTATTCCACGTCTCTGAATTCTGAATTTCCTTTGGCTGATCTTTATGAGGCACTGTCTTAGTTACTGTTCCGTTGCTGTGAAGAGGCACCACAACCAAGGCAATTTACAGAAGAAAGCATTTAACTGGGGGCTTGTTTACTATTTCAGAGGGCAAGTCCACGGCCATCATGGCTAGGAGTATGGCAGCAGGCAAAGAGGCGTGGTAGTGGAGCAGAAGAGAGAGCTCACATCTAATCCACAAACAGGAGGGGAGAGAGAGAGAGAGAGAGAGAGAGAGAGAGAGAGAGAGAGAGAGAGAGAGAGAGAGAGAACGAATTAGCATAGGCATTTGAAAGCTCAAAACAAACCCCCAGTGATACAGCTCCTCCCAAGGTCACATCTCCTAGTCCTTCTCAAACAGTCCACCAACTGAGAACCAGACATTCAGATATATTGTCATCCTACAGGGGCCATTCTCATTCAAATCACCACAGGCACTTTGCTTCATTTATTGTTTGTTCATTTATTTTTCTTGATGTATTCTTGTTTCTCTTATTTGTGGTTCTGTCTGTGACCTGTTTGTTGGTTTTTTTCAGAGTCTTATTTCTTAATTCTTCAAATAACTTCCATGTCTATCCAGAGAAATGAGCTCATATCTTTCTTGCTATTTTAGTGTCTCTCATAACCTGATAACTTTAACTTCAGTACTGCTGCATTGGAGATGAAGTTTTGAACACATGCTGTCTGGGCAATAGATTCAAACAATCATAGAAAGTGAACTTCACTATTACAATGGAGCTCCTGGACCATCAGCCTGCTTCTGGGACTAGTTAGAAATTCAGAATTACAGACTGTCCCCAGACAGAATGAGCATCTGCATTACACAGATAAATTAGGTATAATACATGCAAATTATATGTGTGTGTGTGTATATATATATATATATATATATATATATATAAGTTTTACATATATTTTGAGTGACACATAGTAATTGTACATATTAATGGAGTACCATGTGAAAGTTCTTTTTCAATACTTGTATATTATGTATAATGTTTGTGTCAGGGTAATCAACACAGCTGTCACTCTGAACATTTATCTTCTCATATCTGTATTTTGTCAAGGTCCCAAGTAGTCACATATATATTAACATTTATGTGTCCTTGAATTAAATGTGTGTTGCAGAAGCTCCCTCTGAAACAAACAGCAAGGCCTTGCTAAGTTGTCACTGTTTGTAAGGTCCCTCCTGAATCTGGGATGCCTTGATTGAAGTACTTGAGGGCAGTCAAAAGCCCAGACTGTACTCACAGCATGGGACTGATCTCTGCCAAGAACTTGGATTTCTGATGTCTTGTGCTTACAGCAAGTTTCAAATAACCAACAACAGCAAAAAAAAAAAAAAAAAAAAAAAAAAAAAGCAGGTACAACATCGCTACATAGTTTTCTAGTTCTCTCTCTGCTTATTCATTTGTGGTTCACTGATTCAATTTAGTATCTGCAAATGGGCAGGTGACCAAGGAGCATCACTGCCTTAACAATGGATCTTGTGGACGTCTGTTTCTTTGAATGCATTGTCTGCAATTTTCAAAGCACAAAGTAAAATATGCCCAGGTGCTTCATGGGATATTTCAATATCTAAGATGATTTGTATTGTTTCCCCAAACTGTAATAAAAGAGGTGTTATCTCCTTCATTCCTGACTGGATTTTAAATATAGAAAGAAGGCCAGCACATGAGTTTGACAGCTGGAGGTGTAAAGTTAAATCTGTGTGAGGTCAGAAATGAAATGAATTGTCAGCACAGGAAACAGTTATGAATATCTTCTTGTAGGGAGGAAGTGTTGCCAGATTTAACCACCATCCTATCAGGACATATACAAGGTGTTCATCCCAACCAAGGGTCTCAAAGTGTAATCATGACAAATGGTTATTGAAGCAGTTTGCAGCTAGAGAACAATAAAGAATACAAAAGTAAACTTTAATTACTATCCAAAACATTTTTGGATATTTTTATCTTTTTTCATTTCCAAATCAAAACCCCTTTTGATTTGGAAAGCTTTAAGGAAGTTGTAATTTGATGTACATTGAAATTCTGAAAATTCATGCATATCTCAATGGTTTGTGGCTAAATTGACTTTGTACTCCCAAATATTTGTTTAGAGTTGACTCTCCACAATCTGCATTTCTCAAGAAGATACGTAAAGTGCTGGGAAATGGCTTAGTGGATAAGAGAGCACTTAGTGTGTAAATATGTGGATCTGAGTTTCAGTTCCAAGTACTCAAATAAAAATGTGGGCATGAGAACATACGCTTGCAACCCCAGTATATTAGAGGGCAAAGATAGGTGGATTCGTGGAGTTTGCTGGGCCTAGACAAATGGTGAGCTTCTACTTCTACTTAGGGTTCAGTGAGAGAGTCTGCCTCATGAGAATAAGGCCAAGGGTGATGATGAAAGATACCCAGTGTCTCCTTGTGACTCCACATGTGGGTGTGCGAGCATACATGTGCACTCACATGTGTGCACCACACACACACTACACATACTAACACATTCTACACACACACAACACAATACACACAACACACATGCATATATACAGAGGGAAAAAAAAAGACAAATCCTGCAAACTAGCAACCTCTGCCCAGCATGATTTGAACCCAGATCAGTGTTGTCAGCCCTAAATGCCTTGTCACCCCTCTGTAAATGAATTTCCAGAAGTCCAGCCCCATGATTCTTTCAACTTCACATGCCTAAAGATTAAATGCGTGAGAAAATGATAGCCTTCCCAGCCACCATTCATCAAAGCCATCCCTTCTCTGTTAATACAGCAGAGCATCTAAATGTGACTACAAGGGCTTCAAACATCACAAGTGTGAAGCCTTCATGTTTGGAAATATGTAAAGACAACACCCTAAATCTGAAATCAGATATATTTATCCCTCGTTCACACACAGTCTTAACTCCCTTCACTGACTCATAGCAGAAGGAGATGAAGAGTATAAACAACCCAGTAGCATCCTGCCTGGCAGAATAGGGACAAAAAAACTAGGTTTGATGTGATTTTTGTGCCCTCCCCTCATATCAAATCATGACCCATTCCGTCCAAAATGGAGTTGGTAATAGTGACTCTAAAATGATTTCAGGCTGAGGCCACCAGCTGGGTTGGCAGCTATCCTCACGCACATTTACAGTACCATGACCTCCTAGAGAAACTTTCTATATTCTCACTCTGTTTACTTCCCAGCGCTGAAGGTTTAGCGCCCACATTAGCCATGCTCCGTGGTGGGAGTCTCAGGATTACAGGAAGTTACGCAACTTGGGGAGCCGAGTTAAGCGGTGTTTCAGCCTCCTATGCTGCGGCACTTGGCTCTGCTTTTCCAGTTCCTGGGGTACAAGGCCATGTTATCTGACACTGGGATGATGCAGCTCGTAGCTCACTCTCCATCGGTAAAGTGGGAGCTGATGATATTTAAGAGAAAAATGTAAAGTTCCCCAACTGCCATGCTGAGTATTTCCACAACTTCACGTTTTACAGAGAGTTGTCTTCGCCTCTGGACTGATGAGATCCTGCTGGAAATGAAGGCAAACATTCACAGTGATTCTCAGTTGACAAGCCCTCAACTGAGAATCACTTGAAGATGGCCCAAATATTCCTGCTTTGTTCCTTTGTTGTGATTGCTTGCTAACTGCTTGCAAATTCAAGAGCTAATGTGTTCCTGAAATCAGGGCAGCATTGAAAAGAGTTTAGGTGTACTTTTTTTTTGGTTTTTTGAGACAGGGTTTTTCTTTGTAGCTTTGTGCCTCTCCTGGAACTCACTTGGTAGCCCAGGCTGGCCTCAAACTCACAAAGATCTGCCTGGCTCTGCCTCCTGAGTGCTGGGATTAAAGGTGTGCACCACCACTGCCCAGCTTTTAGGTGTACTTTTAAGGAAAGGGTGCATGCTCGTATATCTCATATATAGTTTTCCATTGCTAGGCTTCCATGGATTCTTTTTAAAAATAAAAATTCTTCCTTTGAAGATAATTAAATAAATGCTATCTTAAATATGAATGCTTTATGGGTGTTGGGTATGTCTGTGAAAGGACTGTGTGGAACATAGTCTGTGTGGGCTGCCATTACCTGAGATCTCATGTTGATTCTGAGCAAATTCCACATTTCTCTAAGTTTGTCAATGTCCTATAAAGGTTCCTCTTGCCCCTAGGAGGGGAGGGTTTTTTTTTTTTTGAGAGAGAGATTCTTTTGCCTTCCAAGTTCCAGTCTGACAGAGATGCTTTAAGGCTATATTGAGGACGGACTCACAGAGACATACACGGCAATTGTCCATACAATGACATGGTTGTCACCTCTTCAGTTCATTCATTCATTGGCTCATTTGACCACTTATCCAGCATATATTTAGTGTCTGGTACAAGTTCCTTTGTCTTGGTCATAGAAATACAGCATTGGAGTAAAAGTAAAAGGTTCTCACTGTCAGCAGTCCAAAAGGAACTATAGCGATGGGGGATATGTAGGAAAGTTAAGTAATGGAAGTGGGAAAAGGAGGGAGTTGCTTAAGAGAGTGTGTTCAGAGAAAAGCCAAGTTTTGGAGCTGCAGGGAAAAGTTGTGTAGCTAGAGTTTTCTCCAGTCCCGCCTGGGCCTGCAGCCACTCAGACCCAAATAAACACACAGAGGCTTACATTAATTAAAACTGTATGGCCTAATAGCTCAGGCTTCTTGTTAGCTAGATCTTACATCTTAAATTAACCCATTTCTATAAATCTATGCCTTGCCACATGGCTCATGACTTACTGCTATCTTTTCATGGCGGTGACTGGCAGCATCTCTCTGTTCTCCTTTCAACTTTCTCCTTTCTAGTTAGAATGTCCCTCCTAACCCTATTCTGCCTCACCATTGGCCAAATAGCTTTATTATCAACCAATGAGAGCAACATATTTTCACAGCATACAAAAAGACATTGCTCCATCAGAACTACATTAAAAATTGCTGATGAGTGATGATAATCCAGAGTTATGAGCCTATGAGAGCATCCCAGACATAGGGGGATAGTGGTAAAGATCCTGGAGGCCTGGCTGAGTTGGATTTCCTAGAACAATGCTGGCCTGTAAAAATATGAGAACTATATATGTGATTTACACTTTGCTAGTAGCTTCACCAATTGAAAAGGAAAACATAAAAAGGAGAAAAAAATATGGAACTATATATTTTCATTTAAACATTCAACTGACACAAAATTACAAATAAAATATTTTACATTTTGTATGTTATTGTTTCAAAATTGTAAATTTCATACTTATTGTCTCTCTTAATTTGGAAGTAATTTGAGCTGTATTTTAATTTCACAAAATTTATGCTAAAGTAGATTCATAAATCCATGTTGTTTGAGCATACTAAAGAGTTTCCTGAAAATTAACTAAGTACCTACTTTAAAATTCAAATTAAAGGAAGTCAAATATGAGGAACTCAGTTCTTTAAACTCTCTCTCTGGATTTCAAGTGCTCAGTGGGCCGGTGTGGTCAGTGGCTCCCGAAATAGACAGATACTAGGTTGAAGTATAGTGGAGAGAGAGCAAAAGTGTTGGGCAACTAGGTACTGGCCAGGTAATAGGACTTGAGCATGGTGGTGGTGGGCACAGAAAAGATTGGGTCTCATTTGGGTATGATAGGAAGTCATTTAGGTATCAGAATGAGTGAGTGACAATTCAGATTTTTGCCTTTAAAAGATCCTGTCTGATCTTGGAAGGAAAAAGAATGGAAAAGAAGGCATCTGATGGAGACCACTACATGGGGGATGAAGGAGACTTAAGATTGCTGGTCAGGCATTTCCTGAAGGTCACCTTGACATTATGAGCTGCTGTATTTGTCTTCAGAGTAGGCAGCCAAGAGGAATCAAAGGTGATTACTAGACTTTAGGCCTGAACAATTGGATAACTGATTTTACCACCATTAACAACACATATTTGGTGGGGAAAATGTTTACAGACTTTCTAAGTGAGCTGAAAAGAGAAAAAGGCTAGAACTAAAGGTGTTGTGTGAATATGAAAAGGCTCATTTGAGACATAAAGTGATGGTAGACTTGAAGCAAGGTAAGGAGTCAGGGCTGAATGTAGGATAAATGACTAGATGTCTTCAGAGGGAAGTTGAAGGATGATGCACTGATTGGTATAGATTTGATGACATTCAGAAGAAGCCTTGTGACTATGAGATGTGGGACAAATATTGAAGGATGGGATAGCTCTATCTATCTATCTATCTATCTATCTATCTATCTATCTATCATCTATCTATCTATCATCTATCTATCTATCATCTATCTATCATCCATCTGTCTGTATCTATCTGTCTGTCTATCTATCAATCTATCTATCTATTATCTATCATCCATCTGTCTGTATCTGTCTGTCTGTATCTGTCTATCTATCTATCTATCTATCTATCTATCTATCTATCTCTCTATCTATCTCTCTCTATCTATCACCTATCTATCTGTATCTATCTGTCTATCTGTCTATCTATCTATCTATCTATCTATCTATCTATCTATCATCTATCATCCATCTGTCTGCATCTATCTGTCTATCTGTATCTATCTGTCTGTCTATCTATTGAAAACTTTTGAGGTCCAGCCTCTTAGTTTCCTTTCCAGGGGCCCAGAAGAGACACTACCAATGGTGGGAATAATCTGTGGGAAAATAATCTAAGTACACCGTGCTCTTTCATTCGTCCCCTTTATTCCTCTGAGATTAAACTGTATCTCCATACTTAGCTCCTCTCTGTCCCTTTTCATCCTGTCCTCTCATAACTCTCTTTTCTGTCTCCTTCCTCATCTTCATTCTTGTTCTTCTCCATCATGATTCCTTCCAGTTCCTCTCCTGGAACTAGTCTCTCCCTTACCAGCAGCCTGACTCTTACAATACATTGCAAAGCTTCCATGGTCCCTACAAGAGCTGTGATAACCAGCTTCATTTGCAACCCAAAAAGGGGAGTGAATAGAGGAGGTGGGGTCAGATAAGGCCTGGAATAAGTCAGAAAGGGAATTTATGTGCTCAAAATATATTCTTATAAGTGGTTAGGTGAAACATTGTGAGTCTATTGTAAGTGTGCTCAAACTCCAATCTTACAGGTGGTTAGGTAAAAGAGTCTGTAAGTCACTAAAATAAATCTGCTTCTATTTTCCTATGCCACCATGCACTGGCAGGGTGGGGTGACTCTGCCGTGAGCTAGGAAACCTGCCTCATAGTTCCACTTCACCTGGTATGCCAAAACCCCTTTTGTTCTGAGTCAATTGCTCTGGAATGCCATTTGGGCTGTGAGAGAACGGAAACTCTGAGCTTCATTTGTGCAAAAAACAAAACTATACACCTAAGGCCACCTGTCTCCTAGGCTTAGGATGCTTGCAAAGAATTTCAGATAAAATGCACTGTTAAAAGTTCTTGGGGAAGTTATGAGCACACATGAAATTCATAGCAGGAAACACCCAATATATTAAAAACCAAATAACACCAAATACTCCTTGAGATTTGGTAAAAAAAAAAAAAAAAAAGCCTTGATTTTTCCAGGTATAGTTTTATCATATTCAGCTTTATTCTTACTATAATCCTGCAGCTCGTAGCATCTATCTGTTTATCTGCCTATCTATCTTTCATCTCCCAGGTATATAGATGTCCCAGATCTGTGGGTTCCTGTAAAATGGGCACATCTCAATCAACTAGTATGTCAGAAAGAAATAAAAACACATAAACAAACATACTTTTCTACTACAGGTGAACATTTTATCCATGCTCTAAATTCAACCCTTCATCTTCAACCTTCTATGCTTCCTATATTTGCTGTGTATATAATGACCCTAATAACATAGCATGCCAGGAATTAGAAAATCAGTCTTAGATCCCAATTCCCTTTTAATCTATCTTCCCATATAGTTAAAACAATCATTTTTTTCCTCACTTACCACTAACATTGCACTGGGTCAAGCTCTAGGCAATGCTTACCTGGAAGGAGTCTCCCACATTTAACCTAATCCTTTGCATCTGTCCATCTTTCAGGAGAAAGAGCTCCTCCTCCCTTTTGGACATCTTCATGGTAGCTTTTCTTCTTCTCTTACGGATTTTGTTGGCCCTTTTATTTTCAAGCAATTGCAAGTCATCATGTTTCCTAGAATGTCACACTTTTGCAAATGGACATTGTTTACTTGGACATATATTCTATATATGCATAGTCATGTCTTGTTTTTCTGGCCTCCGAAACCCTGCTAAGGTACACTTTCTTGGAGAAATCTGCTTCCAGGGGAAAACCAACCTTCATTTCATGTGTTTCCCCTGGCCCTTCAGCAAACTTACTTCTGCTTTTAGTTGAAGCATGCTCATGGCTGGTTTATATGTCTCTAACAACTTTCTAGGAAGCCAGTTGCTTGAACAATGAGGTCATAGTGTTTTAATCATTGTATCTGCAGGGCCTGACAACTTGGTAATGTTTGAATTGTGGAATTACAGTCAGCACTCCTCTCTACAAGTTCTACATCTGTGGATTGAAACAACCCAGAACAAAAATATTGGCAAAAATTACAGAATGTATGCAGACTTCTCTCTTTTGTCATCATTCCAAGATCATTGATAAAGCCCTTTATGTCATATTTGCATATTATCAGCTATTGTACGTCATCTAGAGATGGTTTATAGTGAAGAGATGTACAAGCATCTTTGTGAATACTATCCCATTTTACATAAAGTACTCAGGTAGTCCCAGAGTTCAGTTCCTGTGGGGCTCCTGGAATGAATCCATTGTGGATACTAAGAGATAATTATATTTCAAGACCCTGAGCAAACGAGTTCTAGATTTGGATTAAAGGAAAGATGAACTGGGAACTGAGAAGGAAAAATGCTTAGGCGATTTATCTTAGGATGAGCTGTGCCAAGCTGCACAGATGGTTGAAGTCTGTGTAGAAAAAAAAAAATTCTAATGGAGGCTAATCCATGCAGAATCCTTCCTGTTTGGAGGATGGATTTGCCAATCATATCTTTAAATTCCTCATTGTTCCTCCCTCCCCTTTTTCCCTATGATATGGCCTTCTCATGGGTAGTCTTGACTCAAGCCAGAGAAGACTGTTGGACTATACTGACCATAGACGTAAGTTCTTTTATACAGTCTTTTCCAAGTATGTTGTGACTCTTTAACCTTTTAAACAACCGAGTCTTCCTCAGAGAGCCAGCAGCCTCCTTTGGCTGATGGTATAGATCTGAGCACAGTGGCCAAAGTTCTTATGAAACTTTAAAAATATTTGGATTTCAGTTGTTTTGCATCTTTAAAATGGTGCTGTGAGCTGGGCAGTTGTAGTGCATGCCTTTAATCCCATCACGTGGGAGACAGAGCCAGGTGGATCTCTGTGAGTGGTCTACAGAGTGAGATCCAGGACAGGCACCAAAACTACACAGAGAAACCCTGTCTCAAAAAAACAAAACAAAAAGAAAAAACACAAACAAACAAATAAACAAAAAGGTGCTGTGAATAATACTTGCCTTGCAGGTTTGTTATGAGCACTGGTGAGTCAGTATTTACAAAATTCTTATAACCTGGAAAGTACCAAGTGTTATGCAAGTAAGTATTAAATTAATCATACCATTCCCCCCACCTCAGCTTCCCCATGTTCATCTCACAAAATCAAGTATCTCTATTCACAACCCCTTGCACTGGTGATTTCTTTTCCAAGGTGTGCCATCTAAATATATGGAGCTCAACATATGAGATCGCAATCCACCTCCTGCCACTGAGACTCATCATCAGCCTCTTTTGTTCTCAGGTCATTCATGATGGGATCGAAAGTCACAATACTATCTTGGAGGGCTACTACAAACTTCTAATGAGATTGCAAACATGTTATAAAGACATACAATCCATATGTATATACATATATATATATATGTGTGTGTGTATGTGTGTGTATACACACATACATGTACTTAATTATAATGATAAACTGTGAAAGGGTATGAGCATGTTAGCTGAAACATAAAAGTAAATGCAGGTCTGCCTTTGAAGTACTCTGATAACCTGTTTTGAAGAAGGCCCATACCCTACCACTGCAGCCTAACTTTTCTGGGCTAAGGTATCCTGACAGCCACTTCTACACATTTCTCCCTTTATACAAGGAAGATCTGGAATCCATTTAAGATCTGGAATTCTTCAATCATCTCTCTTTCATGATTAAACACAGTCAAGTATTACATGACACACGAGCTAGTAAGACCACATGTTAAATCACAGCTTTTGTCTGCATCTACTTGACTCCCGAAGGCTTAGCAATTCCCATGTGGTTTCCTCTGTGCTCCCTGCCTTCTTCTTGGTTAAACCAACATTACAAAAGCATGAATAACTTAAAGTGCTATCTTCCAAGTTCCCTTTTGCTTATCAAAGCTTTGTACAGAGAATTCTGGTGACAACTGGGTCCCTGAGAATCCTACCCAGTGATTATCTTACCCTTATTTTTAAAATCTGCTCCCAGATATGACTTTAACAACTAGTCCTTCTTCCCGTAGTCTGAGAATTTAAAAAGTGCAATTGTGACATACTTGAAAACTTCTTTTTGAAAACAAGAGGTAGGACTCAGTTTCATTTGTTAAGTTAGACTTCTCCACGGCTTTAGAGGCCACCCCAAGTCATCTTGCTGCACTATGCAATTGATGATGACGCCTATTTACATGATACAGCAGCAGAAAGAGAAAGGTCAGAATCCAGAAGGAGAACAGCAGGCAACTATTTATTTAAGATAACGTTCAGACAGGAGCTCCAGAGTGAACAGTTTTTAATTCTGAATATGTTCAACAGTGAATTTCCAAAAATGTCTGTCACCCACTTCAATGACTATGATATAGTTACAAATAAATCACTGTTGAATCCATAGACCCAAATTATTTATTGTAAAGAAACAAACATGGCAATATGCTTTCTATGCCTTTCCAATTAATGTTTAGATCAATTTATCTTGGTGATGAGGCTGCCTAGTTGGATTTTAAAAAGAATATTATGACTAGTTACTGGAGCCAACTAGATAGAACACAAGGTTCCTGGAATTCAACATTCATTATTTATCCATTTATACTAATAAACCTTTATATCCCACATGTCCCCTGCTCAGATTTGAAAGGAGCCTCAGAAGCACAGCCTGTTTTAAATTTATAACACAACAGTAGTGTGGACAAGGAAGAATGACGTCCAAGGGCAGCCACCCCTCCAATGCACACATTCAAGAAGATAAATGATGAAAAAATATTAAAGACATACCTTCTTTTCCTTTTCTTAGAAGAAAAATTAGTCATAAGAAAAAGAAATTGCAAGATCATTGTCTATGAAGAGAAGAGAGAAAATTTATGTGGGGATGTAAGACTGAATTGAGTTGTAATATAAAAGTGGCTGGGTTTTTTCCTGTTAAAAGGCAGAGCCAACTAATTTATGTTTTCAACTCTAAACTATCTTTTCCTCCTCCTCCTCTCCCTCTTCCTCCTCCTCGTCTTCCCCCTTTTTCTTCCTTTGCTCTCTCCTGAGAAGAGAGTGTCGATACTAGATGACATGTCTATTTTAGTTTGCCGAACTGTGTCTTCTTAATTATCAATGTTTAAAGAGAAGGCAGGGACATTTTCTTTCTTCAAATCTTCCACAGCCCCAGCAGCAAGAAGGGGCTCAGATGTTCCTGGATACAGGGTGACAACAGTATGGTGTCTTTATATTTTAGGACTGTTGGCTCATTAAAGAAAAAAAAAATCTGTGGCACACCAAAGTGAAAATGAGGACGCGAAGAGGGCTTTGCTCTGTGTAATTCTCTTCTCAAGCAGCAGGGGTGTTTTCCAATATATTGTCCGGACCCAGGTACTTCAAAAATAATTCTTTGAATGTGATAGTGCTCATACTTAATGTAATATAAGCATTGTCAGATATTAGTGGGTCATAATACCAGGGGAGTAGTAACAAGGACAATGACAGCTGGTGTTGCTGGTGTTTACTGAGTTTTCAGCTTATAGTTATTGCATTTGGGTGGATTTCTATCTCTTCCCCACACACCCCCTCCACACACACAAGGAAGTGTCCTTTCATGCTAGTTCAATGAAGGGTGTAATCTGAGGCTGCCGGTGGCTCAGAGTTGAGGGTTTTCAAGGATATAAATAGTGTAGTTCTGTGCCTGACTCCTTTTTCTAAGTGCCTTATTGGATGTTCACAGCATCTCTGTGAGCTTGCAAATATTTCAAGGCTTCAGAGAAAGGAAACATTGAAAGGTGGTCAGTAACTCCTCTGAAGTCACACAGGCATTGTGTTTTAAGGGGCCTGTTGGAAAGCTTTTGAAGCCCTGGCTGAAACTGTTCCAGGGGATAGAGATCATCCTTCCCTTGGCAAAACATGGAGCTTGATAAAGAGTTACTAGCAAAGCATTGCTGCCAGGCTTGGTCTCTGATTCCCTAGAGATAGCTTCTGTGTACAAGCAAAGTGAAGACAGCCTGTGCTCAGCCAACATTTGTAGCTTGCTCTGTATAATGATAAATCATACATGTCGGCCACCTTGAATACCTCTCTTTAAGAAGACAGGATGACATCCACCTCACCCTGTCCAAATCAAAATAGAGTCAGTGATCTTGGTTGACATCACCGCCAGTCACCAATGGAAGAGAAGAGACAGTCACTTCCTTTGACCACTGGGAAACTGGTAGGTTCTAAAGCTTGACAAGTGTCACATGGACCTGTTAATTAAGAGCAATGAAAAATCTTCCCTGTCTAGGCATTTGAAACAAACAAACACACAGAGATGGAAGTGTATAAGCAGTGGACTGAGACGAGTATGAGGATAGTATCTGATTATTTCTGGACAAGTTCTTAGAAAAATAATGGGCTTTGTAGAAAACTCCTTTTGCCTGATGGCTGTCCACTAGAGTTCCGAATAGTTCACTCAAGGCTTGATTAGAACCACTAAGTTTTTATGCCGATCAGACAGGAAAATGTTGCTCTTGAGGTGCGTAGGTCCTCTGGATCCCAGTCCACTGAGTTTCATTGTGTCAGTCTGTCCCCTTGATCCTTCTGAGTTACTACAAAATGCATTTCAACTGCCTCCCCATGATTACAGACTATCCTGAATGGGGCTCATCTTTGACTGAAGCCGTGGTAACACACACAGTGGATCTTTTTGGGTGACACACTTCTAGTGAGCATGGATATTTATAGCTAATACAAGAAATTACTGTTTTTAAATGAGTGGACTTTTGGCTTTTCATTATACTATGTTTCCCGAAGATTAGATCAGTTATCATTCTCCATCCACAGGACAGTATCATCACTGTTCCAAGCAACATCCTCTTTCTGTTTTTTCTTTAAATACCTTATTTCCATTCTGTTTCCTATATTCCTCACCATGGACACTGACTCTAATAAGTTATCAACAAATTTGTATTATGTTTTCCATGCATAAACTTTTAATTTTTACCAAAGGATTTGAGTACAGATTACATTCACTACCTCGTATTTTTTTCACATCACACTGTATTTGCTGGATCCATCCAAGTTCTAACTGCTTCTTCACCCATCATGGGACTCATCTCCACATGTACCTCTCCATAAGAACTGCTGCTGTAACTGTTTTAAACCTGTCTTTGAGTTTGAACTTGGTAATTTCTTTGGGATATGTACTTGGGGGAGAATTGTTAGATCAAATGGTAAAGCCATAGGAATTCAAATGAATACTGTCAGCTGATCCTAAACTAGTTGTCAAATATTCACCCCCACATCAACATATCATGTAGTATTTTAAATCCACACATTAATTAGCTAGATTATCAAGAACTCCTTTTACGTGGTTATGTGCTCTTTGCAAGTTATTCTTTCCTGAAATCTCACATGAATATATTTACCTATTTTTCAATGGTTGGTCCTGATTTTTGCTTTCCATTTACTTTTTAAAATTATTTTAATTTTAAAAATATGAGTATAATTTTCTCAATCTGCCATGTGTCTTTTTAAGAGTGCCAGGAGGCTCTTTTTAAATCTTTTTATTAGCATATATTACAATGGATTCCATTAGATATTATCATAATGTCATATGTGATGGACTTGGACCATATTTCAAACAAGAAAACCTGAATTCTGCTTGCTTTCTTTGTAGCCAAAGGGTACATGGTGACCTAGTTCTGGGCAATGAGATCTACACAGATGCTTTTGTTTTCTGGAATAGAGAACAAAGGCCATTACTGGTTCTTTGAGGCTCTTCTTGCTCCTTGGAACATTTCGTTGGATTAAACAAATGCCATTTTCATTCTTGTCTGTCCTTCTGTGCCCCGTCGAGTCTGGAAGCCTGGAGCCTGTCTTCACAAAGCTTCTGGCATCAGGGTTTCAGTGTATAGCTGCTCCCTCATGTGGGATTTGGAAAGCAGAACTAGTTTCCTAGTTTTTCAGCCAGTCCTAAGGAGAGCCCTTTACAGGGGTGGCTCGACCTTTCTTTTCAAAGCATGTCCTTTTGGTTCCAAGTGACAAAATGATGGTCAGCCATTTTCTATGGTTCTATGTCTTTCTGCAGCCTCAAAGTTGGGTAAAAGCACCAGTAGTCACCTATGCAGATGTGTGTTCTCCCTGACGTGACTCCAAATAGTCTATAAGCCCTGGGTAACTTACACTAAAAAACACCCTTTTGGGGCTTAACATACCTACAGAGTTTCCAACCTGAGGAAGAGGCTGATGCAAGAGAAAAATAGGTCTTGGAAGGCACCACTGGGCTGCCCTACCCTGCACCACACCTTTCATTCCTTTTACATGAAGAAGCAGAAAATGTGTTGGTCTCAGAAGCTATTAGTCAAGTTCCCTCACATGTATTGCCAAAGCATTTCTAATTTTTGCATTCACCTTTCTCATTTGTAAAATGGGCTTCCAGGTTGGGTATGTGCAGTCTATGTAAGATGCTTGCCAGAGAGAAGCCACTTCGGTGTCAGAGACTAATACTGAATCCTTTGGTTAAGATCCACAGTTTCAAAGACATGTGTCTCTTCTCCTCAATGCCCTTTCAAAATGGAGAACTGGTGCCAAGAGAATCTGCTCTTGCAAATTCAAGTCGGACATTTGGTTAAATTAGTTCATGCTAAGTGATATTTGAGTAGGACTGGCGAATAAAATTAGAGGATGTGTCATGCAGAGATCCATGTGTGAAATGCAAAAGTATCTCAAGGACATGCGGGAGAGGTTGAGCTGGTTAGACTTGTAAATTTGACTAGTGTCACCTGGGAAGAGGAACCGCCACTTGATGTATTGCCTACTTTAGACTGGCTTGCAAGCAAGCCTGTAGAGCATTTCCTTAATTAATGACTGACGTGGGAGGGACCAGCCAACTGCAGGCTATATAGCCTGTGGTATGGTGGTCTTGGGTTGTGTAAGAACACAAGTTGAGGGGCTGGAGAGATGGCTCAGAGGTTAAGAGCACTGGTTGTTCTTCCAGAGGGGCCTGGGTTTGATTCCCAGCATCCACATGGCAGCTCACAACTGTCTGTAAGTCCAGTTTCAGGGGATCCAACATCCTCACACAGATATACATGCAGGAAAACACCAATGCACACTAAGTAAATAAATGGTGGGGAAAAAAATACAAGTTGAGCAAGCCATGGAGAGCAAGTTGGTAAGCAGCATTCTTCCACGTTCTTCCATTCTTCCTCCTGGTCTGACTTCCCTTGACGTTGAACCATGATGTGGATATTTAAGCCAAATAAACCCTTTTTCCCCCAAAGTTGAATTCAGTCATGGTGTTTATCACAGCAGCAGGAACCTCACTAGAAGGGAGATTGAGCTGGAGAGATCCCTGTGCTATGTAAAGAAAAACAAACTCAAATGTTATGGGTATGGTTCTCGGTAGTCTATAAACATTTCTCATTTTATAATAACTTACTGTAAATAGAATAAGTGTTCTACTGGAATCAGAAAAAAAAGAGAGAGAAAAGAAAATGTTGATTGTATCTCATTGACAGAGGATAACCAAGAGGTCATTACATTCCTTACTGCTTTCTGAAACCGAGACTGTAATCAATGCTTTGAGCAAATCTGTTTTTCTCACCCAGTGGTTTTTCCGTACTTAGTGTCTTTAATATGGAAAGGCATCTGGCTTGTCTAACTTCTCTAGCTGTATTCATAAATCAAGATACTCATTATCAGCAGAACAAACAAGAGGAAAATATTGTGATAAAAGGTAAGTGAGACGTGAAATAACGTGTTCAGAGGTACAATGCTAATGAGAAACATAAAACCATTGCTTTTATCCCAAGGTGACTTCTTTGCTGATGTCGAATCTTTCTAAGTTTATCCCACTTGAAGTGTTCTTGAGGACTACAGAGATATGTTCATATTCCGGCATGGAACTCTTCCAGTTAGCTAAATTTTCAAATCAAGTTTTACCTTGTCAGAGGTCTATAAAAATAATATCTTCTCCTTTAGCGGCAGCACTGGGGCCTCATAATTATCTTTGAATTGTTATTGTGATCCGCAAGTTTTTTTTTTAACCCCCCCGAAAGTTGAAGCTTTTGAAATGGTGATTTAAGTATCTGTGACTAGCAACCCAGAATGTGTTTCTCTCTCTCTCTCTCTCTCTCTCTCTCTCTCTCTCTCTCTCTCTCTCTCTATTCTCAACACATTGAACAATATTCTGCTCTCAGTGGATTGACAGCAAATTGACAAACCACAGCAAAATTGCTGCTGTACTGAACCTGGGAGATAAAATGGCTGAGTGACAGGTGGGACTAATCAGTTCATAGGTAAAAATCAAGATTGGATTTGATGAGGGGATTTCGTGGTCCATGGTGGATTCAATCCTCTTTTCAATATACTGAAAAGCCATTTTTTTTTTTTTTTTTTTGCCAAGTCTGATTTCCATTATTCCCCAACCCAAGCTCTGTGAGTTTTCTATAAGGAGGCTTCTCACGGCTGTCTCTCCCCAGGTCTGCAGTTAACCAAGCTGCCTGAGGGAAGGAATCAGAGCTAACAGAAGGGAGGGGAGAAAAATCAAATGCCTGCTCCCCTGTGAAATCTATTTGGGGATCCATTATTAGTTACACCAGTGGTTAGTTGTGGAAATAAAATGTGTAAGATGTCACACCGTGAGGTGCCACCAATACTGTTATATTAAGCTGGTTTTAGATTGTGATATTCAGTTGGCATCTTGCCAGCTTGCCATACCACTAACAATGGCAGAGAGAAGTGAGTGATCATTTCAACATTCAATTCCATTTGCTCAGATCATCAGAAACCATTGGATCTTGCTCAGATGATTATTTTCATGTCCCACTCAGAAATTTTTCAATGAAAGGGTGCTTCCTTGCTCTGGAATGAACTTTGGCTATATAATCTCATGAATTCTTTCTCCACAGTTTGTTGTTGTTGTTGGGGGGTGGTGGTATTGAACTCATGGCCTTGGACACATGAGGTAAAAGCTCTATTCCCCTGCTGTCTTCCCTCTTCCTTCCCCCACTTTGTCAAGGGCTTCGGATAAGCAAATTGTGACGTCAATAAAAGTTGCCATGTCTTCTTCCTTCTCTTCTCCTCTCTCATTGCTGACTTACAGGGCTTCCCTAGGTTGCTTTCAGGAGATAAACTGCCCATCTCTAGGTCCACAGGACTTCCCTGGTGATATGGACACTGATGTGGGTACCAAGTCAAGGAAGAGCCATTGTAACTCCTCTGCAGAACGGAACTGAGGGCCTACGTGCTATGTGGATTCAGGGCACTGAGGATTTAAGGATTACTGACAGAAAACCCAGCAGTTTAGTACTGTGAGGGAGTTTATCACCTCTTATCGCAAGATTGAAGATCTTAAATTCAAATTGAAGATCCCATTTGAATTGCTTTTAGGAGCCAGCTAGTACTAAGATGTTTATTTTAAAAGTAAACATTCGGGGCTGGAGAGATGGCTCAGAGGTTGAGAGCACTGACTGTTCTTCCAGAGGTCCTGAGTTCAATTCCCGGCAACCACATGGTGGCTCACAACCATCTGTAATGAGATCTGGCGCCTTCTACTGGCCTGCAAGCAGAACACTGTATATATAATAAATAAATTAAAAAAAAAAAGTAAACATTCCTGGTCGCACCATCATCTTGCAGAGGCCATCCCCTTCCATTCTTCTGTATCACCTCTTACCTGCATCTCTAAATGGATGCTTACATCCTTACTTGGTTTGTTCAACAAGAATGTATGAGGTCCTCCTGTAGGTTTAGGCTGTGAATAAGATAGTAAAAGTCACCGTCTCCTGGGAGTTGACATCTTCAGTGGAGGGGGACAGTGAGGGAAGGAGAGAGGTGAAATACATGGCACCCGGTATCACTGAGCAGAAAAGCAAAGCAGACAAGGTGGGGGGGGAGCATTACACCAAAGGGTGTAACTCACGCGGGTGCAGGAGATTCCAAATAAGAACGTGCTGTTGGAATGAACACTCACACACACACATACACACAAACCCGGAGGCAGTGACTCAGAAGGATATTTGAGGGTTAGAGAAATACAAGCATAGAAAACCAAAAATAGAGTGAGTTCCTATGTAAGAGCATATGAGGTATGTTCCAGAAACAAGAACCTCTAGGAATCTCAGCCGCTGGAGGGGTGTGCACAGAAATAATTGGCTGACAATGACACCAGAGAGGATTCAGGAGTTTGGAGACAATATGAAGGACCTTTTCATCATCAGGTTCTCTTGTCTCTGGGTGGCCAGGGGAACCTGTTTGGTGTTACATGTGAGGGAGTGAGAAGATCCCCAAACAAGATCTTAACTTACAAAGTGCCTGGCTGGTTCCGAGCTTAGCACAGGAAGAAAGGAGCAGGGGCAGTGAAAGGAGCTAGCAAGGATGCTACTTCAGCATAACCGAGAGGTGATGGTGGCCTGGATAAAGGAGAGAATCCTGTTTTGAAAGTAAAAGTTGGTGGGCTCAGCTGACTGATTGAAGGTGTCCTGCTATAAAGGGGCATTTGGGGGTGACACCAGGCTTTTGGGCCTGAGGGACTAAAAAGAATGGGTTTCTACTAAAGCGAGGAAGAGTTTAGGAAAAACAAGCGTTAGGGAAAAGAACCACTGTTTGGTTTGGACGGGCCAGTGAAGTCTGAAATGCCTCATGGGTAAGGTGCCTCTTGGCTGGCCTAGGGCATTTAAGTTCATGCTGTTTTCATGACATCATACCTTAATCTTCTGCCAGTTGTCAGCATCTTCCTTTTGCTCTCAAAGTGGCCCTGTTTGGATGCTACATTGCTGTTGTGTTCCTGTGGACGTGTGGCTAAGTGGTTTGAGCACAGAGAACAGTGCTGGATGTAGGAATTTGGGGTGAGGGACAATCATCGAATAGATATAAATGCACAACAGTCTTTGGAGGCAGGTACCCCAGGAGGAAGAAGTGAGGCCAGTGGGCAAATGGTACACCTCTGGGTTTGATTTCTGAAGAGTCTTGGAAGGGAAGGTCTGTTTACTTCTAAAAGCCGATAGTTGTTTAGATAATGATTTCTGAAAGTGTGGCAAAGGGAAACTGTAAACTCCTATCTCCCTTGGCTCAAGTGCTCAGTCTACCTCCTGTCTGATGTCTCCTGCAATATCTTTATGTCACAGTTTTTAATGTGTATGTGTGACGCACACCAGCATTGCTACTTAAAATTTTTTTATGCAAAGTAAGATGTTCACTGTTGACTTAAGCAGTATCCTAGAAATACGCCTTCTTTTCTCAATTAATCCCTTATTGATTTTTTTTCTGAAGTTAAAAATTACTTTGAAAACTTTTTTATTTTTATTTGTGTGTGTGTATGTGTGTGTGTGTGTGTGTGTGTGTGTGTGTGTGTGTGTGTGTGTGTGTATGCCACCTGTGTGTAGAGATCAGATCAGAAGAGGGCATTGATTCTCTGGAGCTGGAGATATAGGCAGTTGTGAGCCACCTAACATGGAAACTGAATTTGGGTCCCTGTAAAAGCAGCGTGTACTCTTGACCAGTGAGCCATCTCTTTACCATCCCAATGACTTTAGCTTAAAAAAAAAAGAAGTGAAATGTGTGTGTTTCTATTTGTTCATATGGGAGTGTGCACATACGCATGGGGGTGAGAGGCTGACAGTGGGTGTCTTCCAATATTGCTTTCTACCTTACCTTTTGAGACAGGGTCTCTCACTGAATCCAGATCCCCCTGATTCTTCTAAGCTGGCTGGCCAGTTAGCCCCAGCATCTGCTTGCCCCCGCCCCACAGCACTGGGGCTTCAGGTGTGCACCCAAATGCTGCTTGTGCATGAGCGCTGGGGATGCTAACTTGCTTCTTTATTCTTGTGCAGCAGCCATTTCACCAACTGAGCCAACGCCTCAGCTCCCACTTTCCAAACATTTTTAGCATTGGCTTCTGTATGTTTTTAGACCTTCAACATCGCTATCATATTCACATTGATAAAATGGTTAAATGCATTAACGCCACTCTCCGTTCCCTTTGGTGATTTCATTCTGGGAGTTTATGTCAGCATTTCACAGTTTGGGGAGGGACAGGAAATAAAAGCACATTAACCATTTTTTAGCAGTGAGTTGACCTTTGGTATAAAAGCTAGTCAGAAAAAGAAAGGCATGAAAAAGAAATCCTATTTTATGTACATCTTTGAATTATATAAAAGGTGCACTGGAATGATCTTATCAAATCTACGCTTCTACATAAGTTTCCACATTTCTAGATTGATATAAAAACAAACGTGTAAGCTGGGTCAGTAGCTTTATAGTCAATTTTGAAATGTATTGAAGGAGAACACCAAGTATTGGTAACAGTTTTGTCTTCTCTTGAAAGCGCTCACTGAGTCAGGAAGCTCAATTGACTATTTTAGCTGCCAGTTCTCCTGAGTGTCAAAGGCAGGCAGGCCTCTGTCAGCCCTGTTCACTGTGCTTCCTTCTGTCTTTGTCCTCCTGGGACACAGGGTCAGGTCTGGAGATGTTTTGGATGAACTACTACAGGTTTTCTACAAGGAACAGAACCCAGTATCATGAAGCTCATATTCTAGACACTTTGCCCTGCAGGGTAGTGTGGTGGATTTCCCAGGAGGGCAGGTAGGACCTCTTAGAAATCAGAGCAGAGTTGTAGGACTCACTGGGGCCACACTGGTTGGACACAGGTCTGGCTGAGAGTCTCAGTACTGGTTCCTCCACTTACCACCATTTCTCTTGGGTAGCTGCTTCTGGAACTGATCACAGTTTGAACAGAGTATTTGGTAATGAGAATGCCTACTTCCTGGAGTCATAGGATAGTTAAATGTACTAAGGTATGTAAAACACCTACACACGTCTGGCTTAGGGTCAGGATTCAGGACATCGTACAAACTGTCATTATTTTAACTACTTTATTTTTAAAATAGTTGAAAATGGTATTAATCTTGTTTATTTACGTGAACAAACTCTGACTATTGGCTCAAATTCTCCTTCAGAATCACTCACTCACTAGTGAGTTGGAAAGACGCCATTTTAGATTTTTAAAATAATTATGTGCTCTCTAACTTGATAAAATATATACTGTGGTGTGTAAATATATGTTATACATACTTCCATATATAGAGATTTATATGTCCAAAAGCTGAAAGTTAATCAGTTAAGTTATTCCAAGCTCCTGAGAAAAATTAATTCCTTAAGATATTTACCTATTTTTTTAATGAGTTAGTCCAAAATATTCTTGAAAATTTTTAATTTTTATTGTGTAAAAAAAATTACACAAAAATCATGTTTTCAGGGTTCACTTATGAACATGTGCCTGCCTAGAGAAATATATGGTTTTCTGGTGTGTGTACATACAATTTCTCTTTTAAATCAAATGCTAGCATGCTGCATATGTTGTCTGCAAGTTGTGTTTCTAGTCCGTGGCTTGTTTTTAAGATTTATCCATGCCGATTTGTGTAAACTTAATTCATTGCTTTTGACTGCCGAATACCATTCCAGCAAATAAATATGCTATATCTTATGTATTGGCAAGTCATCTGGATGCTCAATTGTCTCTAAACTTGGAACACTTGCAGAGGGGTGTCTGAGTCATGTAAGCAGGTAGACACCTCCCCAAAACCAGATTTCTCTCCATTGCTCTCAGCAAGTCCCTCATTCTCCAATTGTGAGGTGTGTTTCCCTTCTTCACCTGACTAGAGACACCTGGCCAAGTGCCCTCACCTCCTATCCCCTTCTTATTTGATGAAATTCCCATGAGGTCAAAGCAGGGGCCTCAGACACATGCCCAGAGGCATCCAGGTGCTTGGCCTGCCTTTAATACCAGGGCTGGTCCTGAGAGAAGGTGGGACAAAGTGTTTCAGTTGCTCCCTGTGTCTCGAGCCTTACTGAGCTCATCTGAAATTAGACACCAGTGAATTGTTCAGGACATGTTTTAGGCAAGTAAACTCAACCATAAAATTATAAATACTAGTCACCCGAAGCTCTGAATGGTTGAGAGCAATAGCTAATTAAATAGACTGTGCAGTACATTTTATTTGCAGAACGCCCTGTTGAAGAGACAGAGGCTGCGAGGCTGGCATCGGGGCAGCACAGAATCTTCTCAGGAAAACAGACTTCATCTTGCAAATCATGACGCTCTGAAATTTCTAATTTGAGGCTTTGTGAAAAGATGCACAATCTGGTGCTTCATGTAGTCCGTGGCTGGATCCGATCAGGCCCATCTGCTCATTGGAAAAGACTGGAGGGTGCTTTCTTTTCAGTATTTTAATTCCAGGTGTAGGTGTTTCAAAAAGGCAGTTCCTAAAATGAATCATCTTGAGACATGCAATGTAAATGTTTAAGTCAAGCTACTTGATGGGTCTGGCGAGCAGTTCATTCCCTCTCATGCTCCCTGTAGAAAGTTCTGGTGGACACAGGCATTTAAGACAGAGCCCCAAGCCCGCCTTTTCCCAGGAGCCAAAGGCATAAGAGGCTGATGGAGCCTGTAGCCCTTGGATGGTTGTGGAGTAGAGTTCTCCTTGGGGTTTTCTGATCAATCTCCAACTTTTGCTTTTTTGGATTTCTGCTCACCTGCTGGCTGTAAGCTATGAAAAAGGTGCCTTTGTGCATGGCCATTTGAATTCTCCTGGGGACTATCCAGTTACCATCCAAGACGAAAGCAAAGGTTGACTCTCCAGGGCAGTGTTTTTTGTTGTTGTTTTTTTTTCCCCAGTAGTTTGTCAAAAGCTGAATTTTATATTTTTATCTTCCTGTAGCCTGAAAAAGAATAGAACACTATTAGGCCTCTTCCTATCCGTGTAGTTGATATGTAAGAGCATCGGAAAAACCTAACCAAACACAACAAACACACACTGGCCCCCAAAACACACACAAAGGAAACATGGTAGTAAGCTCCAGGTCATTGCGTATGGACTTTTTGTAACAATTTTTCACGCAACAACAAGCAAAACAAAAGATGTTTCAAATCCTGGCTCTGTTGCTTTCTGTCTACGTGCATTTGAACAAGTTTCTTAAATAGCTCATCTTCAGTAAGCATCCTTGTTGTTGCTGATGTTGACAGCATCCTGCGCATTGATGAAGGGAATGGATGGATGGATGGAGTACCATGGACACCGAGCCTGCTCTGAGCCATTTCTCCCCCAATGTTAGCTCTTTTGAAGAGTGTCCTAACTATGCTGACACAGTTTGAAGCTAGCAATGTAACACCTCCATCTAGAAAAGCCCGACACCTTGCTAATTGCATGGCAAATGCTGATTGTTTTTGAACTTACTTTCTTTTGAGCACTTTTTCCTTGAGATCATGCCTCAGTTGTATTTCCCTGCTGTTTTCTTCTCTTCTAGAACACCAGGGTATTTGTGTAGTCGCCATCTTAACCAGACACTGCTGTGGAGAAAAGATATTTCTGATTTGAGACAAGGTCCCACTGTGTTGCCCAGGCTGACCTTGAACTTGTGAACTCATAATCCTGCCTCAGCCTCCAAAGTGCTGTAATTACAGACCTCTGTCACCAGGCTTGGCTATGAGAGAGCTAAATAAGTTAAAATAGAATCATAACTATTTGATATTTGGAAGGGTAATTGAGTCATTTTATCCAGAGATTTGAAGTGAGAATTCTGAATTTGGGCTCTACCATACATTCATAAAATGAAAAAGATGGATTTGGGGACAGCCTATGTCCAGTCAGCTGATGGTTAGATGCCTAGCAGGAATGCCAATGATACTGCAACACTTACACCATGGCTAATTTCTATGAGCAAAATAAGTCGTTTTTCCACTGGATGTAAAATGTTCCTGTGTACCATGACTTATCCAAATTTTCTTATTGGTAGATTGTGTGTGTGTGTGTGTGTGTGTGTGTGTGTGTGTGTGTTATGTGGTGTTATGTGCCTACCCCTATGGTGTCACAAACTAGGAATCCCATAAATGCCTCAACAGATCCAACTATGTTCTTCCTCCGTGACTGTATCTAGGCTCGCAATTTCTGCTTCTGCCATCTACCTACCTGGCTCTTCAGTTAATTTGCATAGACCTCACCATCCAGAAGAAGACTGAACTCAGGCCTGTATTCCCAAGTGTCTGGTAGCATCCCCCTTTCACTGTGTCACGAAGAGATTAAGGTCATTGAGGTCTACACTGAGGCAGAGTAGTGACAGAAAGGGCTTGGTTTGGAGAACAAGGTCTGAGTGCCAGTCCACAGAGTGACCTGGTGGCTTTGGGTCATCACCTAACTCTTTTAGGCCTCACTTTTTTTTAAAGCTTAAAGTGTACTGTGATATAGATTAATGAATCTCAATAGCTGCTGCGGAGCATGAGAATATTAATTAAACGAGGAACTTTTCATTCCACCCTCTTCTGTTTCCTTCCAGAAACCCCTCGCTCTTCTCTCCTTTGATCATATCTATATCTCCCATTGCCTGCTGATTCCTGGCACCTCTGCAAGTCATTCCGAGGTTGCTAGTACTCTGGGGATGCCCAGATGCCCTTCTCTCTGTGGAGCATAGGTTTGGCCCTCACCCTGGCCGCAGTCGGAAAGAATTATTGTCCTTTCTAGATCCCCTCTATGATGGAGAAATGGCCACTTTCTGTGGAATTTCAGCTAGCTAATCAAATCATGTCAGCCTGTTTATTTTAAAAAGACTTTTTTTTTAAACTAATGAATTAATAGATTTATTCCTTCCAAATAACACTTGAGTAAATTGAATAAAGTCTGAGCTTTTGGAATAGAGTGCATTTGTTAACCCAAAGCAAGGGTTTCTCTGGAGGTAATCTGGTAGCTTTCAGGTAGTTTAAGAATATTAGAGAAAGAGGAAATGCCCCATGCTGCTCAAATGATAGGACACATGGTAGCTACTCATCTATCAGTAATTCTTGTTGACTGAGTCTCCAACTCAGGGTCCTGCTGTGGGTGGGCAGCCTCAAGTACAATGTGATATTGTATCTATCCCATAATAAGCTGTGTCACTATGGACCTTAACATAATGCTTCTGTGACTCAGACTCCTCATCTGTCCTTTGCAGGGCTTAGAGCAGTGGTTCTCAACCTGTGGGTTGTGACCCATTGGTGGTCACACATCACATTTATAATACAATTCATAACAGTAGCAAAATTGCAGTTGTGAAGTAGCAATGAAAATAATTTTATGTCTGGCCCTCCATAAAATTTCCTCACTACAACACGAGGAACTGTCTTAAAGGGTCACAGCCCTTAGGAAGGTTTAAAACCTGTCCTTGAGGGTCAGATAAAAACTCTGGTGCACATTTGTCTCAGTATATGTTCTTTACACTTCCCTCTGTGTCCTTCCCAGACCTCATATGCTTAGGAGCAAGAATCCTCATTTCGGTCTCAGGCAGAGTTTGCCTTTGATATAAAAGACCACTTTTCCTTTTTGTATTCTTATCTCCTCCTTGATAAATTATCTAGAGAGTGATCAGAATCAGCAAAGTTCATAGTTTAAGAGGTTTTGTAAGACTCTTTTTTTTTGTCTCGTTGTCTATCAGACACAGCGGAAGGTTAGATGGGACATTCAGTTCCTTCCTCACTGTTGTAACCACGCTAGCTGGATAGAAGTGACCTAAGAAGAGAAGGGTTTATTTGGGCGTACAGTT
The DNA here is from genome assembly GCF_007827085.1 of Peromyscus californicus insignis. NCBI lineage: Eukaryota > Metazoa > Chordata > Mammalia > Rodentia > Cricetidae > Peromyscus > Peromyscus californicus. Next base: position 29,428,793 of record NW_026294514.1, read on the forward strand.
CCAGGCCATACAGTCTGTCATGAACAGGCAGCATTTGATCGAATTGAGTCCACAGCTAGGAAGCAGAGAGAGAACAGCGTCAATTGAGAAAATGCCTCCATGGACCAGAGTGAGGGATTGAAGTCCCCCGCTATCAGTGTGTGAGGGTGAATGTGAGACTTAAGCTGCAGAAGGGTTTCTTTTACAAACTTGGGTGCCCTTGTGTTTGGGGCACAGAAATATACATCCTCTTGGTGGACTGATTTTTCCTCTGATCAACATGTACTGTCCTTCCCCTCTTCTGACCAGTTTTGGTTTGAAGTCTATTTTGTCAAATATTAAAATAGCTACACCAGCTTGATGCTTAGGTCCACTTGCTTAGGTTCCCTGAGTATATGTTATGGCTTCTAGTTCAGTGTTTTTAATGGGATTCCTGAGTGCGTGAATGAGTGGGTTTCTGATTTTTGTGCCTGCTCTTGGGCTTTTTTTCCTTCTGCTGGTTTTCCTTATCCTGTTTTGATGTGAATTTTTGTTTTATCTTATTATATTATATTTTGTTATATTTTTTTAAAAAAATGAATGCACGAATGAATGAATGAAAACCAAGCCATTAGGGTGACTTAACTGTCACTTGTACCTGCTGAGAAATGGATAATCAGTTTTCTCTAATAGAATGACACTGGGTATATCAACCACACTTGAACAGGCCTCAGGTTCAGGAATAGCTGACCAGCATGTCGTGGACTCCACAGTTTTGTTTTGTATGTGCTTCTATTTGGCTACAGTTTGGTGGGGTTTTTTTTTTTCTTTCTGTCTTTGTGGGGTGTGGTTTATTTTGTTTGTTTGCTTTTGGGGTTTTTTGTTGTTGTATTGGGTTGTTGTTTGTTTTTTAGAAAGTACTTGAAGTTGGGTGGGTATGGAGAGGGAAAGCATCTGGAAGGACTTGAAGGAGGGGAAGAATGTGACCAAACTATATTTAAATTGAAAAATTGTTTTAGATAGTAAAACATATAATAATAATAATATAATAAAAAAGAGAAAATGCCTTCAGAAGATCAGGCTGTAAATGGACAGCCTATAGGGCATTTTCTTAATTAGTATCTATGGGAGAAGGCCCAGCTCATTGTGGATGGGGACACCCCTGGGTAGGTGGTCCTAGGTTCTATACGAAGGCAGGCTGAGCAAGCCATGAGAAGCAAGCCAGTAAGCAGCATCCTTCCACAGCCTCTGTATCAGCTCCTGTCTCCAGGTTCTGGATGCTAGGCTGTAAAACCTCCAATAAATAACCCACTTTTTCTGTTGAGGCTCCTCCTTCTGAGGACTCCACAAGTTTCCCAAACACTACCCCCAGCTGGGGACCAAATGTCCAAACACATGAACCTATGGGAGACATTTCACCTTTAAGCCACAGAGGTGGCCTGTTCAGCTTCCACAGGTGTACAGTTAGTGCCTCCTCTAAGGAGACAAACCAGACTTCTTCAATTCCCAGTTACATCCACGTCCTAAACCAAGCAGCATGCATACACCCTTAGGCTTCTATCCTAGACAGAATAAAGTATTAAATCCAAACCTGCACCGACCGAACGCTTGGAGACGTTTGCTTAGAGCGCCTCTAAGACACAGAAGTGGCATGTGCATCCTATTGTGTGGGGGAAATGATCACACTCTCACATCCATGCAATAAAGCAAGAAAATAGGTCATTTTGCTTTGACTGTCATTTTAAAGCCTGCGTCTGTAAGTAGCAGTGAAACCTGCCTTCATTGAATTTATTATGGGATGGAGGCTGAGCTTCTGTGTGCTGATGGCCTAACTCCGGGGAGTCAGCCTACCACTTGAACTTTAAATAGGCCTCTCATGTTGTATTCATTTTCCCGTGCAAAGCTCTCCCTTGCCTTCTTGCTGGCTTGTCTAACCACGACATAGCCGGGCACAGCTGCCTCACCGCGGCATAGTGTTTGGGGAGATAACTGGGTAGGCTGTGGAGCTTTCTTTCCACCCCCCTTTCTCAGTCCAGAGCAACTGTTTGAGTCTCTCCTTGTCCCACCCTCCCTTTCCAAACACTACTGTCAGTAATTACTACAGCTCAAGGATGCTGTCCAATCTAAAATAGCTAATGAGAACCAGCCCTTCAATCCAAACCGTAATCAGCTTATAGCACGCTCCTGTTTCCTGTGCCTCGTTACTGTGACACCATCTATTTTTCATACCTCGAAATGATAAGGCATAGTTGGGGTGGGGTAGGGGGAGCGATAGCTCTCTATCACTAGGCTTGCAGGAAAGGGGGGGTGGACGTGAGCATGCAGAATTGATTTATTTCCATTCTTCTATTGCTTTGGTGGCTGCATCTTTGAAAGCAGTTAATATCGCAGTTTTGATTTGGCCCTAAGAACAGCAGGCCCTGACAATCAAGCATGCTTATTACAGCCGGGACGGGGGTGGGCTGTGGGGGCGGGGGGAAGAACCCGGCGTAGTTCAAGCACATCGTGATGTATTTGGACACGTGCAGGGTTGGAGGTGGAAAGCATTTGAAATTTGGCGAGCCAAGCAGTACTATCATGATCTCTGCGCTTAGTCCCCTGATCACTTCCTATATGATTGCTCCTAGGATCCCACTAGCGTCTTCTCTGTTTTCCTTTTTAGGTGCCTGTGTGAGCCCTTCATTGTTTATTTTTAAGGGAAGAACATGGAAGGCATCCATCACAGGGGTCCTCACTGGAAGTTTGGGGAATCTACTTGGCTAACATTGTACAATCTGTTGATAAACACCCAGGCTATTTCAATCTCCTTTCCAAGTTTATCCTCCTGAGTTAATTTCCAAACTGTTATTTTTTTGGAGGGTGGGGTGGGGGGCGCTGCTAGTGTGATTAAAGCTCCGCCTGTCTGCATGCTCCTGGCATGATTTTCTGGGCACTGAGGCTAGCAAAGCATGCCTATTAATCCCACCCTCATGATTAAAGCTGCCGAGGGCTGCAGCATTGATGGGTTAATGCTGGCTTCTGCGTCCTTGGATTTCATCCAACTCAGCCATCACTTTGAATGAGGCAGTTTGATGGGCTTCAGGAAGGCTGCTTCTGCTGTCGTTGTCCATTTCAGACTCCCAATACCAAAAAAAATAAGAGCCAGCCTCAGACAGCTAGACAGCTCCAAGAAGTATAGACGTCAATAACATAAAGATATAAAATGCAGATTGGGTTATCTTTGCTATATAAATGTTAATAGGTAGAAAAGTCTTACAAAGAGCCCCCCACTCTGCGTCACTTGCCTCTCTTCCCAAAACAGAAACAGAACCCACCAGCCAGCTTCGAGATGGTGTTTTTCCCTGCTTTGTCTGAAGATATGTAAAAGATGAAGCTAAATTAGAAAATCTTTTACTCTGTCTCTTCATTTGGATGAAATAAGTGCACACAACTCTCTGGGAGTGGGAGGCTTGCAGATTTACTCATTAGAGACAATAACCAGTGTGCTGGTGTCGGCACTCGAGGGGAGTCTTCATCAGGCAATTAGGGAAGGTGGTGCTTGGCTGCCTCTCCACCCTCAAGAGCCCTGGGATCCGACGTGCTTTTAAAATAGTGGGGCTGTCAGAGGACTCCGATTGAGCATCTGCACTTCAGCTGAGTCCATAAATTAGCGTCTAGTACTCACGGCATTCTGGGGGAATGGAGCATTCTTTGGATTCATGATTTGGCTGTTTTAGGGGTGTTACATAACCATGCCTGTTATATGGGGTGAATTTCCTACCTCCAACATTTTCAGGAAAGATCTCTCTCTTTTCTCTTCTCTCTTCTCTCTCTTCTCTCTCTCTCTCTCTCTCTCTCTCTCTCTCTCTCTCTCTCTCTCTCTCTCTCTCTCTCCAGAACATGTAAGCTGGAATGCCTTCACAACTTGGTGTCAGGACACAAAATTCACAACCTCCTGCTGACTGCTCAATCAAGTCTTTCTTGTTTGAATGTTAAATCTGAAGGAATTTGAGTCAGCTCATAGATGTCTGGATTTATACATTATTAAATTATTTTCTTAAGGGGCATTGATTTCCCATATACATGATTCCTAACACTCTTTATACACCTGATAGTGAGTATCCCAATTCTGAATTGTACTGTAAATGATTCATCTATATATGGATGAATCAGTAAACTGCCATTTGCTAATTTATCCACAGCTCTTTGCTAAACAGGAAAACAGGAACAAAAGTTATTTCAGAAATCATATAAATTTACCATCCTGCATTGTTACATTGAACTTAGTCAACATATTCACAATATACACTAAATCATTGTTTTGACAAAATGAACATGTATTGGTACTTTCTATGTACTGAACTAAGATACATGATATTGAGGATATTCAGACTGACTGTGCTCAGTCTGAAAGCTCATGGGCTCATAGCTTGAGTTGATATATAAACATACCTTTATTAACAACAGAAAGGCAGATACCCTACTTTCATTTCTTATTGCTGTGGTACAGTAACCCAAAAAAAGCAACTTTAAATGGGGGAAGAGTTTATTCAGTTTGCAGTTCCAGGCAATAGTCCACCCCAGCAGAGAAGGCAAAGCAGGAGCTTTAAGCAGCTAGTCACAGTCACAGTCTATAGAAGAAAGAGAATAAACGCATGGGTCCTTAATCAGCTCACTTCCTCTGCTTTTATACAGTCTAGGACTCTGACCTAGGGAATGGTACCACCTACAATGGGCAGGTCTTCCCACCTCCACTAATATAAGCAAGACAATCCTCAAGAGATAATCATTCCCACAGGCAAACCTGATCTAGACAATCCTGCATTGAGAGTCTCTTTTCTAGATGATTTTAGATTGTGGGAAGTTGACAATTGAAACTAAGTAGGCAGAGCAAATAATAATAATGATGATAATAACAATAAAAACAATAAAGTTCTGAACAAAGCATTTAAAAATGATTTTCAGGTGGTTTGTGGTTTTTCTTTTTCTTCCTTTTTTAAATCCATTATACATCAATGATGCTAGTCACACACCTCAGTTTATTTATGACTAAATATTTGAAGTTGGCTAAATTAGCTGATAACTAATTTATAATTACAGTGTAAGACTTCTCAAAATAAACCAGAAGGTAGATAAATTATTTTTAATACTAACTACCTGCAAATACTATTTAAGAGTAGAAAGATAGCCAGGCAGTGGTAGCACAAGCCTTTAATCCCAGCACTCAGGAGGCAGAGACAGGAGGATTTCTGTGAGCTTGAGGCTAACTTGGTCTGCAGGGTGAGTTCAGAAGAGCCAAAGCTGTTACACAGAGAAACTTTGTCTTGAAAAACAAAACAAATAAACAAACAAACAAAAAAGGGGAAAGAAAAGAAAAAAGAATGGAAAGATAAATAAAAGAATCCACTAGCAGACATGGAGCCACTGAGATCTAAGCTGTTTATTCATATATTCTGTATTTATAAACCAGTTTAAGGAATGTTAGTACATTTTCAATGGCTTTTAAGCAGAACAAAATTAAAATAAAGAGTTTTAGGGGCTAGAGAGATAGCTCAGCAGTTGAGAGCATGCACTGCTTTTGCAGAAGACGCTAGTTTGGTTCCTAGCAGCCATGTTGGGCAGATCATGAAAAAGAGCTAAGAACTGAAATTAAAGAAGTATCGTTCAACACTCATTGTTAAAAATTATAACCAGGCAAAATTTTCACATGATTGCCAAGAGTATTGGGCCACTGTAAAAAGGCAGGATGGTCATGCAGGGCACCTATATTGTGCCTTCCTAAGTCTTATTGCTGGTGTCAGAGTAGGCTCGGAATGTGGGTGGTAGGAGATGACAGAGGCAGCAAGAACTAGAAAGGTTCACATGCAGAGGCCAGTGTTCTAGAATTCTGTTTCAGGGCAGCTTAGCCAGAGACAGACGTGGACATCAGTACTGGTATAAGCATTGCCAACTTCCGTAGGGTTCAGTCATGGTCATGGTGAAGGAGGTTTCTAGGGAGACTTTGTGGAAGTGGTCTTTTCGATGCTGAAACCAACGGTCATCAATTCTTGAATATTCATAGAAAGACATTTTAGATAGAATGAACACTATTCAAAGAAGAAATAGTCATGAGGCTATTCAGCTGTAAATCATGGAAACCCCTCTCCCCACAGAACCACCATGTGGGTGCCCTTGCTCTCAAGGGATGTGGCAAGGAAGTTCATGTGCTCAGAAGTAGACAGGACAAAGGAATAGATAGGGTGCCTCTGACATTTTCCCACTTACTGTTCACAATGGGACTCAATCTACAGATATAATATCCTTGCGCATCAAAGACTCAAGAAAAAATGATTGGCGATTTTCCTAAGAATTGTGCATCAGCTGGGCATGATGGCTTATGCCTGTGCTCCCAGTACTGGAGGCAGAGGAAGAAGGCTGGTTCATGAGTTGAACCATGGACCTGGTCTATGTAATGAATTTCAAGAGCTTGAGTCTGTAAAACAAGCAACCTCAATGAATGAATGAATGAATGAATGAATGAAAATGAATAAATAATTAAAAATAAGAATCACATCATTTCAGTACAAACAAAACCACAAAGTGTTATGAGGGCTAGTATTTAGCTGGGAAAAACTACATTACAATTGTTGATGTGCTTACTGATTGTTAATTAAACATAAAGAAAAGAGTGAAACATCCCTATTCAAGCAGAATTGTCATAGCTTTCTCGATGTTCTCTTTCTAGGTCAAAGTCAATCAGGTGATGAGATCTACTAAATAGAGAGTGAAGGATGTCTCCAGAGGTGACTCTACTTTCTGGAGATAATCAAATGGCAATGAAATTGTACAAAACAAACAAACAAACAAACAAACAAACACCAAGTTTTGAAATGTCTAATTCCCTTTAGAATGAGAACCAGTAACCGGGCATGCTAAGCAAACTGCCTGTTCCTGGAACATATGCTCTCATAGTGCAATGATCTTGCATCAACCTTCCACTTGTTAGAGTTGCAGCATTTCTAAGCAAAGTTTCAGTGTGGCGTAATTTTCCTCTCTGTCAGCTGTTCATGGTGGGAAGTTTAATCTTCTGTGATGAACATACTTGCTGGACATGGTTTCTAGGAGCAAAGATCTAAGCTGTATGTCAGGATGGTTTTCTGCTATTGTTTATTTTTAAGTTCCTTCTGCTCTTCCAGGACTAGAGGATGTGTGCATTGACACATACATGAAGCTAGAGGAAGCCCTGTAACAGGTGCTGGGAGACTAGTTCAAGCCTCGATATCCCAAGGGCTTCTGGGTCACTGAGAATATGATGTCCAGTAGGATTCGCTTCTATCTTCATTTTAGCTTTGGCCTTGACTGCACTGGGAGGCAGAATCACAGCTGCACATCTGTACCCTAAAACCTCTGTCCTTTTCATCTCCCAGTTTGATGGCATGACTGCCTCTTCAGTCATCAACACATACTTGAAAGATTTGTGTTTCCATATCACCCCCGGCCAGCCAGACCTGAAGTCTGCAACTGAGGAAGGCACACAGACATGTCAAATGTAACATCCTCATTAGGAATGGGTAATGACTGTCTTTCCTGTCTTCTCTTTCCTTTCATCTCAACCAACATCCTTTGTGTTTTGTGTCTCTCCTGCGTCCCTGAATCACCATCATGCTAAGGAAAATGACTGCCAGTTTATTTCACTTCCAGATTTCAGGTTTGCTGCTAGCAGTAGCTCTTGGCGGCCATTGGTCTGTTATATCCACATTGTAGATTGGATGTTAGTTATTTTTCTTAGCTGGGCTTCTTAAGCTGAACACCGAGTCCTTTCAGAGAGATAATTCTGAGTTGGGATAGTGCGTAGAGAGACTCTTGAGACCCCAGCCTGATGACCTCAGAGAAAAGACCTAACCGTTCTGAGCTCCGGTTTCCTCCTTGTCACTTAACAAAATGAAGACGTTGAGAGGATGACAGGAGAGATCCATTTACCATGCTTTGCCCGGCATCTGATGCGCATTAAATGAACCATGCCATTAGCTATTATTATATTCATCTTCATCACCACCATCAAGATGTCAATAGTGTGGTACACCTCGTTGGGAGCATCATTTGTGCTTTAAGACTTAAGGCACAGACTTAAATGATTCCTTTGGTAAATACTTTAAAGTATCATTTTACATTAGGATGCAAATAATCCCCTAACAGAAGACAAAAGTCACAAGTGTTTTAAGAAAAGGCTTAGCAGAGGTTTATTCTTGTGACAACCTACTCCCCTCCCCCATTGCCCGAAAAGGACAGAGTTGCTTTTTTTTTTTTTTTCTGTAATCCTATTCCAGGGAGACCTGGGAAGATTGTGGAGTGCTTAACACAATAGGATCAAAGAATCCCATGCCTCTTGATTAAGAGTTACAACTTATTCTCTCATTTGTCTGCTTTCACTGAAGAAATCAGGAACTTTCAAATTCATATATATATTTTTAAAACTCCTTCTCAATAGTTTAAGTGTGTTAAGTGCATTTTATTAAAATCTTACAGTGATTTTTAGTAAGAATTTGAATATTTATTTTACAAGTGAGAAAGCTAGATAACCCTTGGGGTCACTGCACGATCCCTCTAAAATTCCAGAGGATAATGTATGCCAGTTAGTTTTTCTTTTTTTTTCTTTTTGTCAGTTTGACACAAGCCAGGGCCATCTGGGAAGACACAACTTCAATTGAGAAAATGCCTCCATGCAATTGGCCTGTGTGCAAGTCTGTAGGGCAGCTGTGTTACAATAAAATTATAATTATGAACACTTGAATTTCATGTAATTTTCACATGTCACAAAATACCCATCTTTTGGTTCTTTCTAAGCATTTTAAAATGTAAAAAAAAAGTATTCCTAGCATTCTGGCTGAATAAAAATGGGCAATGGATTAGAGTTTGTTGATCTTCTGTCAAGAGAAAAATCTCCATGATTCTAATTTAGCCTCAAATAGAAATGGTCACTAAGCTGGATATTCATGGTCACAAGACCGTAGAGTCACCAGGGAGAGAGGTTCTAGTGTGGAATCCTGTGCCTCATAAATGCATGTGTCCAAGGACTGCAGACGAGCTATATGTATGACAAAATTTGAAAGAATATTATTTAGTAGTTGTTTGATTCCTTCCCTTTCAGTTGTAAGAAGACAAAAATGTTGAGTGGGAGCCACATCTTAATAATAAAGGCTGTGACATACACATAAACAAATAGTTTCAGTTTTCCACTTACATATGGTGTACACACATACATCTGCACATACATAACTGGACATATATACATATGTAGATTCACCAGTACATGCCCATATAGTTACATATGTATGCACTATTCTTCAGTGGTTCATTGTAGGGATGAAAATGATCAAATGGTCCTTTGAGAATAATAGCTGCTTCTATACCATGCATATGTTTTGACATGGAATGAAACAGAAATTATCATATGACACCCTCACCTCCGCTGAGCTTGAACAGAAGCAAGCATTATCTCCGCCAGGCTGTGAGCCTCATTAATATGTGTTGATGAAGTCCTCCATCACATCAAAGAATTACCATCTTTAAAAGAAGGTTGTTTTGAATAAGAGCTTTAAAATATCAGTACAAAGTAAGATATCTTAAAATACCTAAATGAGCAAACATATTCAAATATCATTAATAGAAACATTACTTTCTAATGGGCTCTGTAGTAATCTGATGAATTTGAAACAATTTTTAGATGAAAGAGGAAGCCATTCAGTCTTCTGTCTTTAAGCTCATTCTCTTATTTGGGCATACTTTAGTAGTCTGGTAATTTCTATAGTTTAGCTTTAACCTTTGAGTTCCCTTTCCCACTGAGAGAGATGTTCCCAAACACAAAAATAATTCCTGGTGATGCTGCTGCTCAGGAGCTCTTCGCCAGCAAGAGAGGTGAACAGTGTAGCACGTATCTCTTCATTTCCAATGTGACATATCATCTGTCAAGATAACACCCCAACCAATTGTTTAATTGTGCATCAGGGTTGGGTGACAGAGCTTGGATATGACACAGAGGTGACGGAGGAGGTAGCTCTCTTCTCTGCCCTAAGAAGCATGGTGTTGTGAATGAAGACATCTGCTAAGTCTCTATTTCCCCAGGCATAAGAATCAGCCTTCCAATCTTAGAATTTGTAAAGGGGTGAACTTCAAGAAGACGGGGTTATCATATTCAGTTTTGCTATTGCTGGCGAGTTTAATGGATCCCATCCCCTCCTCTTCTGACTCTCTCTGTTCATACCCCCAGGATGACTCCTCTTAGTTACATGTTCTTTGGCTTCCTTTTCTTATTTGCATATATTTCATTATTTTTGAGGTGTTAGCCAGGGAAGGGAGAATAGAAAAAAATCTCTTTGCAGAAGTGATCCTTTCATTTATCCTTCTTTCCTCCCCTCCCTCCCTCCCTCCCTCCTTCCCTCTCTCCTTCTCTCCCTCCCTCCCTCCCTCTTTCTCCTTCTCTCCCTTCTTTTCTTCCCTCCTCCCTCTCTTCTCTCCTTTCTTCCTTCCTCCATTCCTTCCTTCATTTGTTCCTTTCTTCCTTCCTTCCCTCCCTTCCTCCCCCCTCCATTTCTCATGCCATTCCCCCTCCTTCTCTGTCTTCCCCCTTTCTTCCTTCCAAACTAGTGTCTATACTTTACAGCTGTTAAATGAATTCATTTAAGGAACAACTTCACTCATTGTCACGTGCAAATAAATCTTTCTAAAGTTCAGCTTTCCTATAATTTTTACCAAAAGGCACTCAAAATAAAAGAGACTCTTCCTACATTGATCTTATTTTTATTTTAAGGTATGATAAAATTTTGAATACTCTTCTATTTTTAAAATTATTTCCATTTCAGTTCACATGAATGTTTTGTCTGCATATATATCAGTATACCATGGATGTGTCTGATTCCTATGGGAAGGGAGAAGAGGACACTGGGTTTCCTAAGACCGGAGTTATGGATGGTTATGAGCTGCCTAGCAGGTATGGGGGACCGAATCCAAGTCCTCTGGAAGAGTAGCCTGTGCTCTTAACAGCTGAGCCAGCTCTCCAGCCCCTGCATTTCCTTCTTCTTATGAGTTTCTAACCTTATTTTATTGAAACTGAAGATTGGGATTTTCAAATTATTCTTTTTGTAGGCATATTTGAATACTCGAACAGTTGGTATAGGATACATCAGCAGTGAAGAGTGCCTCAACACCTCTTACCCAATGTGTATTTCCTCCCTATAATAAGTTGTTTTTACTTTAACCCCAAAGCTGAACCTTATGAACATCATATGGTATGTCGTCCATCCGTCCATCCATCCACCCACCCACCTTCCAGAATATACACACATTGTGCAGAGTCTCCACTATTTAATGGAGAGATAATAGTGGGAGGAAATCAATTGTTTCTGTCTTAGGAAGTTTTTAGTGGACTGTTAAGAGGGAAGGATATATTAAGACATCATGAAATGGAGCTGAGGACATGGACAGTGGTAGAATGCTTGCCTAGCAAGGGCCTCAGTTTCCATGCGCAGATCCATATTAACTAGGTATAGTAGGTTCATACTTATAATCCCAGGACCCAGGAGGTGGAAACGGGAGGATCAGGAATTTATTGTCACCCTTAGCTATGTAGCAAGTTCGAGGCAGGCCTATGTTTCATGAAATTCTATTTCAAAAAAAAAAAAAAAAAAAAGAATAAAGAAAAATCACCCAAATCTTCCACCCGGAATTTCAGAAATATGACATTTCTTTTCATTTTAAAGTTTTTTTTTTTGCTTTGCTTTTCCTCTGTAAATCTCATGTGTGCTTGTCTATGTCTGGGTTCTTGGGGGCTGTAGAAGAGTCTGATCCCTGCTGGGAACCAGATACTGCATAACAACATCTGAGGGCCAGTCGTCTTAGAGGAAGCTTGACTCCTCATGATGCACTTGCAAACAGACTTCCCACTTTTCTCCATCAGTCTTTAAATGCATATTATCAAGAGAAACATTTGATTGCTTTTCTTCTTCCTTAAAAGAATTTCATTTTGGATTAACCTGTAATATTTGTATATGTTTACAAGGTAAAATGTGATGGTTTTGATTGGTACCTATGCTGGGTAGTGATCAACACAATATAGTTAGCACATCTAATCTATCACCTTTGATGTTTATCACTTCTTAATCATCAGAACCTTAAGAAGCCTCTCTTTAAGTATTTGGAGATAGAGAATACATTATTGCTAACTATACCCTCCCTACTATGCCACATAACACCAGAACCCATTCCACCCAAGTAACATAACATGGACCAGTTCTCCACATCCCAAGTTCCTCCCTGCTCCATCTCTGGTAGCCACTACACTACTCTCAACTTACTTGCAGTCCTATATGTGAAAGGTATTGTGTAGTATTTGACTTCCTGAACCTGAACTATTTCAGTGAGCGTGACGACCTCCAAGTGTTTGGATTTTGCTGCAAATCACAAAAATGTAATTCTGTTTGTGGCTGAATAATATTCTAGCATGTTCACCCATTATATTGTCTCTACCTATTCATGCATTGTGGACAATTTGGATAGCTCCACTACCTGGCTATTTTTGTTTAGCAAATAAGAATGGAAGTCCAGATGTCTTTTGATATGCTGAGTTCATTTCCTTTGATGTATTCCCAGCAGTGAGATTGTTAGTTTGTATGGCAACTCTCTGATTTTATGGGCTATTTGTTTGTTTGTTTGTTTGAGGAATTTCTAATTTGTTTGGGAATAGTTGTAGGGTACTTCTTCCAAGAGCCAAAGACCACCTAACAAAACCCCCAATATCAGAGAGGAGAAGCCATGAATTTGAAGGATGGGGGAGAGGAATATGGGGGTTGGAGGATGGAAAGGAAAGGGAGAACTGCTGTAATTGTATTATAATCTAAAAACATTTAAAGTGTTAACAAAAGAGAAAATTTGAGTCTCTTTTCTTTACATCTTCACTAGGATTGCTCTTTATTTAGTTAGTTACTTAATTGGTATGCTGGATGGTTTTATGTCAACTTGACGAAGGCTAGAGTCATGAGATAGGACAGAGCCTTAATTGAGAAGATGCCTTCAAAAGATTCAGCTGAAAGGCTTTTTTTAAATTAGTGATCAATGCGGGAGGGTCCAGCCCACTATAGATTGTGCCATTCCTGGGCTAGTGGTCCTGGGTTTTATAAAAAATCAGGTTGAGCAAGCCATGAAGAGCAAGTCGGTAAGCAGCCCCCTTCTATGGCCTCTGCATGAACTCCTGCCTCCAGTTTCCTGCCCTGTTTGTGTTCCTGTCCTGACTTCCTTTGGTGATGAACAGCAATGTGGAAGTGTAAGCCAAATAAACCCTTTCCTTCCCAACTTGTGTTTTGATCATGGTGTTTCATTGAAGCAGTAAAAACCCTAACTAATTGGTGTGTGTGTGTGTGTGTGTGTGTGTGTGTGTGTGTGTGTGTGTGTACACACATATGGAGGCTGGAGGTCACTGTCAAGTGTCTTCCTCAAGCTCTCTTCCACCTTCCTCAGTCTGGGGCTCTCTGACTGAGCTGGACTGCCTGGCCAGTGAGCCCAGGGATCCTCCTGCCATCACCTCTTCAGGGGCTGAGCAGCTGTATCTGGCTTTAAATTTTTGAAAAAAAATTTAATCTAATGTACTTTTGTTGCATTTTGTCTCTCTTTTTTTGTTATTCTTGGGCTTTTAAAAGTGATTTCTGGGGTACTGAACTTATGCCTTTGTGCTTAAGTATCAACTATCTTACTGACTGATCTATCTCCCAAGAAACTCTCCCCTTTTCCATAATAGCCATTTTAACTAGACTGAGATAGCAGTTCACTGGGATTTTGATCTTCATTTTTCTGCTACTCAAAATGGTGTTGAACATTTTTTTTCCATTTGTATCTGTTGCCGTTTGCATTAGAAAATGCGTATTCAGATCATTTGCCTGTTTTTAAGTGGGAAACTCTGAGGGTTTTGCTATGTTGAATTTAAGTTCCTTATGAATCCTGGTAATATTATTTTAATGTTTTATATATGTTATGTGTGTTCTTGTGCCACAGTACCTGTGTGGAGGTTGGAAGACAAATTGTAGGACTCAGTTCTATCCCAGTGCTGCAAGCCACAGAAATATGAAGTAGAAATTCAGCTGACTATGACAAAGCTACACATGGGAGAAGCCAAGGGTATTTCTGAAGGATAAAATCAAGATTCAAGGAAGACTTGGTGTCATTGGCTTTTGAATGTTAGCCATCTCTTGCAATGAATTTCTTGCATGCTGTCATAGCTCTTCCATTCAATTCTTTTTCTAAGAACAGTGTGTTGATCATTCATTGGGCACATTTTCCCCATTACTATTGGAATATTTGGACAACCTTCCCCAAGTGTGCTGACAGCAGTAACACAACCAGACCCCTAATTTCAGGCCTTTCATCAATGGCCGGCCAGGACCTTCTTTGGATGCAAATATCTTATCTAAGCTATTTCCCAGACTTTCTAAGAACTGACTGTAGACAGATAAGCATCTAGACTATTTGTTAGTGTAGGCCTGGCAGATGTACTAATTCTGCTTAACCCTCCTGTCTTACAAGTCTTACCTCTAATTCTAGATCTCCCATTAACAATTAACACAGAACTAAAGGGCTTTTACTTACCAGGTACATCTAGCTGTGACACAGGTTGCCTAGCTACCGAGCAGACTTACCCCACCCAACTAGAAAGTGGCAGAGCCAGAGAAATGTGGATTGTATGTGTATTTAAACTGGACTGAGGAGACAGCAAGAAAAAAAGAGTAAGAGAGCTAGAAGAATGAGATGGAAGATGGAGAAGAACAAGATGAGGAAAGACTAGATGAGAAAGAAGGAGATGGGAAGAACTAAGAGATGGGAAAGAACTAGACAGGGAAGAATGGGAGAGAGAACTTAGAAGAATATAGAGAGGAACTAAGGACAAGAGGAACTAAGATGGGGCAGAACTAGATGAAGGAATTAAGATAGCTCTTAGAGTGAACAGCAGAAACATGTAGAGAGAATCAGACAAGAAAGGAGCTATCCCTGGGCTGATGGTCCTGGGTTCTATGAGAAAGTAGGCTGAGTAAGCCACAGGGAGCAAGCCAGTAAGCAGCACCCCTCCATGGCCTCTGCATTAGTTCCTGCTGCCAGGAAACTGCTCTCTTCGAGTTCCTGTCCTGACTTCCTTTGATGATAAACAGTGATATGGAAGTGTGAACAAAAAAAAAATCCTTTCTTCCCAATATGGATTTTGGTTGTGGTATTTTGCCATGGCAATAGAAATCCTGGCTTAGACAATTACATACCAACTTTACAATTAGATCTTGGCTTGCATGATCCAAACTGTGCCTCAATGCTCTTGGCATAATGGGTACATATTGCCTTCATAGATTTAATATATTTGTGGGTGTCATGGTTAGTAAAGAAGAGCCTTTGTGTCCCTCAGCATTTTAAATCTTAGAAAGGCATTAGGCAGGAAGGTCCAGAGGGATGGATCTCCCACTAGTTTCATTGTTCCATTTTATCTTAGTTGTCAGCTTCTATTTTAATTTTTTTCTAAAATCTCTCCAGCTAACTTTTCTTTTCTCATGCCCAGGGCTTGCCTGGGGTAAGGCATTCACTGCATGCTGACCTTTCTCCAGTTACTACTTTGCACTGATGAATCTCAACACTGAGCGCAGAAGCCCAGATCAGCTTGGGAAGGAACACTTGGGAGCAAGCATTCTTTGTTCATCTCTTGGCTCCTGGCTCTGGCCATGTGTCCTAGGCAGGACTTCCAATTAGAACGCCTGAAAGGAAAGAGCAGATTGGAGCTTCTATGTCTTCCTTTGATGCCAGCAGGTCTGGGGGTGGCATTATGAGCTTCCCAAAAACTCACTGGGAAAGACTTGCTTCCAAAGAAAGAAAATATGGCGTATTGGCCAAGAGGTACAGAATGGGAAAGACAGTGTGGCAAGTATGGTAGACCTGGGGTGGGTTTTCATCTAGTCTGATCCATCCGTGTCTATTCTGTACCTAAAGCTGAACATGATCCTCTCTTCTCCTTACTGCACACATTCAAGTTCTGGCTTTCTAACTTAGCTGCCAGAAGCTTAAGCCTGATTTTTGCTATTGGTATACCCAGTATCCATATTATGGCTTTCATACATGTGTCTATTGGCCAGAGTAAAGGGGCCATGGATACAGGATCCAAAGTTTGATGTATTGCTATATTCTCAGTGCCAGAGAGGATCTCTCTCTCTCTCTCTCTCTGTATGTGTGTGTGTGTGTGTGTGTGTGTGTATGTGTGTGTGTATGTGTGTGTGTGTAAGTGTGTGTGTGTGTATGTGTGTGTGTATGTGTGTGTGTGTAAGTGTGTGTGTGTGTGTATGTGTGTGTGTATGTGTGTGTGTGTAAGTGTGTGTGTGTATGTGTGTGTGTGTGTGTGTATCACAGTGGCATTAAAAGTATTTGACTGTCTGCATCATTTATCTTTTCTAAACTTCAGATTTTCCTTGTGAGCTTGGGAGAAAGTAATAATAAATATGAACTATCCGACAATGGCATTTATAGAACAACGCACCCCTCTGAGGAAAAGGGCATGGGCTTTGGGCTTGGGGAGGTCCCAGTTCTTATTCTTTGTCCTTTCTGTGTGACCCAGGACAGATCAGCCAACTGTCCAAGTTGCTGTTTTTATCCACTGAATAACTCCTGTCTTATGGGACCATGTGAGGGATCCACGGTGATTTATATAAAGGCCTTTGCCTATGTCCCAGCACATGATAGACCCATAATTGATGGTTATTTATTGCTGCTTTTGGGGGGACTTCTCCTTTTTTATTTGAAAGGTTTGAAGTTTCTGCTTTTCCTGTTAAGACCTCTGTGTCTGGATTAGAAGCATGTCAATTAGAAAAGGAGGGAGGAAGGGAAAGAGAGAGCGGGATAGGGAGAGAGAAAAAGAGTGATCTTGGCAAAGTGAGTGACAAAGGAGGTTTCACCCTCATGGCCTTCTGCCTGTCCTTTGTCCTATCACTTTGATCCTGGGGATGAAGGTGATATCCCAAGAGCAATTTCTGGGGACTAAAAGGTAGAACCCATGAGAAGAGTAGATCCCTAGGAATTACCCTGCGCTGTGAACTTGGAGTTGTAATTTCAAAGGTGTTATCTGGCGGGAGGGGAAGGAAGGGGGTACCTTAGCCACCCTGTTTCCTGCCTGTTCCCTTGTGACCAGTTACACCTCAGGTCCAGCTGTTTACAGCTTGCAACAAGAGGACAGAGAAAAAGTGGTGGCCGTGTTATTCCCCCAGCTCTTACTATTTTTCACTTATACGTAATCCAACTAACAAACAGATTTGAAATATAAATTCATGAACATCTCTAAGCAAAGATTCATGCCAAGAGATAGGCAAGAATGTTATTCCGATTACAGCAACTTGTCATAATTAATCTAACTTTTTAAAGTTGCGCCTGTAAGAGTAAATTAATACCAATGGGCTGACAATGTTCAGGCATAGTAAATTTTGTTTTGTATTCAACTTTTCTCCAGCAAGCACCTGCTTTTAATCTATTCCTGAGGCATTATTATTAAAATATAAGAAGTATTTGGGGAAATGGATATTGGTTGCAGGTATTCTCATAGGCTTCCTCCTTAAAACTTACATTTTTTGCTTCTGGAAAAATATTGGATAATATTAATATTCAGTACCAGTGAGGATAAATTCTTGGAATCAGTGAAAAATACTTCTTTATGTTGGTAAGGGCTTATATACTTGAGTTAGAATTTGGATATTCTTACAGCTGTAAACTAATTTGCAAAAATACAGCCGGATCTCAGGAAACAGAAGTAAATTCTAAATTTTGTTTTACCAGAGTTTTGATACAAGTAGGCCTGGGTCTCAGCAGTACTGATAAGTTGCTAAACCCAATAGTTAGCTAATCTCTTCAAAATCTCTTTCTTGATCCATGGTGGTTTTGGCTTCCTGCCCCCCCCCCATAGATACATGTTTATTTATAGTGGTCTAGCTGTATGATCATGAAGAGATCCATGGTAAAGCCATTCCTTCTCTCCAAATGAACTGGCTTGGAAGGAGTACAGGATGGCAATTTGCGAGTCTTGACTATAAGGTCCCTCTCCGCCATTTGCCAGCTTGGCAGCCACTGGGAATCGGCTTGTTCTGAACTCGGACCTCCTGTATTAATAGACTACTTACTGGGCCTTTTCAGAATAAAGATGTATTCTAATAGTTGTATCAGAGGACTATTATGGGTAAGAATTTAGATAATGTATCATAACTCTAGAGCCTTATATAATTTGAATTCTGATTCTGATTTGGTGAAGATTGGCCATTTGCATAGACTGCACTGTTAAGTTGATCAATGGTGTAGCTAATTGAATTAATGCAGATTTCAAGTCATATAATTAAGGCCTTAAGGGATTACTCAGAATAGGGTAATTCAAAGTCTCCCTGGGTAAAACATACTTTACCTTTTTTGGTCCCAGTTTTTCCCAATTCGAGGAAGATCTTTGTGTCTGAAGATATGCGGACTGGGTACTAGGAGGATAAAGATGATTATTTTTAAATTATGCTCTAAATCTAGGATATTTGTAATAGCTTTAATTCTCTTCATTCAGACGGTTCTGCAATTGAAAGTGAATCTGCTGCTGAGGTCTGTTAGGTTGGCACCACAGCTTCCTAAGATACCCAGTAAAGATAAACAGAGAAGGAAACTGGAAAGGTCAGGCTGTCCTCGGGGAAGCTGGCAAACAGCACAGTGCCAGCCAGTCTCCACTTGCATGCTGGCCTGGAGGTTCAGAAGCAGTTGGCTTCCCTCTGCTTGTTGAGAAACTGATGTACATCTCAGTTTCCTAATCTGGGCCTTCCTGTCATTTGGGGATCCATGCCTACCCCTGAACTGGCAAGCTGGCTTCATCAGTGATGGAGTCTAATTGGATTCCCAGTCTCCTACAGGCCTTCGTGTGTAACATGGTCTCACTGGATGACTTGGATTTTCCCACTGCTACAACAGGGTAAAGCAGGGTGGGTGTGCACCAGGTCGTGAAAATGTGTCCAGTCAATGCTTCTACAGATGGATAGGGACTCAGAACAATCTGCCTCCACAGACACCCTGGTAAAATGGCACAGTCAGGATAGATGAAACTGTTCCATAAAATAATGAGTCACCGCACTGGGAAGAGACACTGAGTACTCTTCTGCTTCCCACATGGGGCATTTGATGTTGTCCTCTCAACATGTGCTTGAAGGAGGCACCATGACCTCCCGTCTCATCAGCGGATGATCAAATTGAGCCAGAGTGGGGTTAAATAAGTTGTCCACAACTTACACATATCGGAAAATTTTTTCTAAGTACAGACACAAAACAAAAGATGAGTGGGACTGTGTCAGTCTGTGGCTCACTGACCAGTGGGCACAAGATTCTCACTAGTAGCTCTACATCTATGTGGGTCCTAAGCAAGTCTGATATCATCAAGTTCCTGCACAGAGGAGAACTTCTTACTCCACAGCAGACAGTCGGTATTCTAGATTTTACTCAGTGTCTATAGTCTATATTTTCTTTTTCATGGGATAAGAAATAAGAATGACCACTTCAAGTTAGCTTCATATCGAGGAGGATGGGTGGAAGGATGATGGATGCAGGGGTACCAAGTTCAAATGTCCTAACAAAAGGTGATTATAACACAGTTTGATAATTCAACCAATTTGTGTGTGTGTGTGTGTGTGTGTGTGTGTGTGTGTGTGTGTATACATGTGTGCATGCATGAGAGAGGCGGGGGGGAGGAGAAGGAGGAGGAGATAGTGGGGGTGTAAACATGTTCCAAGGACTATGAGGTTATTTAAGGAGAAAGTCTACTTGAAGAAAAAAAAAAGATCAAGTCAAAAAAAATAGCTTTCCTAGAATGTCTCAGAATTTTCCAGTTATATTCAGATTGCTATTTATTGCAGAAAAGTGGGGCAGCCTGGCATTATGTTCCGCACTTCCATGTAAAGTAGGAGCTGACTGACTGACACTAAGCCTTCATCCTAGCAGTTATTTTATGCCGTGGAAAATGATGTCAATGTAGCTCAAAGCAGATATGGCTGAGTGGGATTTCATCTTTAGGGCAGCAACAGTGGCGATGTGGATCAAGTGGGAAGTTAAACAAGTTGAATATAGAACATATTTTAACTCTCTAGTATTATTTCAAGCTTTACCTAAAAATAAGAGCTTCATGAGAAGTCCCCTTAAGTATCTTCATGCGAATCTATTTTCACCTTGCTGGGAATTAGCTTCTTAAGTTTAGAATAGAAAGACTCACCAGAAACCCTTCAGGGTTAATACCAAAGTTGGATTCCCTCTGCAATTATGAGAGCTGTCATTACTCGACAGTTGGGGGCGCCACACACATGGAATGTATCTACAACTACACAGTGTGGCAGCTTGGAGAAGGTGGGGAGTAGGGACTTGATGAAAGACTGTAGCAAAATGGAGCTCCGTCATGACTGTGTTTAAAATGTTCTTTTGTTTGTTTGTTTGTTTGTTTGTTTTCAAGACAGGGTTTCTCTGTGTAGTTTTGGTGCCTGTCCTGGATCTCGCTCTGTAGACCAGACTGGTTTCGAACTCACAGAGATCTGGCTGGCTCTGCCTCCCAAGTGCTGGGATTAAAGGTGTGTGCCACCACTGCCTGGCTTTTGTTTGTTTGTTTGTTTAAAATGTTTCAAAGATGGCATTGGACCCTCTGGAACTGGAGTTACAATTAGTCTATTGTAAACTGTCATGTTGGTACTAGGAACAGAGCCCTGGTCTTTGGAAGAATAAGTGCTTTTAACCTTTGACCCATCTCTCCAGCCCCATGGATTAGAAAATTCTACCAATGGAACTGTAGCCAAAATGTAGGTGTTACTAGAAACTGCTATATAATGGAAATTAAAGACTTGGTTCAATGACAGAATTATGGGAAATTTTGTCTTGGATTTATCTTCCTGTATTTATATTTTTATTTAAGCATTATATTATTTTGAATAATTACAGCCTACAAATGAACCTGCATACCTTCAGTGAAATATACACTTAACATTTTCTACTCAAAAACTGCAGCATTTAGCATCAGAAGAAATGAGGTACAAAAGGCTAGGCATCATAGTTCGGTGCACTCATATGGTGGTTCAAATAAGAATGACCCCCATAGACTCATCTATTTGAATGCTTAGTCATCATGGAGTGGCACTATTTGAGAAAGATTAGAAAAATTAGGAGGTATGGACTTGTTGAAGGAAATGTGTCACTGGGGTTGAGCTTTGAGGTTTCAAAAGCCCACACCAGGCCATTGTCTATCTCTCAGCCTGTGGATCACAATGTAGCGCTCAGCTGCTGCTCCAACGCTATGTGCACTGCCCTGCTCCCCACTGTGGTGATAATGGACTAAACCTCTGGAACTCCAAGCAAGCTCCCATGAAATGTTTCCTTTTATGAGTTTCCTTGGTCACGGTGTCTCTTCACAGCAACAGAACAATGACTAAGACAACTCATGTATTATCAAAGCAGGACTTGAATTCCTTCTCCACTGAGATTTCCATTTGCTGTCTCTCACCCTGGTCAATGTTTCTCCTTCCTTACCAATCTCATATTCTTATATTTTGGTTGTGAGCCTAGCCTTTAACGGCTGAGCCATCTCTCCAGCCCCAATCTCATATTCTAATGACTCTTATAGTAGGTTAAATAATGGGCAACCAAATTTATGAGCTCCTAATCCCAGGACTCTGTTATCTCACTTGAGAAAATATGTCTCAGAAGATGTAGCTAAATAAGGATGCTGAGATCTGGATATTATTCCAGGTTATCAGGTTGGCCTGAAAGTGTTATTAAAGCATGCTTATAGTTAGAGATAGTGGAGGATTTAACACACATGTACTCCTGGAGGCAAGAAGAGGGAGTCAAAGACTGTAGTGAAGAGACTCCCAGCCAAGTATTGCCAAGGCATGGTGAAGTACCAGAAGCTGAGAGAGTCGGGGGGTAGAATCTACCAGAAGCCTCTTAAAGAGAGTAGCTGTGCTGGGTGGTGGTGATGCATGTCTTTAATTCCAGCACTTGGGAGACAGAACCAGCGGGTCTCTGTGAGTTTGAGGCCAGCCTGGTCTACAGAGGGAGATCCAGGACAGGCACCAAAACTACACAGAGAAACCCTGTCTTGAAAAATAAACAAACAAAAAGAAGTGAATAGCTGTGCTGACAATGAGATTTCTAGCATGTATTCAGTCTCAAACAGTGAGAGAGTACATTTCTATGGTTATAAATTACCCAGCTAGTGGTAACTTGGAATGACCTTCCCCAGAAGCAGTTCCAGTTCTCAAATGTATTTCCCTGACACTAATTTCTCTTGTTTTCAATCAAAACTCAAAGATCTAATGTTGGTTACCCCAACTTCACTTTCTAAATCCCCTGTCTTACCTCCTTCCCTCAACATGCTTCCTAGCTCAGCAGTTCCCTTCACTCTGGGGTTACCTTTTCACTCTGATCCCCGATATCAGAATAGTTACAAATTGTGCTTGTTTGAATGTAAGTGGCCTTTAAAATTTCATAGGGAATGGTCACTATTAGGAGATATGGCTTTGTTGGAATGGGCATGGCCTTGTTGGAAGAAGTGTGTCACCCCAGGGGTTGAGCTTTGAGGTTCCCCATGCTCAGGATACCACTCAGAGTCAGTCAGCTTTCTGTTGCCTATAGATGTAGGACTCAGCTATCCCTCCAGCACCATGGCTGCCTGCATGCTGCCATGCTCCCTACTATGATGATAATGGACTGAACCTCTGAACTGTAAGCCAGACCCAATTAAATGTTTTCCTTTATAAGAGTTGCCGTGGTCATGGTGTCTCATCACAGCAATAGAAGCAAATCATGGTTGAGTTGACATGTTTTGGCTCCTCAACTGCTTTCCTTTGCAAGGAGTGCTAATCTAGACTGGGTTTTTTTTTTTTTCACTCATGTCTCATCTCAGCTGTCTCCAGAGTCCTGTATTTCCATTGTCTAATTTTCTCTTTAGTCTCCTAACAGATTTACCTTTCTAAAATGGCAAACTTAATCTCCAGCTATGTGCTTGGAAATTCTTGTAGAGTCAAGTGCAATATGAGAGCATTCTAGGACAGCAACAGAATGCAAGCCCAGGCAATGTGTCAGTCCCCCCGGTTACCAGCCATGCTACTCTAGGCAAGTTATTTGTTCATGCCTCAATCATGTTTCTGCAATTTGAGGATAATGGTAGCACCCGCTGTATAAGGGGCATCAGGATAAATGAACTGCATTCAGGTTAAACTCTTAGAAACTCAAGAAATAAGCAGGAAACAGACAACCTCCAATCACAGCTATTATAATGTTGGAAGAGAGGTTGTTCTTAGTATTTGGAAATGACCTTCAAGATCTACTCACTGTTTGCTCTTTTATGACCATCTCTTTGGCCAGCCTGTCTTTGTTAGTCAGGATGTCCCACACTTATAGAACAGTAGGACTGTGTACCAGTATTCACTATGAAGCACTGGCTCTCAGAAAGCTGAACGTTGACAAGGCCTAAGATCTGACTCTGGCAAGCTTGAAGCCTGTGTGAAGATAAACAGCCATTGCCCATTTCGAACAGCCAGGCAAGAGGCGCTCTATGCTACTGGAGAGGGGCAATAGCTCTTTTCTTTACCACATCTTTAATTTTGGAAGAGGCAGGCGTAAATCAGGAGGACAATCTTAACTTTCCCAGCCTATCAAATCAAATTGAATCTTATGGAAAACACCTTCCCAGAAACACTTAGCATGAATGGGCACCCTGTAGCCCATCAGGTTTATCCCATTCTGTCTATAGCAGTTCAATAAAGTCTTGGAAGTTTCCCAGACAAGGTTAGCTCTGTCTCTTGTCTCATAGTCTTGCCATGGCTCAGATTTTTGCCATTGATTTTAGGTTTTTAAACAAAGGGGGCATCTTTTATTTATTCTTTGACAATTCCATACATGTAAACAATTTACCTTGATCATCGCCAGCCCCAATTTACACCCTGTCACTTCCTCCAGGACCCCCAACAAGTCTCCCTCCTATTGATGTTCTCTCCATTTGGGGTTCAGATACCTCTCGCTTCTCTATGCAGCAATTCCATTATCTCTTCTCATCCCTATTCAGGTTAGGCTATTCTGCCTCCACTACCTGCTAACACTCCATTCATAGACATAACCATGCTCTGCTGAAGCTAGACATGTAGCCATCGGCTCAAACTCAGACTCCACAGAGGACCTACGCCTAGCCTCACATCTTGCTTTTCATAGCATTTCTTATGCCTGGCCTAATGCCTGGACCATCATAGGTGCTCAGTAAATATTTGTTGAACAGTCCTTGCAGCATTAGGGAAACAGAAGAGGCAAGAATTTCTAGTGAGCAAACTGTGGTTCTATTCACAAGCAATTCTGCCATTCCCTAAAATGTAGACTTTCCAGAAGGCACCATGCCTCCCATTCATTCCCTCCAGAGGGAATTTGAGGACAACCAGCAGGAGGGTCCTGGCTGAGTTGAATCACTGTGGATGGTGCCTAGGGAGAGAGGCAATCTTTGAGGCACCCAGGCGGTAACCTTTATTTAATTGGCAAGATGGAAATCAATGGTGCATATGGTACTCGCAATTTTAGATTTTGGATTAGTTTTCAATGATAGCTGCTGATCAAAACAAAAAATAAAGATTCAATTAATCTTCAAACCATTTGTGTATGTGTGTGTGTGTGTGTGTGTGTGTGTGTGTGTGTGTGTGTGTGTGTGTGTATGTGTGTGTGTGTGTGTGTGGTGTCCAGGACAAACCCCACCACATTTGTTACATACTTAAAAGAAAATCAGATATTGAAACTTGTGTGAAGAAAGGAGAAAAAGACCCTCTAAAATGACATCCTCAGTTATCTAAAAGGATGTGTACATTCAATAAAACCTATAGGCTGAGCAAGCTGACATTGTTTGCCCCACCTCTGTTTTGGTACCAAGAAGGGGTGGGTACTGGTAAAGACATTTGTCCATTACTATTTCTTTCATTTTTAACTTTTAAAAGCTAACAGGCAAAATATTGATGCATACTACAGTACTTCAAAAGAGAACCCCACCACGACCACCATAGTAATAGACATTTGAATATTTGGTCCCTAGTTGATGGTACTGTTTGGGGAGATTTAGATGGTACAACTTTGCAGGAAGAAGTGCATCTCTGGGGGCAGGCTTTGAGGAAAACATCTGGCCTACTTCCAGTTGTATCTCTCTGCTTCATTTTTACAGAATATGATATGAGCTCTTGGCATTCTATCCCTCCTTTCATGCTTGCCACTTCCTACCAAGTCCCCCCCCCCCCCGCCACTCCAGTATGATGGACTGTGGTGGTATTGTGTTCCCCAAAATATTGTGTGACCCCAATAAACTTGTCCAGGGTCAAAGAACAGAACAGCCACTAGATACAGAAAATGGTGGCACACACGCCTTTAATCCTATCACTTGGGAGGCAGAGATCCATCTGGATCTCTGTGAGTTTAAAACCACACTGGAAACAGCCAGGCATGGTGACTCATGCCTTTAATCCCAAGAAGTGAGCCTTTAATCCCAGGAAGTGAGGGCAGAAATGTATATAAGGCGTGAAAACCAGGAACTAGGTTGGGTCTATTCCCTGTCTCTCACTTAGCTTTTGGTGGAAATATTAAGCATTTTCTACAAGCATTGGCTTGTGGAAATATTACTCTGTTGTCTGTCTGCCTGTCTGCAAGATATTCTCCCCATGTGTGCTTGTTGCTAAATTTCCATTTCTTGTGCTTCCTCCTCCTCCTTTTCCTCCCCCTTGTCCTCTTGTATGAAGCATCAGGTGTATTGATTTATTTGTCTGACTCCATAGGAACTATTTTTTAAGTAATTAGACCCAGTGGTCCTCTTTCCACATTAGATCATCTTCTATGTCGCTGGGGTTAATAGTTTAATGTATGAATTTTGAGGATGACACAATTGATCCCTGATAAACTCTTACACACACCTTTCTGCCAATAGATGAACTACTTGTTTATAATACACTTATTTATTTGAAATGTGATTTAGAATGTCTTGCTTGAAGACATTTTTACTCTTATCAGAACCTTTTCATTAAAAAAAAAAGAGTCCCACCAAGATTTCCTTCATAATTCCTATCCATTACCATGAAACCGGAACCCCAGTAGGGAGCTTTAGCAAAAGGCAGTGACTAATTAGATGCCCTTTGTTTTCAAGTAGCAGCACCACATTTCATGGAAGAGCATTACAGTTGTGCTGGAGCCTTGAGATAAATGGCAGGCAGACAACACTTTCCAGTGCCTTTTGGAGAGAGTTTCTCCTTGATTTGTGTTTTCAGATTTATCAGATCCCCCATGTAGACTTTGTGGTATGACGACTTCATAGTGATATCATGCCCACTGGGCCATCCCTATGGAAAAAGGATGTACATTTATTTCCCCAAAGGCTCCCACTGCCTCCTGATCCTGTGTTCCATTGTCTAGACCTGGACCACATTTGCCCCTGAGGCAGTCACTTCAGTTGTCAGGATTGACAGTACTCTAGAACTAAAGTGTACAATGAGGAGGCATTTCACCCACAGGAAACCCAAGCTTTCCCCCCCTTACTTTCTTACAGGGAAATAATAGATCCCAAGAAGATAAAACAAACAGCTCACCATATGTCATCTATAGCTGCTGCTTACACTTCTCTTCTATTTTGATTGGCACATCCAATAGATGAATATATGTGCATCTGTACAAATACGGTAGAGTATCATCATATCTGCAGAAACTGCAGTGGCTATCATTTTTCAGCTATTAATTCAGAGTTTTCAGAGCATACATCTCCATGGAGAAGTGTTACACGCTTTTACCTCGCAGGGATAATGTGTAAATTATCCTACATATTACATATAAAATTAAAATATGAATGCATCTTTTAATGATACTTCTTCATGTGCTACCCACCCTCCCTGGCTATGAGGAATAACATCAAGTGTCAGAAGTGAAATGTGACATGCTGGATCACAACGAATCATGTTGAGACCAAATAAGAGATGGAGGCAGATTCTTTTCTCTTGGATATAAAACCAACTTTAAACAGGAGTTGAACGTACTAAAATATAAATCACGTCCACTTTCTTCACCAGCTTCTTTATGCATTACAAAAATGACCTTTAAACCACCTTGAGAGATAGCAGCTGACTAGAAAATTACAGTTATTAGCAGGATAACCAGAGATTAAAGTATTTAGAATATTGTAAAAAAAAAAAAAATACTAAGAGACACATGTTAACAATTTGCAACCTCAAAAGACAGCTACAATAAAACCCTATATTGTAGTGTTTCTGAAGGATGATTGGGGGATTTGGAATAATGCACTGTACCTAGAAATCTGAATGTGAATAGGTAAAATTACCTTTTTGGGGAACTATTCATGAAAGTTTGATTTCCTTAAATGATGATAAACGACTAATTATATTTATCAAGCATTCACCTCTGCCCCCAAGGTTTTTAAGTGTAATGATTTCCTTTATTCTAAATAACTAAAATGTAGATTTACACTTTTGAAAAGCATCTTTAATATAACAGCCACATAGTGATTATAGTCTGTTCACTGCTAACCCTTCAGGAAACAAGGCACAGGAACCACTGGCTGAAACCCTAAAGCAAGTATTAGAGATTATAGGTAGAGGAATCACTTTTAATTTCCATTTGATCCTGGACCAATCATTTTATTTTCTTCATGGGGGTGGGGAATCCCAGAGCCAGAGGACAGAGACGCTTGGGAACCCAGCATCACTCTGCTGCCATTGGAGTCCTGAGTCCCGCCTCTTGCTTTTACTTGACCTCACTCAAATTCCCTGACTTTGTATTCCAGAGACTCCTCACATCACACATGGTACTACTGATTGCCACTGGAATGATGAGAAATAAAGTTTTTTATTTTTACAGGATTTGAAGACTTACCTGGGGTAGGATTTGCTGCTACCTGCTAGCTGAAGGGCTTTTGATGCTGAAAGCTCAAGTTATCCTTTTAGTAAAATAGAGCTGGGACAATAGAGTGGTGTGTAGTTTACAAAATATTTAATCAGTTACTGGCATAGCTACCCAGTGCGTGGTGGTTGATTTCTAAATGATAAAACATTTTTTATGATGCTAGGAGGGAAGGGCAACAGCATCTTTGTGTCCTCTGATGACAACCTCTAATTTTTGCCTCTAGAATATTCTTTTACTGCTGTCACCGTATACTTTAGATGTTCGCTATGGATTACACAATTCAGAAGCCACTTGTTAATTGTGTGCCAGTCTCATGGGTGTTGGACCCAGAGACCGATTTAAAGAGCAAAACACGAACTTGATATTTCTCATTAGAATCATGTTTGCTCTGTTTGTGTAACTCTCATATGTTCCTTGCATGAGCCACGCTCAAGACCATCCCCTGGGTTCAACAGCCCATTCTTGTGGAGTTTTTATGGAGGGCTTCCACTGCCTCTGTCTCAGGCTGGGTCTGTCTCATCCTTTGCTCACACTCTAATACATCCCCTATCTACTGCATCCACCACCTTCTCTATTGTGCATTTTCACTGGGGTACACATGATTGGCAGGACTCTGGCTACCTCAGAATGGCACTGGTTTCTCTGCTACAATTTCAGCATTCTTTGTATCTCTTCAGTGATTGCTTGAATCACTCAAATTGACGTTCTTCCCCCTGGTTACCTGTTTACTCATACAGCTTCTCCTTCAGGGGTTCCTACCACACACAACAGTTCCTATCCATCCTTAGAAGACAGTTTCAAAACATGTCCTATTGGGCGACATCTCATTTCCCCCACTCCTTAACTTTAAGCCACAGCCCTGTCCCTGGCTATGGGAGCAATCTCTGCCATTTCAGAACTTTCTAAATATTTCATCTTTACTTCTTTAACATCATTTGTGCTTACTTTGTATTATATTTATTTTCCTGCCTATATTTTATTCCCTGTGCTGTAAATTTTCACAGAATAAAATATAGTCTTATTTATTTTTATGTCTCTATAACGCTGAGCATGGTGAATATGGACACTCAAAAATACTCATTTCATGATTGATGGGATTAATGGGGAAAAGTTATGGCATTTATCTTCCACAAGATCAGCATCTAGTATCTGGAGAGAATATCATGTGAATATAATCTGAAAAAGCAAAAAATAATGTATACAAATATCTTAAGCAAATAAGCAAATGTAAGAAAATGGCTAGTTGGAGGATTTGTTGGGGCAGGACTCTAAGGAAGGGTAGAATTTAGTATTTCAGTTGGGGATTGTAAGCAAAAAGTTTGAGGTTTCCCAAGAATCCATCTCTGGTGCATGAGCAGACTTTGTGGAGCCCACTACCTATGATGGGACACCTTGCACAGCCTGGAGGCAGGGGAGGGCTTAGACTTGCCTCTACTAAATATGCCTTCCCATGGGAGGCCTTGCCTTCTTGTGGGTGGGAGTGGGGAGGTTGGGAGGGGGAGGCCCTGGGGGGAGGGAAGAGGGGGATCTTTGATTGGTGTGTAAAATGAATAAAAAATTTTTCTTAATAATAAAAAAAAGAAAGGAAAAAAGTTTGAGGTTGAGGCAAATGTTCAGCTAAGACCTAGAGGCAGGGGAGACCATTGCTATATTCAGGACACAGCACATAGCATCCAGACTGATCTCATTACCTGTGTGACTCATGAACTTATCTAAGTCTTTATTATCTGGAAAGATCTCAGGCAGATTTCTATACTGAAGGTTTTTCTTACCAATGTAGTTTAATCTGACTCAAGGTGATAGAATCATTTCCTTAATATCCCGGGGACAACTCTGTCATTAGATAATAGTTATTTTGTGAACTTCAACCCCCTCCTCTTACTGACTGTAATTGATGGTTACTAAGAACCATGGTAAGAGAAGTGCTCATTTCCACAGTTTTATAACTCAACATTTTGTTTTATGGTTGCAGAGAATGCTGCAGATCAAACTTAATATGCCGTCAGTGTATTTTTCAGTGGTACACCAAGTTTAAACGGAGTTGACTCATTTAAGTGTTATGATGAAGCGTGAAGATTGGCAAGCATGAAAATTTGAGTGGTGTAATGCCCTGTACATAAAAAAAGCGATTAATAAATATTGGCTGAAATAGACTGGTCTAGTAGCTACCCATTAGGTTGTCTGTGGAGCATTCTACACTTAGCCCTCCACATGACTGCAACAGGAGCTTCTATATTAAGTCTCTGTCTGTCTGTCTGTCTGTGTCTGTGTCTGTCTGTCGTCTGTCTCTCTTTTTCTCTCTCTTTCTCTCTCTCTCTCTCTCTCTCTCTCTCTCTCTCTCTCTCTCTCTCTCTCTCTCTCTCTCACACACACACACACACACACACACACACACACACACTTATCTTGGGGTCCGTAAAATGATCCATTATCTTTAAAAGTTAATTTCCTATTTTGTGTGCTTAAGTTTATTTGTCAATTGTGTTTTTATCTTTACTCAAATAAATGGAACAAATGCAGTGATTAGTTTCTTTTCTCATATATCATCACCCTTACTTTTAGAGCATTTTTATATATCTTTAAAAATATAGATTAGGGGCTAGGGAGAAGGTTCAGTTGGTAATGTGCTTGCATGGTGAGCACTAGCACCTTAGTTTTACGCCCCCCAGATCCTAAATCAAGAAAAGCTGGACATGGTAGTGTATGTTTTTAATCCCAACACTGAGGAGGCAGAGGTAGGTGGATCCCTGGGGCTGGCAGGCCAGCCAGCTGAGCCTACTAAGGGAGTTCAGGGCCAGTGAAAGGTCTTGACTACAAAGAAAAGAAGGAAAAGAAAAGGAAAGAGAAAGGTACATGGTGTCTGAGAAACCATCACCCACAGTGTTCCTCTCTCTTCCATGCCCTTACATTCATGCTTGTATGCACATGTGCACCTGCATGTACCCACATACATAAACACACACACATGCACATTACACACACATACATACATACACTCACACATGCACACACACAAACACCCAAATCTGAATTAAAAATTTACTTACAATACCTTTCAAGTTGTGAAGGGTAGGCATCACACAATCCATTTATAAAGTGAAAGTAATAACAAGCATGGCTGTATACACATGTAGCCCATCTCCTTGGGAGGCTGAGGCAGGAAGATTGCTAATGAATTTGAGGCTTGCCTGGGCCACATTGTGAGTTTATTTCTCAAAGACAGCAAACCCTACAAAGGATTTTAAGGTATCCTTTTATGAATGTAATGTTAGTAGGTGGAGACTGGGAGAGACTGTAGCTGACTGCAATTAGGTTCCTTAGAATCCTTTAGTAAGAATAAGTTCCAAGTGTCAGTGTATTAATGCTACTGTGGGGGTAAAGTTGCACATGCCAATGTTTTCAAATGCCCTCTCATTCTGGAAATGCTTCCCTTTCATACGATATAAACCCAAGGCTGATATGAAAACTGTCCACATCAATGTATTATTTCATAAGGAGATGTGTTTTGTTGGTGGTGGTTATTTATTTATATAGGGTCTCATTGTGTCATCTAAGCTGATCCTGAACTTGTGGGCTCAATGATCCTCCCAATTCAGCTTCTCAAGGAGCAGGGACTTCTGGTTCAGGACACCGCTTCCAAGCTTCATAAGGATTTCTGAACCCTGTGAAGAGTTGCAGAGTTGAAATGTGCTTTGTAAGTGACTGAGCCCTTAAGGATAAAACTCATGCGTTATGCCTGCCATAGTCCCTACACAATACAGAACAATGGAGAGAAAATGACCATGGCCTCTAGAATGGAAAACTATAAGGGAAAAAGTTGGCCTTTAAATACAGGGGAGCTGTTGATCCCAGGTTCTGATTAATTAGCTTCCTTCATTGTTTTGGTATTCTAGCTTTCCAACCTACTAGTTAATGAATTTTTTTTCTGTTTGAACTGCTTAGAAATAATCATTTGTGCCGGTGATGGTGGTGCACTTGGGGGTAGAGGCAGGTGGATCTGTGCTCAAGGCCAGCCTAGTCTACAGAGCAAGTTTCAGGACAGCCAAGGTTACCCAGAGAAACCTTATCTCAAAAAACCAAAACTGAAGAAGAAGAAGGAGGAGGAGGAGGAGAAGAAAAAGAAGAAGAAGAAGAAGAAGAAGAAGAGGAGGAGGAGGAGGAGGAGGAGGAGGAGGAGGAGGAGGAAGAAAAGAAAGAAAGAAAGAAAGAAAGAAAGAAAGAAAGAAAGAAAGAAAGAAAGAAAGAAAGAAAGAAAGGAAAGAGAGAAAGAAAGAAAAGAAGTAAGCATTTGTTATGAATGGCCAAACTTTGATACCATCTCTAGCTTTTTCTGTAGAAGGAAGCTGGAGTGAGGGTTGCCATTTGGTGAGGATGGAAGGATGGAAAAACAGCAGACCCCATGGAGTGAGTGACAGATGTGTCCAGTATTTAAGCTCAGCTCAGAAGGGGCAGAATGAAACCAAACTATCTTACTTGAAGCAAAAGGTGCTGAATGGAGTCAGCTATGGTGATCCAGAGGGCAGAGGGAGGAAGGAACCCTCTATGTAAGAGAGAGAGGTCTGTTCTCAGATGCCTGTAGACCCATTCATGAGTGAAGGGGTGGTGTTTAAAGATCTTGAGCTAGGCTCAGTGTGGGATTTCCCTTACAGGAATGTAAAAACAGCATGAGGAAGAAGCCAAATTCCCTTGTGAATAAATGCAACAGGAAATAGCAACGGGTCCTTCTTGTCTCATACCAGCATCTTAGCCCATTGGGACTGCTGTGACAATCATGACTATGCAGCTTACAAATAAAGAAATACATTATTTCTCAACTCCTGGGCCCAAAATGTCCAACACTGAAGCCTGACAGGTTTGATTTTTGTGAAGGCTCACTTCCTGGCTCATAGAAGGCAACTCGGTCATTGTGTCCTTTTGCAGAAGGAAAAAAATGTGCTTTCCTGGGGAGAAGTGTCTCTTTTATAAGGTCACACAGACATTGGCGAGGGCTCCATCGCCATGATCTAATCACCTCCCACAGACCTACCTTGGGGATTTCATTTCGGCATACGAGTTTTGGCGAACACCGACTTGCAGCCTATGACACCTGGGAAATGAATCACCATTGTGCACTCTCATTAGTTTCCATATGGCCCTGAACATGATGAACAAATGCATGGCTGAAAGAGAGCCAAGCGCTCTCTGTGCCATTCTAACGACAGAATCGGTTCCCCCTTAGAGAACCGCTACGTCAGAATATGTTGACGTGAAAGAAAGAAGCCAGACAATGGCATCTTTGCCAGAATATTAGAATCACATAATCTTACACAAGTGCTTGGCCCAAGTTCATCTCTGATAAGTCCAAGTAGTAGAAACTGGAGGTCCTAGGGTCCATCTAGACACTTGGTTCTTAATACAAAAGCAGGCAGATATGACAGTGGGCAGAGCTGGGTGCTTTATGTGTTTCAGAAAAGCAAAAGTTTCTCCGTTGCACAGTTGATGGATACAGAATTATGAAACACCTTCTGATTTAGTTCACTGGAAATGCCAGAAATCTCTTTCTTAATCTCCCCAACTTAACCTTCGGACATGAAGCGACGCAGCTTTTCAAGACGACGCGCCTTAACTTTCTAAATTAGTTTACCACAAGTCTATAAATCAGGGCCATTTTTCATTCTTCACTCTGGTGGTCATCCCTCTGCCTGGTTACATCCTGAGGTGGAAGACCTTTCCCCTTCCCCAGATGTGTTTGGAATGCAGCCCAGCCTTCCACCTCCCCTTTATCGCTAATTGCCTGGACTCTCAAGCAGGCAAGTGCGAGCTGAGTGCACGGGAGGAAGCGTGTATGGGACCTTATTAAATCAAGGGCAGTCAGGTTAGAAGCTGCAGCGTAACTTATGTCTACCCCTCTGACAGTAAACGGACTTATCCGGATTCCTGACCCTGAACTTGCTTTGCGGCCCATATCACCATTAATTTTGGTGATATGAAAATTAAAAACAAAAACAAGAAACCCCCTTTGTCTTTTTGAGCCAAGGAAGTGTTCACAAACTGTACTGGGTTCCCTTAGTGTGGTGCGTGCTCCCTGGTGATGCATTTATTGTATTTACTCTGCCCTGCTATCCTTTTGCTCACTTAGGGAGAAACATCACTGCCCCATAGCTCTTAACTTTCCCTTCTTGTTCTATGCGGAGGTTAAGAACATGTGAATTTGAGATAAGTGGCCACTTAAATTATTTAACATTTATATATGATCAGTACACAAACCCTACACACACAGTACTCATAAGCACTCTGGGTGGTAAGAATGAACTTGTCAAGGTAAACTGGCTTTCTTTGTCATGGTGGCCTAGACAGGAATTATAGGAGTCATATCTATCTTAAATTCTTTTCTAAGGGGGAATGTGGTAGGGCTTTTAATATGTTTAAATAAATGTGAAGTGAGTTTGAAGCCCATAAGCCCTATTTCTAAACAGGAGGCTCTATACAGCACAGGCAACGGGATTATATTTCTGCTTTTATTAATCACAAAGGAAGTGCATGTTCAACCAGCCAAAACCGGCTTTATTAGTGAACGGACTTTCCTTGCACCTTCGTTTATAGTCTGCATTCGGCAAGGGCTTCATATTCTTCCTTCTGCTTATTGCTATGCAGAGTAATTGAGTTCAGACTTAATCCTTGTGAATTTGCCAAATAACTCAGCTCGCTGAAGAGGAGAAAGTGATGCTAGCCTTTCTGTCTGGGTCTTTAGGATGCCACATAAAGACTTGATCCCTCAAAGCATGAGACTGACTGGAGTTTTCACTCTTCTCCTTGGTGCTTTTTGGTCTTTCCCTACTACTGTGCAAAGACTGTATTTGTGAACTGGAAACTTCCCTCGCTCTTCTCCAGAACTCACTGCAGGGACTCATGATGGATGACTGGATCTGCTGGCCTGTCATCCATCTCAGTGAGTGAAGAGGGAGAGACCGAGCTGACACATCACCTCTGAGGACTGGGTTACAGGCTCCCAACTGATTTATCTGCCCATTTCTCCTCATTATGAAGAAAGGAAATGGTTTAGTGCAAATATTTTATAAAGACATTTGGTTAAGGTGAACCTATCTCAGGGAAAACACACCCCAACTCTGGCTTCATTATTACTCCCCAAAAGCCATTGTCCTTAAATCAGTATACAGCAATGAGGCCTCCAAAACATTTTTTTTTCCTGAGCAATAAGAGATCAAGCCTGGAACTTTCTGATCCTGATAAGCTTTAGGCCTCCTGAAGGCCTCTCCGCTGATGCAGCAAACCAAGTCAGAAATTGGAAAGCCCAGGTTTAATGGGTAAAGCACTCCTGGGCGATTCTCCGTCCTGCAGAGATGAGACAGGGATTCGAGACCAGAAGAACCACTTGTCTGTTTTCAGGGATGTCACTTATTACCCTGTGTATGCAGACTTGAGCCTCTCTGGGGGAGGAGCTGTGTTTGGTGGGCTTTGAAGGGGCGGGTTTAGGGAAAGAGATGGGGAGGGGAGTTGAGGTGGATCTTCCACCAGACTCCTTCCAAACATTCCAGACTCTTTGGGTATAGGGATGCCAGGGTGCCAGGGGTTGAGGTGGAACTCCCACCCAAACAGATCCCTTTTCTATTTAGGATATAATTCAATAAGGATAACTTAGGTCCTGAGAAGCCCAAGGCTTCCTTATTCCAAATGATGGTTAGAGAAAGCAATATGAAGACTCAGACAGAGTCCACAATCACACCATTTGTGTCTCAGTTATGTGACTCCATGCATGGTACCTATGCCCTGAGTCTCAGTTTTTCACTCCCTAAATTCATCACAGGCATTCATCACAATGCCTGACTCTTTAGGGTTAAGTGAGATGATACTTGCCTTATATAAGGGCTAAGTAAATCTGCCATTGTCTTCATCCCCATCAGCCCCATAGCAAGAAGTTACTAGCAATGACTGTGAAGAAGACAGTTCATGGCTATAAGGCTTATGGAGCCTCCAATTCAGGACCTGGGAGTCTGGAGATGGTGTGCCTTGATTGACCTTGTGCATACTTAATCTGCCTCCAGCTGTCTCTGTCACCTCTGTGAACATCCGGAAAGACTTCCTGTCCCCTCTGCCTCATCTATTCATGCACCCTTCCCTGTCACCTAACTTCTGTCTCTTTCCTTATCCATAATACACTTCCTGTTTAAACATTTATTCTTTAAAATGGACAGCTGTCTGCAGGCTCCTGCCCAGTTCCACTTTCATGCCTTTGTACATGCTGTTCTGTGTCACAAACATAATTTCCAGTCCTCTTGAATTAATCCTTATTTTTCCTTTGGAAACATTTGAGATATTAGTTTAGACATGCTATCTGCTCACTTCTCAGGTTGATGTAAGTGACTCCTCAGTGCACTTTTCCCAACAATCTGTAATTTCTCTCAATATTGGGCTCAGATGAGGGTTCTACCTCAAACAACTCATTTATGGGACTCTAAGACTCGGGGAACATTGAGAAAGAAGAGAGGGAAAAACGTAAGAGTTGATAGAGAGAGGGGCATCCAAAACTTACCCTCTTGATGTCATATAGTCACTATAGCCATGTATAGCCATGGGCTCACAACAGCTCTGACTACTTGCTCTGGACCTGCACAGGACATACCCTTTCAATAGTCATGGATGTGGGAGAGGCTCACGGGACCCTTTTCCTTACTGCTGAACTGTTGGCTACTGATGAATGCTGGGAGAAGGGGAGCCGTTGTCTCCAGTTGTATACTCACTGGTGAACCCACCAGGCTCCAGTAAATATTGCAATACCAAGATCACAAAGAAGGCCCTGCTTAAATCCAGAGCGACACGGACAAAGAGGGACATGAATGTGGGAAAGAGATTAGTAGGGCTGGGGAAGCCAAGGGAGGGAGGTAGATAGGAGAAGGCAAGGGCAGACGTAATCAGAATGCATTCTATACAGGTATGAAAGTTAAAGAACAAATTTAATTAATGAATATATTGTCAAGTTGATGCATCTCCTATAATTATATACATGAATATGTTCATCTTTACACTGGAAGCTTTTCAAGCAAGGATTGTTGTTCCAGAGTCTGGTACAGGGAGTTGCTTCAAATGTGACTTTAGGGTACCGTAAACTTAGTGCGGAAGGCCTATAAAATCCTATTTCTTTGTTTATGTAGATACAAGAGA
The DNA here is from genome assembly GCF_007827085.1 of Peromyscus californicus insignis. NCBI lineage: Eukaryota > Metazoa > Chordata > Mammalia > Rodentia > Cricetidae > Peromyscus > Peromyscus californicus. The sequence continues at coordinate 29,465,846 of NW_026294514.1, forward strand.
AGCAAATGACTAATATAGCTATATATTGCGTGTGCGTGTGTGTGTGTGTGTGTGTGTGTGTGTGTGTGTGTGTGTGTGCTATATGTATCTGTATACACAGATCAATATGCAAACATATATCTCCTTTCTCTGTTAGCCACGAAGGCATATAGACAAGATGGCTGTGTATTGATGAACACAGCCACTATCAAGCTGTTGATCTCTAACGCTGTTCTCCAACAAAATAAACCAGGGTTCTTTTGGAAAATGGCCTTGTATGAAGCCAGAAACATACAAGCTTAGCTTGGAGCATCACTAGTGCTAGAAAACAAGAAAATGATCATGCCTAAACACACCAAATAAACACACAATAAGAGTATATCAAAGGGACATAAGAACCAACCAAGTGAGTGACCAATGACCAAAACTAGAAACATTTAAACAAAAAGAAATTGAAGTAATATTGGATCATGACTCTAAACACAAAGTTTGTGGCTATGCATGATGCACAATACTTATTGAATAAGTTAATAAGTAGAAGAGAAGGTATACAAGTCCTAAGCATGATAATTTAAGAAGATACTCAGAACTAAAGGGCAAGTCAATAGTAATTGTCAGTCTTTAATGATGAGATGTGTTTGAGGACTCACTGCCAGAATTAGGTGTGTAAGGAAGAAACACAAGATCTTTGCATTAGAGGAAGCTGATAAGTACTGCTTTAGTCAGAGCATTACAGTTAGACTCTGTTGGAGTAAGCATGTTGATGGTATATACCTGACCAGATATGCGGGATGAGGGGGGGGTGAACATGGTATTTCTCCAAATTAAAAATGCCATTTTGTTTTGTTTTTTTGAGACAGGGTTTCTCTGTGTAGCCTTGGCTGTCCTGGAACTCGCTCTGTAGACCAGGCTGGCCTTAAACCCATAGAGATCTGCCTGCCTCTGCTTCCCGAGTGCTGGGATAAAAAGACATATGCCACCACTGCCCAGCTAACGCCACTTCAAAGATGGGAGAAAAATCAGAAAAATCCCAGTAAAGGGCCCTCAGAAATACACCCACCTGGTTGGTTCTCCTCAAAACTAACAGGGTCACCAAAAAGAAGAATGTCTGGGCAACTATTGTAGACAAGAGACACTTAAGAAGTCATGATTACCTGGGTGTTACCCTGGGTGAGATCCTGGAATACAAAAGGGAGACTTGGAAATGCTTGAGAAAGAGTAAGGAATGATCTTTAACAGGAACAGATCAACAGGGAGGCTCATTTAATAACAAATGTTACCATTGTAAGCTAAGATGGGTATAACAGTGATAGCCGTGGCCAGGGCGACTATGGGAGTGCTGGAATATCTCCTTGAGTTTCCTATAAATCTGCAACAAATCTAAAATAAAATTCTGCTAAACACGGCTAAGAAAAAAAGGCAATCAGGAGGACCAAAAGCAGTATTTGCTGAATAATATCATGGAGATAATAATTCCATCTCAATGGTGATGCCCTTTTTCTTGCTTTATCTGGGTAGCTTGGGCAAATGAGTTTATGCCACAAATTAACTCAAGAATTGCCTCGATTTTCTGCTTCATTATGTGCCTGTAACAGACAGGGAAGGAAAATACTGCACAAGCAATGGTAGCATGCTCTGCCCACAGACAGAATTTACTGTTGAGATCAATGGTTTCATGCCTTAGCTGTACACCTAGGCTAGTCTCTGTTTAGTCTGCCTGCTTGTCTTGGTCTTGAGAAAGAAATACCTCCCTAAGGAATGTTTTGGTTTCCTCTAATGTTGACCCCACAGTTACTGGGTTTCTTTTCTTGTTGGGGTGCTATGTGATGCTTGCATTCCTCCCTTTGATGTTTTGGGGGAACTGAGGGAGGATTGGGAGAAAGAATGGTGGGTTCAATCAGAGAGAGCTTTTGGTGTTTTCATGCTGGCAAGGAAGAGGCATAGATCCCATTGCCCGGAACCCACGGCATTGCCAATGAGCTCCGGGCTGCTCTATTGCTGTACCCACCTGCTAGAGATTTTTTCCAAGACAATAGACATTTTCGTTAAGGCAGGAACTGAAGATGTTAGCATTCTGTGCTGAGTAGATTTATGTTAAATTGACACAAACTATACTCATCCGAGAGGAGGAAACCTTGATTGAGAAAATGCCTCCATAAGATAGAGTTGTAGGCAAGTCTGTAGAGCATTTTCTTAATTAGTGATGGATGGGAGAGGGCCCAGCCCATTGTAGGTGGGACCACCCCTGGGCTAATGATCCTGGGTTCTATAACAAAGCCGGCTGAGAAAGCCATGTTGAGAATAGAAGGAAGTTGGAAAGAATAGGGTCTGAGCAGCCCCAGGTACATAAACTGTGAGACCCTGTGCAAACTGGAGGGGATTCTTTTAATAGAAAACTTTAAAAAAAAAATTCAAGACCATAAAAGCAGAACATTGACTCTTTCTCACAGGAAAGCCCTCTGGGACTGTCTAAGCCACAAGTGCATGAAGCCAGCCCTGGCCTCCAGACACTAACAAAACAAAACACTAACAAGAGTGGAATCAAATCTTCTTTCTGCCGTTTACCAGTCATGTAATTGTGGGAAACTTTCCGCATTCTTAGATTCAAGTCTCTAATAGTATGAGCAACTCACTTTAGAACATTAAATAAGACGATTAATGTAACTACGTTGTACAGTAAGCACTTGATCAATTAGTAAAGATCATAATATTAACAATAATAGTCCAAGCAGGAATCAGAGGTTGCCTTATCGGCATTGAGTACCTTCTGCCCAGCTTTTCCTCAAGTCCAGACGCAGTGTGGCCAGGAGAATCTGCTATCTCACCTCCAACGGCTATCAATTACCTGTTCCTGCCAGTGGCCCTTAGAAAAAGGCCATCTGGAGCCTGAGTTTGACACTGTTCCCAGTTCAGACTGGAAAGCTAGGCCAGGAGACTGCTATAGCGGCCACCTCCTCCCAAGGGCGCATGTTTCCATTTACTGTAGATGTGGCCTTCCAGCATTCCAGCCCCTTGCTGGGGTCTGAAATTTCCTGGGGCTCTTGTGCTTGACCTCCACACCTGGGGCTGCTGCATGGGCTTCCTGCTGGCACAGCCTGCCTGTCCACCCGCTAGTTGACCTCCTGTGGGCCAGACCACATAGCGTGTGTGCCCTGTGGCCTTCTTGTCTCTACACTCTCTTTGACCTGACATCATGACGTCTGTGTTTGCCCTCGGGCTGCCTGCTGACTCTGTTTGTAGCCCTTTGCAGCCCCTGAGCGTCCTCTGAGTTTGGCTTTTTGCCCAGAACCAGTGACCCTGAAGCTGCCTGGGCCTTGTGCCCCAGTGCCCCACAACACACTGGTAAAACACAGTCCCTGCTTACTCTTGCTCTCTCCATGGTTTCCTAAGTGAACAGAGAAACGACGTCTTGAGACTTCTCTACTTGCTCTGAGTTGGGTAGTACCCAAGTATGTGATGCATTCTGTTTACCCATGTCTGTATGAGTCACTCGGTTTTAATTACTGCCACGGGGGTGAGTTGCTTTCTTCCAAAGACCCCCCCCCCCGCTTTCCCGGGTTCTCAAAAGGCAGAAAGATTGGGCATTCTTTCTTTGAGGTCAGCAAGAGTTCTCCATGAACATGTCTTTTGTTCTTTATGACTTGATTATATTCATTAAAAATTTTCAAGTAGACCCAGTGCAGAATTGCCCCTGTGGGATTATATATACTAGTTGACAATCCTTAATCCTAAACCATTTATTTTTCACTTGGTAGGTATTGTGGCAGTGAGCCAAATTGCGCTGGAAAGATTAATAGCTAATCTGCTCATGCTTTCCTGAGCTTTATATGGTGCAGTGCGAGTTGCCTGTAACTCCCCTATAGGCTCCTGCAGTCTACCTGAGGAGGCATGTTGGGCTTCAAACGGAGTGTCTCCAGACAACAGTTTTTCTATCGGACAGGTAGTTCTTAAAGTGAGTGTGGGCACCTAATTGATTTTAGCTACAAATGAAATATGCAAGTCCCTAAGAAAGGTGAGCTTGTGAAAAACCGCCTTTCTTAGCTTATGCCCAACCTCTAGGAGGGTTACCCTCTCTGTGGACCACTGCCATTTCTCCCTGGATATCTCTTTCTTGATGCTCCATCTGAACCACAGGCTCTTTCTCTTTTGTTACCTTGAACTTTTTCCTTATATCCAGTCCTCTAATTGGCAGTTTTCCTTAGATTTGTGCTGGGAAAAATCTGTTGTTTGTCCCTTTCTGCCTTCTCACGCCTCTTGCCTCTTTTCTGACTAGTTTGTGCCCTGGGAGGAAAGCTGGGTGGATTGTACCATAGACTCAGTGACTGCTGTGGGTTGATGTGTGCCCTCCTAAAGTTCCTATGCTGAAGTCCTCCCTCCAGTTGGGTTGTTAGAGAAGTGCTTAGAGAAGATGGAGTTGTACCCAGGCAAGGCAGACTCCAATCAGAGCCGGGGAATTTCCGTGGGCGCATATCTACTTGCTCTGCTTCATGGGAATGGGAAGGTAAGGAAAAGGGTGATGCATTTACAACCTGGAGAGTCCCAGCATTGTTCCAAACCCCAGAACCCATGTTCATGAGGAGTGGAGTGGGGACAGATTCTCTCTTACACTCAGCCAGAGTCTCTTGTGGCTGCCTTCCCACACTACTATGGAATGTCTTTATAAATAACCCTTTTACTTTATTCGAAATCATCTATTTCCCTGGGGCACTAATTATACAGACTCTTTTCCTTTAAAAATTATTCATTTTATGAGTATTAGTGTTTTATCTGCATACAGGACTGTGCGCCATGTATGGGCAATGCCCACAGAGACCAGAAGAGGGCATTGGATGCCATCCGTTGGGACCAAAGTTACAGAGGGTTGTAAGCCACCGTGTGAGTACTGACCATCACAGACAGGTCCTCTGGAAGAGCAGTCAGTGCTCTTAGTGCCTGAACATCTCTGTAGCCCCACTGATAATTTTTCTTGTACTCTTTTACTTCTTTGGTCATCTCTTCAAGGTACAGAGGCTGTCTCTAAATAGTTATGTCTATTTTAGACCCCCCCCTCCATTCAGTCTCAGCCTCTCCTGCTTATCTACTTGTTACTTTCCATGGGTTATTTAATAGGCACCATAAGTTCTCTTACAAAACAAGTTCAGCTTTTGACATGGCCACCTACTTGCTCCCAGTCTTGTATTTCATCTCCTTCTTCTCATAGTTCAGTCCAAAAGAGATGGCATAGCACAGCTTTTTGCTATTCCAAAGCTGTGTCTCCGACGTCTCACATTCAACCCTTCCACAAATCCTGTTGAGCCCACACTAAAAGAAAGAGAAAGTGAAGGGTTTTTTTTTTCAGACAGGGGTGTAAAATGCTACAGCTACCATTGAAACCAATGTAGCATTTTCTTGAAAGTTAAGTGCAGACCTATGATGGAGTTCAGCAATCTGACTCAAGTATAAATCCCAACAAACTGAAAGTAAAGACAGGGTAAAGGTATTTGTGCACCAGATCACAGCACTGTTATTTTCAATAGCTGCAAAACAGAAACAGCTCAAGTGCCTGTCAACAAATAACGGGCTAAACAAATATGGCACCTATGCCCAGTGGAATACCCTTCAGCCATGAAAAGAAATGAAATTTTTATGCTTGCTACCTCGTGGATGGATCTTGAAAACACTTCAGTTAGTGAAATAAACCAGACACAGGAGAACGAGAGAGGTTTTACTTATAAGAAATATCTAAGATGTACAAATTCATCTAGACAGAAAGTAGATGGTGATGGCCAGGAGCAAGATGGAAAGTTGCTTTTTATTAGGTCTAGAGCATTTGTTAGGGATCATGTTAGGTGCTTTTCTTGTTGCTATGATAAAATACCTACTTAAAGTAATGTGAGGGAGGAAAGATTTATTATGTACGGCAGTTTGAGGGGATATAGTGCATTGTAGTAACAAGTCATGGGGGCGGGGGCGGGAGGTGGCTCATTACGTTATTCCAGAGGTTAGGAAGCAGTAGGTTGAATGCAGGACTGGCTGTAAACCTCAAGGCCTGCCCCATCCTCTTGGAGACACACTTCCCTCAGCTGGGACATACCTCCTAAAGGTTCTGCAACCTTCCAAAATAGCACCACCAACCAGAAACCAAATTCTCAAACACATGAGCTGGGGTGGGGGAGAGGCAGGTGGTGGCATTTTACATTCAAACCATAACAAGGCTGATGGAAAAATGTTGGGAGTGGATAGGTGCGATGGTTACACAGCACTATGATTTATATTAAATGCTACTTAGTTGTAGACTTATGAATGATTAAAATGGTACATATCGTGGGATATATGTTTTATTATTACTCGAAAAATAAATATATACATCTCTCAGGACTTTCTCCAATACCATCTGTGTCACGACCAGCAGCATGTCTCATGTGGACTACTGCAATGGCCTCCTCACAGGTCTCTCAGCTTAAAAAGACTGTGTTTCCATACCATTTATACCTCACCTAAGCAACATGAACCTATCAATCAAGATATATCAGATCATATTACTTGTGCTTGGTGCTATGTAGTAGCACACATGTATCTCGGAATAAAGCCCAAATCCTTATTCTACAAGGCCGTAGATGTTGGGGCTTAGTCACCTTAAGCCTAGTGGAGATTAGACCTCACTTTTCTTTAATTTTCCTAGACAGGCCAGCCTCCTTATTGCTCAAACACACCCAGTATATTCATACCTCAGGGAGACTGTGCTTGCCAGGCCCCCTACAGGAAAGGGCCTCTTTCTTACTTCCTTCTGTCCCTGTATAGCTCGTCTCCCATCACTAATGATGCCCTGATACTGTCTAGGAAATGTTTTTGCAATACTCACTCCTCAACTTTATCTATCGCTGTGTTTTTCTCCACAGAAGGTCTTTCTAGTTGGCACATCAAACACAGTGCTTGGGTCTTATCTAGATTTCTCTCCCTACCACAAGGCTTGGAAACAGGGACTTGGTCCACAGATGCCTCCCATGAACGTAAGAAACTTCTTGGCTCATAAAATACTTTGGATAAAGATTTGTTGAACGAATGATCAAAGGTCTCCTTCTGACCCAGATGAATAATTAATGCAATTAATAAAAGTCCAGACAATTCCTTGTTGTGATCTGTCTCTGACATTTAGCCTCTCATTTTGATGATATTTTAAATTTTAGAGGTTTTTTTTTTTTTTAGTTCTTTTCCTTGGGAAGCAGGAACATTTGGAGGAGGTGAGCCACAGAACTTTGAGGCAACCGTACATATAATTCTGCCTGTTCTGCCCTGCTTTGGTCTGCAGGGTCATTGACTGAATTTCCAAGGTTGTGCTGCACCTGAATCTTCTCCAATCCATTATGCTTTCCTGGACTCTGACTTTTCATGTAGTGTGTTAGTAATCTTCAGAGAGAAAGGAACAAGAGACACAACAGGAGGAGATACATAGATACAGGTGTGTGTGTGTGTGTGTGTGTGTGTGTGTGTGTGTGTGTGTGTGTGTGTGTGTAGAGCTTAGGTGATAGGGAAACTCAGCTCTGCCATTTGCTGGCTGAAGCTTGTACACATTGGACAAAGTTTCTTTTAGAGTAAAATCTCCTCTGTAATGCAAAGCCAGTGGAGCCCAAGGTTGCACTAACTCAATGACATCCTTCCCCCCTGCTTCAGGGCCTGGGAGAGAGTAGAAACCCACAGGATTTAATTTAACTTTTATCATGGAAGCCAAGGGTGAACTTCAGTAGGCAAGATGGATCTGGCATTTACTTCTTTCCAGGGCAGGCTTATGTTCACCTCAGACTGGTATTCTCAGGCCTGTTGGCTTGCTTTTGTTATTGTCCAGTAAATTTCATGCACAGAGCATGCTCAGTGCCATATCATTTGCACATATCAGTCAAAGGTTTTATTTCTTTTTGTTGATTTTGTTTTTTTTCTTCTTAAGATAGTTATTTCTGCCTTTTACTTTGAAGTTTTATTTGACATCTATTAGTATTCAGCAAGTACTAATCATATGCCAAGCCCTTATCTAGCCGTGATTATAGGCCTGGAAGATAAAGGAAGCAGAGGTCAGTTCTCACACAAAGCCATAATATATCAGAGGGTCATCAGCAGGTTTTGAAATAGCTCAGAAGTGGAGAGGTGGCAGTCAAAGGTGCCAAGAAAGTTAGAGAACGGAAACATTTCTTCTGAGAACTTATTTTATGTTTCTCTGGCAACTCTTGTCTGAATATATTTCTAATTATTGAAATAAATATTTAATAAAAGATATCCAGGCTCACCCTACAGAATTAACGTTCGCTTTTTACCATGCTCTTGTTTTGAGCAAGATGTATTCTCATCCATATTTTTAAAATTGGAATTAATATGGTCTTTCTGAACAGTTCAATTTAATTACTACTTTAAAATTCAAAGAGAAACATCATTAAATATTAACAGGCCAATCTGCAAAAACAAATTTCACTGGAACTTTGGCTTAGGTAAATGGAGATTGGAGAAAGCACGACAGAGCTTAAGAAATAATAGGAGCAAGAAACAGTTTGCATTTTCTAAGCTTCCTTTTCTTTCTTTACTAAAGTGGGTCTTAGAACTAAGTTCCTGCTGGTGTTCAAAGAAGCGTGAGAGTGGTAGCAGTGGGAGAAGGGGCCTGGGATGCTCTGTAAAGGGGAGTGATGAGGACTGACTGCCACAGGAGAACAGGCATGACTAAGGTCTAGGCCACACATCCAGAACTGCTTTTCTAGGAGTCATAAATCCATGCTGCAGTGTGATATGTCTGAATTTTATTTTTGATTATTAAATATCAATTCTGTGTTGAGCGTAATACAAGCCATACCAAGTGTGACTGTATCTCAAATCGAGCCTCCTAGCTTCACCTTTGAAATTCTCACCTGAAGCCAGGTTCCACAGACATCCAGTTGTCAGTCATAGTTCAAGCAATGGAAATCAACCCGCAAATAGCAATTCTCAGGCCAGCCGAAACCCCCCCGAATACTCTTTACAAGAACAGGGCCAGGGCCCCACTGGCAGAAATTCTGATTCAATTGCTTTTTTGTTTGTTGTTATTTTTTGTTTTTTTGAGTTTGTTGTTGTTGTTTGTTTGTTTTATTCTTTGGTTTTTTTTTGTTTTTTTTTTTTTTTTGGCATGAACAACTTTCAAAAACCTACAGTTCATGTTAATATGGAGGCTGTTCTGAGAACTGTTGCCCGAAGCACACACACGTGTCCACCCCCACCCTGGCTCCCACACCTGCTCTTGCTTTCCTGAACCTGGAGGACCCCAGGACAACCCCAAACCTTTCTAGAGCAGCAGTGCCCTTGTCATTAGGACAGAACGTCTTTTGGTGAGCAAGGACGAAGAAGTCACTAAATATTCCTTTCGGCAGACTGTGATCCGGGCTCATGTGTGATTCATGGCACTAGCGTGTCACCCTCCATTGTTTCCGGTTCTCGCTTTCTACATGCTTCAGAGTGGGAAGGAAATAACCGGGGCAGAAACCACCTTCCTATTTTTCAATTTTATGCCACCCAAGCAATATTCATAACAAGCACTGTGGTAAATCTCTCGTAGACTGTCACGGTTTTTCTGCTGTTTGGGTGTATTTTTCTATCTTTGCTCCCTCTAAGTATTGAAAACAAATTAAATCCAGCAAAATAGAAAGACCAGGAAAATACAGCAAATAATTATTCCTGCCAAGCGTGAGTATTTAACACCTGTGTGCTTGGGAAACATTCAAATTGGTTTGCTTTGTATATTCTGTGAAAGTGCTCCCGGGAGCTGAGGGAAGCTCTTTCGGGTTTGTTATTTATGTATTTATTCTATTTGGAGAACGATGGCAACCGGCAAGTTAGGTGGAGTTGCAGATCTCAGGGTATAGCCGCGAGATTCTGGAGTATTACATTTGTCTGGGTATCATATTGGAGTCAGGTTTGGTTTATTAATCTGTGAACTTGCGACCGGACGGATTCCATTAAAGTAAGACTTCGTACACTTTCATATAACTTATGTTTTGTCACACCGCTTGTATTTCTCAATGGCTAAGGGTTCACAAATGGTTCATAAATAATTTTGTGAATGAAGGCTCGGGGGCGAGAGTTTGTCATAGCAAGGATGAATGAGGGGCAGGAGGTAAGAGGAAAGGGAAGTGAATTCTAGAGTTTTTGTTGCTCCCCTGTATCTTGAGGGAACTGATTTAAAGACGCATGTAGTTTCTCTTTAATTACCTCTGAGATGGCTCTGGAAAACGCAGCTCAAAAATGGAACTTAGTATGATTTATGGCCTTATTTTATGGGATGGAATTAAAAATTCAAACCAGTGTGACTGTGGCAACCTGGAGCTGTTCATTAAGTGACAGTGCAAGCCGACTTCCATTTGACAGCACCTGCTAGTAAGGAACATGCTGGAACTTTTCCCACTTGACTGAGGGCCACTCTGACAAGATGTTCCCAGATCAATCACTCGAAAGCTCTTTGTGTGGAGTTGAACCAACCAAACAACCTTCTCAACTTCTGAAGTGAGAAATTAGCCACCTAGACCATGCCACCCAGTCCAGAGAATCAGTGTAGTTTGACAACCAGATAGCCATGACTAAACTCTCTTAAATTTATTTGCTTTATTTGTATACAAGTGCTGGTCCATGTGTATGCACATAAGTGTGCAGAGTTACGTGCATGTCTGTGTGCATAGAGGTCAGAACTGACATCTTCTTCAATGGTTCTCCACCTTTGTGAGACACAGGACCTCTCGCTGACTCTGGAGCTCACTGATTTGTTAGACTGAATGCCCCAAGCCCCAGATCTTCCTGTCAGCCTCCCCAGTGCTAGGATTCGATCTGGTTTTGACATGGGTGCTGGGATCCAAAATCAGTTGTTTATGCTTGTGTGGCAAGCATTTTATAAACTGATCCATCTTTCTAGTCCCTCAGCTTTCTTTATTTATTAAACAGGATTGCTAACATCCATTTTGTAAATACCAACTACAGTCATACATGGAGAAATTTCTGGTGAACTTGACAGTGGAATATGAATGTGAAATATAGTGTAATAGTATAAAATCTTTAAGGAAACTACTTCGGGATCTTCCCAGGCATCACTAGCATGAATCAGAACAGTTGGTTCACATTTGCGTAGTCTACCTAGGAGTTACACTAAGGCCCCAAATACCCTATGTTGTAAAAACTCTATTAACTTGTTCACTAGTGTCTGTCCAAACTCCATGTGGCTCTGGCTTTGTGCACTGGGTATTTTGTTGGATCGGTATACATGATCCATGCAGGTGTGTAAAGAGGCTCTCTGTCTTGTCTGTATCTAATTTCTCTTATGGTCACTCTTTATGTCCAGTAGACTTTCTTGGAGACTTGGTTTGACCTAGATTTTGTTATCCTCAGTGAGTTTTAACAGCATTCCATTTCTACTCTGGGCACAGTTCTAATGTGGAGGGGTCATTTTCTTCTCATTCTCTCTCTAATATTTTTTTTCTCAACTTAACTGCTTTTTAAGTCATCCTTCATGGACTCACAAAAAGATTCTGTATCCTTTTCATACCACCTCAAACCATAAAAAAAGGGAGGGGGGTCTAGAAACTGAAACCATAGCCATCCTTCTGATGACCATGCTGTGTCGTTCACTGTCTTTGATGTTACTGTTTCTTCTTACTGGGATGATGTAGTAGATCTATTTTAGACTCTGTTTTAGAGTTCTTTGCTCTTTACTTCTTCAGCTATTTATCAAAAATGCTTCTTGATCTTCAAGCCAAAGACTGGAAAGGGGAGATTCAAACCCACCTGACTCAGCCATTGTCTCAGCGCCCAAGGACTGCAAATGGTTAAATGGACCTTGTTCCATGGTACATGCCCCTTCTCTAGCTAATAAGCACCTGGTCTGGCTATTATGGGCAGAAGACACATGTTATAAACACAATGGAACATGCATTGAAATCTGAGTCCCTTGGGTTTACCCTGTGTGTGTGTGTGTGTGTGTGTGTGTGTGTGTGTGTGTGTGTGTGTGTGTGTTGGGGGCCTATGCACACATTTGTGTGTGGTTGTATGTGCCTATGCACACAGAGGAACCAGAGGAGGTCATCTGGTGCCCTCCTTATCTCTTTCTATCTTGTTCCTTTGAGGCAGAGGCTCTTGTTAAACCTGGAGCTCAGGTTTCCAGCTGATAACAGCAAATCCTAGCACCTTCCTGTCTCCACCCATCTTGGTGCTGGGGTTACAGTCGTGTAGGATGTCACACCTGGCTTCCACATGAGTGCTGGGGTCTGAACCCCAGGCTTCACATGTAAGCAACAAGCACTCTTAGCAGCACAGTCTTCTTTCTAGACCCTTGGTTTACTTCTTTATGTGTAAAGTTGCTGTACTCTTTACATGATGATTTCTCAACATACTTTGGCTTTATCACTTATTGTCTTACTGGGAAAATCTTATTTTGCCATCAAGAAACACAAGCTATCTTGATCTCTTCTAATGATAACAACTCAAACAGCTGCCCTCTCCACAGAGTACATATCAAATTCCATTCTTGATGCTAGGAATGCAGTAGAAAAGGAAATAGAAGAAGGAAGATCTAGCTGCTATGGTCCCAGTGTGTGTGTGTGTGTGTGTGTGTGTGTGTGTGTGTGTGTGTGTGTGTACCACTGCTCTAGGAAAAACTTAACGCCACTTAGAGTTAGAAATATGTCTGAGGAGGTAGCTTAGTTGGTAAAATGTTTGGCCCTTAAGCACAAGAACCAGACTTTGATTCCTAGTACCCACATAAAGAAGTCAAGTGTGGTGACCTGCACTTGTAATCCCAGCTCTGAAGAGAAAGGCACACCACTGGGCACACTGGGCATTAGCCTGACTTTGCTTACTTGGAGAGCTCCAAGTCCAATAAGAGACCCTGTCTAAAACAGAAGGAAGGAGAGAGAAAGAGAGGGGGAGGGAGGGAGAAAAGGAGGGGAGACAACTCTGAAATTACTTCTGACCACCACACTTGTGCACCCATGTAAACATGCACCTCCCCCAACACTAACTAACATGCGCGCGCGCACGCGCGCACGCACGCGCGCGCGCACACACACACACACACACACACACACACACACACACAAAGTTATCAGTCAAAAACATCAATATGGTTTCAAAACATTGTTAATATCTTATTACCTCCAAAATATGGTGGGTAGCTTCAGGCTCATTTGTACATTTTGAATATTAACAGATTATGCCTCTTATATGCTTCAAAGGTCAGGTCACATCTATGCAAAGAAGTCCTTGGAGAATCTCCATTACTGTATGACAGATTATTTAGCAGAATATAATAAGATCTAGGGACACAAAGACCCAGTTCCTTCTTTCAAGAGCTCTTAATCAATTAGGGACGATGGATTTCATTATGAGTACATAATAAAATCAATGGTAGACATATGCCCGGGAACTGTTAAAATCACAAAGGAGGCATCTCATATACCCAGGAGGGAGATACAGGTTAGGAGAGGCTCCACAGAGGAAAGCCACACTTGAGTAGAATTTACCAGAAGCAAAGATCTGAGCAGCAGGGGCATTAGGCAGGTGGGACAAGCAGGTGAACTACATGTGACTCATAGCGCTCTCTCTCTCTCTCTCTCTCTCTCTCTCTCTCTCTCTCTCTCTCTCTCTCTCTCTCTCTCTCTGTGTGTGTGTGTGTGTGTGTGTGTGTGTGTGTGTGTGTGTGTGTGTGTAGGTGGGGAATAATGATAAACAAGGCTGGGATGAGGAGAGAACAAGGGAGGTAATCTTAGCAGTTTCCCAAGAGACACATCTTTCTTACTGGATACTGCCCAGCAGAGCTGGCCCCTGAAGCCTCCACCCTGCTTAGGCTGAACTCGGTGTCAGAGTGTCTCCTCTCTCTTGCCCATTTCTTCAGAGAGTATTCATCTCTTAAATTCTGATTACAGCCTGCCACAGCCGAGGAGCCCTCCTTCATTATAGCTGTCCAGTGTGATCTAGGGAATGTTGGCCCCGTACCCTTAGGCTGCACTTGCGTTTTCTCTGTCACTGACGACTCCTGTCACTTCAAGGTTTCTAGGGTGTGCATCTATTTTTCTTTCACAGATCATAAATTTGAGAGAGCAAACTACCATTTCCCCATCCATCAACATACTGTTTCTCATAGAATAGTTGCCCAGCACGTACTTGTCTCAAAAGACATTTATTTCTCCTGCCTTGTAAAAATTTGTGTGCTTTGGTTTTCCTTTTGGGTAAGGTCCTACTGTGTCTCCTAGGCTGTCTTTGAGCTCTTGCTCCTCCTGTCCCCAATGCTGAGACTATAGGATGTTTCATTACTTTAAGTTTGCATTTTCCAATATGGCAGCCATTGTCCATCAGCAGTCCTTTGTATTGAAATTAATTAAAATGAAATCAGATGAAAATGCATTTTCTGCATGTCCAGGGGCTTAATAGCCCACATGTAAACTAATAGCTACTATGTTGTGCAATACAGAAAAGGTTTCACCATTACAGAGTTCATTTGACTATCACTAGGTTTACAATATTTTTTTTAAAAGAAATTTCCAGATGAGAAGTGCTTCAGGCCACATGGGAATTGTATCTATAAACTGTCAAAAGAGCGCCACTCAATTCTATTGCGTACCATGTTAAAGTTATTGATGAAACATTATAATTTGACTCCAGGTAATTTATTTTTATAAGCTTGGCAATACACAAGCAGATATTTATTGAAGGAATAAAAGTAATAGCATTTATTGATATCTACTCTGTGCCAGGCATTGTGCTAATAATATGCTAAAAATATTTTATGTCACATATATTTTAATTTAACCTTTAGAATGACTCCTAGGAATACATATTATTGAAGAAGAGGGAACTTAGGTCACAAGGGTAAAATAATTTGCCTGGGAAATACAGCCATGAAATGAAGAGCAATGACCCAATCCAGGACTGCAGACCACAGTCTGCCCACAGAATGCATCATATAAATGCACATATGTGTATACACATAATTTGTCAATATCACCTGCCCAGGTGAAAAAAAGAAGTGATACTGTTTTCCATGCCTGCTTCTTTCTATAATATCAGAGTCCATAGAGTTGGATACATCTTTAAGTCTTCACATACTCAATTTTACCTTCCTTTGCTCGGTACACACCTCCTTTCCATGCAGGAATGAATATTTCCCCCAAACAACATATATGATTTTTGAATATATTTCATTTAAAACGTAACTTAGTAACTAACATTTTCTGATCACTATTTTTTTCTGGCCTTTATTCCTATGGGCACATATAGCTTTGGTCCATTCATCTCAATTTTTTTTATTGTCCCCTATATGGTACAGTAGCTTCCCTAATCTTCTACTGATAGATACTTGACCTACTCCTCTTTTGTCCATTATGAGCTGTGACTACAGAGGAGTTCTGTATGCATGCTTTCTCTAGCACGTCTCTGGCATATTCATCTCCAAAGATCATGGGGGACTTTCATGTCCATGTCAGTTTTTCTAGATAGCAGTAAATTCTTCTAAAAGTGCTTAAAACTTGCCATCTTCTCATTTCTATAGTGTTAGACTTTAGACTTCATATTTTTTCATTTCAATGAGGATGAAATATTTTTGCTCTAATTCTTACTTCCTTGGTGAAGCTGGATGTGTTTTCTAACACTTAGGGTATACACTTCTTCTGAGCCTTAACCAACTTTATTCACTGGCCAAGTGTCCACCAGTCTGTTGCTGCTCATTGACTTATGGAAATCATCTATATTCTGGTTAATCCTGGCTATTTATGCATCTGGCAAATCACTTTTTTTTCTTTTCCATTTTCATTTTGTTCTTAGACATTTTAAATTTCAATGTCCTCAAATATTTCATTTACTTTGTTGGGATTTGACTTTTATTGTCTTTCTTAACATCAGATGCTAACCTTTCTTTCTCAGATTTTCATGATGCACACATGATGACCCCATGGTTTCTTCTAATGTAACAGTTCTTAACCTGTGGAACATGACCCCAGAGGGTTCAAAGGACCTTTTCACAGGAGTTGCCTAAGCCCACTGCACATCAGATATTTACATTCTGATTTATAACAGTAGCAAAATTACAGTTATGAAGTAGCAACGAAATAATTTTATGGTTGGGGGGTCACCACAACATGAGGGACGGCATTAAAGAGTCACAACATTAGGGAGGTTGAGAACCACCATGCTAATGGTTTTGAAATGTTGCTTTTTACATCAAGGATCATAGTTACTTGGGGTTTTATTTCAATGTGTGATGTGAGGCAGGTATCCAGCTTTGTGTTCACACAGATAACACTCATTTTATGTTTGACCACTTCCCTGCTCATCATATAAAAAGAAATTCTGTCAATCACTGTGTCCTCATACTTGTGGGGAACAGAGCCCCAGGTGCTTCTCTGCTCCTGAATTTTTTTTGTTCACCTCACTATATAACGCTATCATTTCTGAAATACGATCATGCACTTATTTGTCCTTGTAAACGTCTTTTTGAAATTGCCTAGAGTGGTCTTAATTCTTTTTTTTTTTTTTTTTGTTCTTCCTGCTTTGTTTTCAGAACAGCGTGGCAAGTTCCAGTCCTTTCTGTCTGTCACCTTGGGCAACTGCCTCTTTATTGGAGCAGCTTCTATTGTACTGCTATGAAGGGGTCACTTCCTTGGGTGCTTCCGAGGTTTGAGGTAATGTTCAGATTGAGGATGAGATGGCCAGTACTATACTTTCATCTTTAGCTCATGATGAGCCGGGAAAGGACCTATTTCCAGGGCCCAAGGAGAGCCACTTACTCAACCCAACTTGGCAACCACATCCAAAGTGGGTATTGCTAGGTGTGGTTCAGACCTAAGTGGTCCTGGGTTAGGTCCAAGAACTACACTGTGTCTTTCCTTGGCTTTAGCAGGAAGAGAAGAGAAAGTTTCCCTTTTTAATTCAAGTCACCACAACTACATTGCAACTTCCGGCTAGGGCTCTTTGTTTTTGCATATCATACCTTCCCACCTTCTTCCCAGATTCTGAGATTGGACCAGAGAAGCGTAGGGCAGGAACAGTCAGTGTTCCAGCCACTTTATTCTGTTTGCAAGCTGGGGCTGGGCAAACGGAATCAAGAAAGACAAAGGAGGGAGGGGAATTTGAATGCCTTTACTCTGGAAAAAGCTCCAAGTAGTTACATACAAAACGTCAATCTTGCGGCGGCGGTGGTGGTTATGCACCCAAATACAATCTTCACTGGCTGTGAACTCGATTTCCTATTCATTAGTGGCTCTCCCCCAGTCGGTGGGTATGTTCTAATCATAAATGAATTCTTAATAGCTTCAAACCAAAGGAATTACAGCACAAAGGTCACTGTTTATTTTTTAAGTGGCTTTTTGTAACCTAATACCAAAGATTCATGATAAGAAAATTTACCCCTTCTGGAACTGGTTGGAAGATGAAAGGCCAGGTTGACAATGTCACATTAAAGACACTGAAGGAAAGAGAGGCCCCAGAAGTAGCCCTCCACCGGATGCATGTAATCATAGGCCTTTGTTTAAGCAAAATTGGAGCTTAGTCTCTGACAGAGACGGGCATTAGCTAGGGTACAAGATTGGATGCTCTTAAGAAAAAACAAATTAACAATAACTTAAGCAGGATAAAAATTAATGTATGGTCATCTTTACAACGTAGGCTGCTAGAGAGGTGCTGTTGTAGCACCGAGTCCTCAGCAGGACCAGCTCTGTGTAGCTACTCAAGATTGTGTGATCTGTTAGCACGCATGTGGATCCTGCTGTTACAGGGAGGACACATGCCTTGTTTGTATGACATTCCAGAAGCCCTACAACTGTTTTCTCCTCTAATGACCTTGGTCAGAATGTGGTCATGTGATAAATACTCTGCAAGAAAATCTGGGAATCTTGACTCTTGTTGTGGGCAGCCATATTTCTCATCAAAAAAGGCAAAGTGGCAGAGATGAAAGAGATCAAGATAGAGGTGAGGTAGGTTCTGTTTGTATAGGGCCTGTTGGCTTTGATTCCTGTGCACCATAGAGTCCAGGAGAGGTTCACATGCTTCAACCATCCCAGAATGACTAGCTGCCCCTTTGTGTCTGAAAGCAGATGCCTAAGGAATTGGTTGTTCAGACGGTGCTCGTATTTTAGTCTTTTTTTTCTGTGTAGTCTGTAGAGGAGATAAGACGATAGAAGACAGATGTACACGCCCCACAAAGATTGAAAACATGTGACAGGAAGTTCATGAAGTACAGGTGAGACGTCCCATACAAATGGTGCTTCACACCTGACACAGACGTTTGTCACCTCTTATCTATGTGCAAATCTGGTAGATGAGTCAGGGGATCTGGGAAAAGCTGGAGGAGTGAATGGGGGATGGATATAATTATAGTTCATTGAATACACAGAGGAAAATATCAAAGCTACGGAAAGCAGTATCTGAATAAGACTGAAATATTAATGAGAAATTAAATTTGACTTTTGTAAGCCCATCTCTCCTGTAGGAAAACAATGCAACCAAGACTTTATATTCAAGATCTAGCATTCATTCATTAAAATTAGAATTTATTTTATGTACATGATATTAAAATTTAGTTTCCTCACTTGATTTTTCCTTTTTTTTTTCCATGTCATGGAGTAGAATCCAATTCCCTCTGTGGAAATCCAGTTTCAGTTTGAGATTCAAGATATTGACAATTTTACAAGGAAAATGTGCTTTCTATATTAAATATCAAAATGCATGTGGACACATACATATCCTCACATGCACAAATCTTACACACACATATCCTCACATGCACATATCCTCACACACACATATGTAGCTGGAAGTATTCCTGTGTCCTGGCCTGCCAGTGGTTGGGACAAACCTCTCCCACTCGTGTCCCCCAAGTAAACACACAGAGGTTTATATTAATTATAACTGCATGGCCATGGCTCAAGCCTTTTGCTAGCTAGCTCTTATATCTTAAATTAGCCCATAACTATTAATCTATGTATCACCACATGTTCCATGGCTTTACCTGCGTCCCATTACATGTTGCTCCTTGGGCAGCTCACTGGTGTCTCCTGACTCAGCCTTCCTCTTCCCAGAATTCACCTTGTCTGCTTATTCTGCCTATACTTTCTGCCTGGTTACTGGCCAATCAGCATTTTATTTATCAACCAGTCAGAGCAACACATTCACAGCATAGAGAATGACATTCCACAGCACACATATCTTGACACCCACATATCCTCATACACACATGTCCTCACTCACACATATCCTTACACGTACATGTCCTTACACACACATATCCTTATACACATATCCTTACACATGCATCCTCACCCATGGGATCCAGAAGTCTGTACCAAAGCTTGCAAAAAACTTAATAAAGGAGCAAATACAAAAATTGAAACAAATATTCTTACTATACTTAAATAACAGAACTTGAAAGCCTGACTTGGAAGTATTAGACCATAAGAAACGAAGAAGCATCCTTTAATAAGAATCAATTAGGACAGCTAGAAATCAAAAATTGCAGCACCAGCACTAAAAGCCTTTCGGGTTAAATAGTAACTGGGTCAAAGGGTAAAACTAGTAACCTGAATGAAAGTCCAAGCCAGGTGTCGGAAACACAGCCCAGGCAGACACAGCACAAACAAATGTGAAACGGATATTAAGAGACATGGTAGTCAGAAAGCACGGTGTTTACTTAATTGAAGTATGCTGTGGGATGTTCTGTATGGCAAATGTGTTGCTAATTAGTCAATAAATAAAACACTGATTGGCCATTGGCTAGGCAGGAAGTGTAGGCGGGACAAGGAGGAGAATAAAGCTGGGAAGTGGAAGGCTGAGTCAGAGAGACACTGCCAGCCGCCATGATGAGAAACAGCATGTGAAGATGCCGGTAAGCCACGAGCCATGTGGCAAGGTATAGATTAATGGAAATGGATTAATTTAAGCTGTAAGAACAGTTAGCAAGAAGCCTGCCACAGCCATACAGTTTGTAAGCAATATAAGTCTCTGTGTTTACTTGGTTGGGTCTGAGAGTCTGTGGGACTGGCAGGTGAGAGAGATTTATCCTGACTGTGGGCCAGGCAGGAAAACTCCAGCTACAGAAGTAATTCTGGAAGATTACATAGAATGGAACAGAGGAAATACTCAACGTCTAATGGGTTGACAGTGTTCTCACACTGCTGAAGGACACTGATGTAAGAATGGAGGAAGTCTAGGTGTGCCAAGAAGAAAAACGTGAAGAAGCCCACATTTGGACACTGGAAATTCAAAACAAAGGTACAGGTAAAGGGAGGTAAAGAACAGCTAAATTGAGAGAGATCAGATGATACTGGAGAAGGAATTAGAACAGCGGTTCTCAACCTTCCTAATGCTGCGACCCTTTAATACAGTTCCTCATGCAGTGACCCCCGACCATAAAATTATTCCTTTGCTACTTCATAACTGTAATTTTGCTAGTTATGAACTGTAATGTAAACATCTGATATGCAGGGTATCTGACATGCGACCCCTGTGAAAGGTCATTCACCCTCCAAGGAATCGTAGCCCACAGGTTAAGAACCACTGGGTTAGATAGAGAGCTGACATCTCCATGACCGAAGAATGTAACAGGAATTCTTCACAGCCCTTAACTCTATGCCCAGTGAAGCCATCCTTACAAACACTAGAGTGAAATCAGGACATGCTAAATAAACCTCACAGAGAAAGTATCATTGTAAAGGAATTTTAGGTGGCATATACTGCAGGTGGGGGTTGGGGGACAAAAAGATCAGTGACAGGGAGTCAGAAATACAGAAAGAGACATCGACAACCGGTATTGGGAAAGTCATGTGCAATTAACCAGCACTGTTGGCTAAAGCAGCAGATAATACAGCATTTTATTTTTCTGGATTAAAGAACTTTAGAACAGAATTATTTGAATATAATAGTAGATAAGTCAAAAGCAACAAATTAACTTCTAATTTCAGTAAAAGGATAAATACATGATTATCCTCTATGTATTGATGTGGGTTTTTTTAAGGTTTATTTTTTTTGTGTGTGTGTGAGTGTGTGTGTGTGTGTGTGTGTGTGTGTGTGTGTGTGTGTATACACATGTGTGTGGGTGTGCAGGTACCTACAGAGGCCAGAAGGAAGAGGATACCATATTCCCTGGAGTTAAAGTTGTATGTGATTTTGAACTGTCTGACATAGTAGTGCTTGGAATCAAACCCCAGTTCTCTGAAAGAACAGAGCATGCCCTTAACCAAGACATCACTTTAACTCTGAATGGTGTGTGTGTGTGTGTGTGTGTGTGTGTGTGTGTGTGTGTGTGTGTGTGTGTGTGTGTGTGTATGTCAGGAGAGAGAGATGTAAAGGAGGGGGAGAGAGAGAATATGTGTATAAATACACACACATGCAGACACAAACTTAGGGGTAGATCCTTAGTTCTCAAGGTGACATGATTCCAAGAGTCCAAGTGACATTCCAAATGTCAAACCTGCACATAATCATGTCCCTTAATACAGAATGGTTCAGTTTGTGCATGTGACCTGCACACATCCTACCGCACAGTTGAAATCATATAGGTGGCTTATAGTATGCAATACAATGTAAATGCCCCCTAAATAGCTGTTCCAC
Source organism: Peromyscus californicus insignis (assembly GCF_007827085.1). Taxonomy (NCBI): domain Eukaryota; kingdom Metazoa; phylum Chordata; class Mammalia; order Rodentia; family Cricetidae; genus Peromyscus; species Peromyscus californicus. Next base: position 29,487,392 of record NW_026294514.1, read on the forward strand.
TGCTTTGATTAAGTAACACTAGGAAGACATTATCTTTACAAGTTCAATGCAGACATATTTTTCTCAAGTCTTTTATCCACCGTTGGTTGCAACCACAGATGTAGAGCCGGTAGACACCAAGAGCTGACTCTGTGTATATGAGTGTGCGCACACACATGCACAAATGTGCATACAGTCAAAGATGGACAATGTATTACTTGGAGATTCATCTATGTGGCATTATTATTGCATCAGGAGTCTATAACTTAGGACAGGAGTTTCCATTGTCAAGTAGTGGAAAATGTGCTTAATACGGGACAGAGATGGATTTTAATAATCTATGTGGTGAGCTCATGAATGCAGACTTTATTATTATCATTTAAAATACAAAGGCATTTTCTATCCACTCTTCTGTACCAATGAGTCTTGTAGGCTCTGGGTCTCATAGTTTGGTTCTGGACCTGTGTAATCTTTGACAAGTCATTTTCATCTCTCGAAGCTCCTGGTCCCTGATCTGTAATAATGCTTGAAGATTTCCATTTTCTCTGTGTTTGCGATGTTTATACAGTTTTGAGCATATTTTCGTGGGAGTCATTAAGAGTCGCTGGACCTTAGACTGGTGTTGCTGGGTGTAGAGCCAAAGTGTCCTCTACTCTCTGTAGTTTTAGAATCTGTAATTTTGTACAGTAAGGAACAGACAATAAAAAAATAGAAACATGGTCTAGACAAAGACATTCAGGAACCAAGAGAAAGTCACCACAAGATTAGAAGCAGATACAGTTAAAAGTAAAAGTGAATTCTGTTACTTGTTCTATGAAGAATAAAATGTTTATATTTGTTGATAAAACTTGTGTGTCTTACAAACAGTAGTGGGAGAAAAAAGAAGTCACGTTTGTCATGAGTGAATGGAACAGGCAAACAGCACATTTGAGGAAAATAAAGACAATTAATAAAATCTGCCATTTTCATTTGCTTCTGACTCCCCGGTTAAACAGAACAACGCGAGGACTGTAAATATCCCACATATGTAAACACTACCACCATGTCTCTATTAATCACGTAGTACAACAATTGATATTCTCAATTAAAGCCCTTAATTTGCCTGCTACAGTGCCTGTAGTCCCTGGAGTAATTACTCTCTTATTTTTCTCGATAACTTATTTAGGGGGAAATAAAATAATGAAATGATCTTAAAATGAAAAGGCCTGAAAATAGCGCTCTCATTTAAATTATAATACTTCACACGCATCTGAGGTTCTTCTCTCTACAATAATGCAGCTGTTTTCCTGAGGGTGTTCTCGTAAGTTTGGAAGGAAAAAAAAATTGTTATGAGCCTCCCTTAACCCCAAGGAAAGCAGCTGTGTTTTTGATAAACTGGCCTAGAGTTTCAACACTTCAAGCTATAGAGAAATTTACATGGGAATTTTCTGCATACTATATCCATGAGCAATATATTTTCAACTGTAACAACACACACTGCCTTTATTTCACACGGCAGAGTGGCCAGCCAGAACACTGTGGAATTACAAACCTGACCTTCAGCGGAAGACTTTGCCCCAAAGCAGCGGACTGCCATTGCCTCTGACCTATTCAAATACACGAGGGGAATCAGCAAGCAGTGAGAAGATGCTTCTTCGGCTGAACTGATCATTCACCAAGACATTCCATGTCGTTGGTGGTGGGGCTGTGTCATAAAATGGTGGCAGGACCAAAGATGTCAATAAGACGTTCACCAGGCTTGCATGATTGAAGAGTTCAATGCTGGCATACTGAAATATTCTTGCTTCACAGTCTGTGCTACCATCCTGCCCCTCACCTTTCCTCTCAGAGGCTGTGTGCTCCTGACTTGGTACAAGTAAAACAATCTTAGCACCTGATGCATATTTCAAGGTTTCCTTTTACATTCTCAAGAAGTGACCTACCTGGGTTGTATCCGCCAATGGCATTAAAACATGCAGAGGCAAAACTATATATTAACTACTCCTTGCTGGACTCTATAATGGAGTGCCCTTGTTTTTCCTGGTGAACTCCATCCTCACAGTTGCATCTGCTGCAGCTAAACAGTCTCCTGGGCTGTTCTTTCAGGCAGAGCGTCATTGTTCTCTGTCTGATTTGGTCTCCATCAAAACAACGCATGCTCATTCAAGGCTTGCTTTTCCTTGTGTGCATCATCCATCCTGCTGGTTTTTCATAATTCCCATTGCTTCTGTGCTGTGCTCAGAGCAACGAACAATCAACTTTCTCCTTCTTCGGGGAGCAGCCTCTATTTTAAGAGCGCTGCTAAGGTGGTGATTTTTAATGTTCGCTTGTTTTATGGAGAAGAATGGTGTCTTTATAATAAACATTCCTCAACCAAATTCATTTAGCACCATCATTTGGGAGCCCTGCTACAGTTTAAGTGTCCCTGTTTTCTAATAAAGAGGACAGACAGACAAGGAAATGAGTGCCTGGCCATCATAGAATGAGCCAATCACGCAGTGGGACTCAAAGGCGATTTCTGCAGAGGGAAACTTGCAGTTTATTCTGGAGGAGGCATGTCAGCAGAGGAGGGTGAGCTGTGTTAGTCATTGCCGCCTGTGCTAGTGTGTTCTCACAGGAGAGTGCTAATGTCCCCAAAGTCATGAAACTAGTCAACGACGGAGGCAGAATTCTGTTCCTAAAGGATTTTACCTCCCCATGCCTGTAGACAACCTTCCTTCTCTCCTTTATCAAGACAGTCTCCTCCGTCTGCTACACAGTCCCAGATCTGATATGAAAATTCATGTTTGTTTATGCGTGAAGAAGAACAGTCACCTCCAAATATGAGAGGAATAGATTAAGTTGATTTGATTAGCTTTCCATGTTCAATTGTCTTCATGGCTTCCTGTTCACTGGGGCTGCAGATGTGCAGAGTTACTGTATCTGTATCTGTATCTGTCTTCTGAGGGTATCCCCAAACAAAGCGAACCTCTGGTCTGCTGGTCCCAGGCATGGCCAGGGGGACTGTCCCCACCTGCTACTCCAGGAGGTTCTGCAAGTCATTCAGCTTTGGGAGATAGGATGGCTTCAACTGCGTCTTCCCAAATTCAGCATTTTGAAGTGTTAACCCCTCATCTGAGAATACTACTTTAGTTGCAGATATGGCTGTTCAGTGGGGATCAAATTTAGTGGGGGTTAACCTTGGCCAATGGGAACAATTTCCTTTTTTTAAGTGCGAGTTTTAGAGATCTATGACAGGGAGAATATTATTGTGATACTGAAGGCAGAGACCTACAGGCCAGTAATGGAAAATATGGCTGTAGTCACTGGAAGCTGGAAGATAAAGAGGAACACAGTGTCCTTCACAGCCCCCAGAAGACACCAAGCACATAGGTTAGCACCTTGATCTAGGATTTCTAGCTTCTAGGATTTTGAGACAATGCATTCCTGCTGTTAAAATTGCATATTGTTTGGTACTTTGTCAAGGAGTCCTGCCAAAATAATGGAGCAGTAGGCAGAATAGAGAAGGTAGGAAAACAAAGAAGACGGGATAAGATAAAGGAAGACTAGAAAGAGGAGAGAAAAGAGAGAGTGATGGAGGAGCAAAAGAAAAACACAAGATTAATCAGCTGCCTTGTTTTCTCCTGCTGCTGTGACGTTGCTTATGGGTGGAAGAGGTTGCTCTTCCTCTAGAACATGTCACCCTTCTTCCAAATCAGTTTTCTCGTTTTCATCAGTATAATGTATGGTTCCACACAGCAGAACAAATTAGCAACTGATCAAACTGGGTGACATCTCCACACAATGTTCCTTAGGCTAAGCAAAGTCGGTGTTGCATACAGCAAATCTCAGCCACACCTACGTCTTATTCTTTTGGAGTATGAATCTGGGAATAGTGAAAGATCCTCGCTTGGCCAATAGTCCTGAGTTCCTGCCCCAAATGTGCCACTAAAAAAGAGTAAGTCTTCATGGGACCGTCATAGTGGTCCTGATAGGAGAGAGGCACATTTCATTAAGTGGCTCTTTTCAGAGCAAAAGCCCAGAGATGCTTATGGAGCTCATGTGTAAGCACGTATGTATGTGTGCACACACGTGTGTATTTAGGGATGTGAAATTTCAATTACTTTTAACACAATTTTTAAGTGAATGGACAGGTGAATGGATAAATGAATAATGGATGTTGTGGTACCTAAGAATGTTCAAGGGCATTGACCTGATAGAATTAGATTAATGAAGATGTCACAAAAGCTCAACAGAGTGTTGTTACTTTCTTGAGCTCTCCTTGATTCCTTCATCACCTTTATTTGAGCCCCAAAGCTTGCTTTCCACAGAACATCTTTATTTAACTTTCAGGGTACTATTTCTAGCATTCATTGTGTTAGGCAAGAAGGACTCCGGGAATACCACTGAATAAGTCCCACTTCAGGTTCAGAAACTTCCTTCTCTTTTAGGAAAGATGGCACTTTATAAAAAGTAATTTCAGATTAGAATTTTCTTAATCAATCACCATCTTGTAATTAATGAATGCATTAGCAGAAATCAAGAATCACATACTACCTGAGTGTTCAGGGTGTATGGAATGATATGTATGCCCATTTGAGTCTTTTCAGGTGCACATTACAAGCATTGCCCCTGCATTTCCAGATCATCTGTGATAAGTATTACCTGTTTTGTTCCTTGTACTTCTAAAATGCTCTATTACTAACTGGCCCTGAAGGTACATTCAGCAATTGTGACACTTTGAGCAAGATAGTGTGATGTTATCTGTAGCTTACAGACTTCCAACTTGTAATGGTGTTCCTGTAGGTGCTACACCTAAGTCTCTCTGGCTGATGTAAGGCATGATTCAGAATGCAGAATTAAAGATATTCTTCTTGTTTCATTCCTGAAATGCATCAGAGTGTGAGTTCTTCTATGCCTATAAGTTACCTCAAATCAACTCAAGACAGAGGGAGTCCCTCCTTCATTCTAAGAAAGGCACAGACTTAATATCACCTTCACCTAGAGCTGTGATCCTTGTGAACCTACATTGGTTAACATGTCTTCCCTTCCCTTGCCAGTGTTAAATGCAGCAAAGCATTATACGGGGTTCTCTATACTCAGGAAATTTCTTTCAACTTGCCTTCCTATAGCCTGTGTCTAAATCTTCTATTCCCAAAACTTAGTTCAGTTTTAACCCCAACAGATGTTGAATATGTTCATGCTTATATATAAATTATTGCTTTGCATAATATTTGGGACATTTACAAAAAGTATTATTTCTAGTTTATATGGAGTTCAAGTTTAATTGGTTATTGTGTATTTATATTTGCTAAATCTTTTTTTTTTTTTTTTTTTCGAGACAGCGTTTCTCTGTGTAGCTTTGCGCCTTTCCTGGAACTCACTTGGTAGCCCAGGCTGGCCTCAAACTCACAGAGAGCCGCCTGGCTCTGCCTCCCAAGGGCTGGGATTAAAGGCGTGCGCCACCACTGCCCAGCTCATATTTGCTAAATCTTTTAACTAATAGTTACATGTAATTTTCTTAAAATTTTTAAAATAAGTGTTGGGGGGCAGGTGCATGCCATCATGCATGTGTTTAGGTCAGAGGACAACTTGCAGAAGTCAATTATTTCTGTTTAACATGAAGACTTAGGGATCAAGCTCAAGATTGGGGGCAAGTGTCTTTACCTGCTGAATCATCTTGATAACCACTGGTTATGTGTAACCTTCAAAAATAACGTACTTCTATCTCCCCAAAGAAACTAGCATCAATGCAAGTTTATTTGTGGCAACAGATTTTAGAATATTTTAATTTTTGCCATAAAAGTAACCAAATGAAAATAGTTGAGAAGAAGATCATATGTTCAACCTACTATTTCTTTTTGTTGTTGTTTTTTTTTTTTTTTTTTTGAGGCAAGACTGTATGTAGCCTAGGCTGGCCCAGAGCTTGCCACACAGTCAAAGTCTGCTTTGAATTCTTATTCCTACTACCTCCATATTGTGAGTGATGGGGCTACAGACATGCATCACCATACCTGGCTGGTCTAACCTACATTTGAAGTCTCAGGATTTTTTAAATCTTTAGATGGTAAAGAATCTTTGAGAATATCATGTCCTCTGAATGCTGGACTCTTTTTCTCGGCATAGGGAAATGGTGTTGTCAAAGGAAGTTTTGGGGTGGCAAGGTTGCCTTATGTGTATCTCAACTTCAAGGTAAAAAAGTTGTAAATAATTTAGTCAATCTCCCCCCCCCCCCGCTGTGTGTGTGTGTGTGTGTGTGTGTGTGTGTGTGTGTGTGTGTGTGTGTGTGTGTGTATGTGTGTTCTTACTGAAATGACTGTTGGAGGTAATACTTCCTTTCTGAAAATGGAGCTGTGTGATTATTCTAGCCAGCTGCCTTCTCTCCGAGAGGGCAACGTCCTTGGTTCTTGTATAAGTTCAGATGTGGACTGAACTCCCTTGGAAGTTGAGTTGACAATATGGAAGAAGTGTGGTAGCTGTGCATGACAACTCTCCCTGCTCCACAACAAATGTGCCACCTGGAGGCCCACCTGGAGGCCCACTGGGAAGCACAGTGCTGAGACAGTAAGTGGAGATCTTGAGTTTACAAACAGCTATTTTTGTCTTTGTAGCTCTCTTCCCTCAATGTTATTATCATGTCGTGGATGAAGGTGATAAAAGAAAAAAAATATTATAAAAGAATTGCAAGAGCCTCATTGTTAGGTACTTCGGAACACAGTGAATAGCTTGTCAAGAGTGAGGATTTGCACTGAAGGGGAAACAAGCTTAGAGATTCTCTTCCACTCCTGTTCTGCTCTCTGAGCCAGCAAACTACAGTGTTTTAAACAGAACTACAGGATGTGGTGAAGGAAATTTAAATGAGCTCTGCGACAAAGCAATACCATGTTTGTGCTTCTCACTAGAAGTGGCACATTGCTGAAGGACGTCAGGTGCAGACTATGTCAAACCTGACTACGAGAATGCTATCCCGGCTGAAAGCCAGTGACTGGCACAGGAAACAGGAGACTTTTTAATGATGCTACAGATGTAGTTAAGGTACCAACGGCATTCCCTCCTGCTTTAGGACATGCTCAGAATGCAAATTATCAAGCCCAAAGACACAAATACAGTAAATCCATTGATTCTTAGATTAAATAAGAAATCATTGGCAATATCAAATATGATTCAATAAAAAATTTTCATTCAACATTTAAAAGATTCCAGAAGGCTTGATATTTTTCCAAAAATAAACATAGCCTATACATTTATTAAATAAAAACATGTAATTATTTTTTTAGGAATAGAAGCAAACACTGGTAAAAATATGCCAGTTAGGTTTATCCATTAAACTTATCTAGAATCATAGATACCATACTTATCTAGAATCATAGATACCATATGGAAGAATATTTGACTTAGACATTTATCTCACTCTCTTCTTTAATATAGTTTTGACAGTGGTCTTACCTACTTCCACATAGGGACTTAAAGTGCTTATTATACTGTAAAGACCTTGAATTCTCAACACCCAAGGGTTACATGATGTGTTAATGGTCTGGCCATACTTTCTGTTTCTCCTCTGTTATATGTAGATGAATTGTAAACTGGAGACCCCAGTATTGCTTCTCCAGCCTCAGCTTCTTTCTTTCAGTCTGCCATTTATGATTTCTCCATCTATAATGTACCCCAGAACGCAAAGTAAACTGTATGAGGTATTTTCAAATGGTAAGAAAAGCTACTTCTCTTCTATAGCTGTTCTAATATAGAAATCAGTGACAGAGGATATCTGGAAAATTCTATTAAAGACTGGATTTATAGATAGAAGGTCTCCCTAACTTGGAACCCATAACTGGCACTGCTTGATTGAACAAGAACCAGAGACTAGATAGTCTAGGGATGTAGGGCACACCAAAATACTACTTTTTTTTAAAATCAAACAAAGAAAATTCATAGTGATAAAATGACTCCTATTGAAAATCTGCTATACTCACAAACCAGTGTCTTATTCAGCCATCATCAAACAAGCTTCCTCCTTCAGCAGATGTGAACAAATACAGAGACCCACAATCAGACAGTGTACAGAGAGACCCCTCGGAACATTCAGCCCTAAATGGGAGGGTTCTCCATCAAATCCCTCCCCTAATAGCTCAGGAAACCGTGAATAGGAGAAGGCAGAAAGAGTTTAAGAGCGGGAGGGAATGGAGGACACCAAGAAAATAAGACACTCTAAATCAACATGAGCAAAGCTCATGAACTCACAGAGACTGAGGCAGCATCATGCACAGGGCCTGCCCGGGTCTGCACCAGGTCCTCTGTGTACATAGCGCAGCTTTCAGTTTAGTGCCTTTATGGGAATTTTGGATGTGTGAACTAGTAAATCTCTGACTCTTGTTCTTCTCTTGGGCTCTTTGCCTTCTGTTAGCCTTGTTCAACTTCGATGTGATAGTTTTTGTTTTACCTTATATTTTATTATTATCTTTTAGAAGCCTGTTCTTTTCTAATGAGATACAGAAAGGGAGTGGGTCAAGATGGGAGGGAGTTGGGGAGGAACTGGATGGGGTAGAGGGAGGGAAAACCATAAGCAGGATATATAAGACAAGAATCTACTTTCAATAAAAGGAAAAAAAGTTTAAAAAAAAAAGGTGTAGGGCATAACCTGATTTCAAGAGTTACACACTCATTTTTTAACACCAAATTATTGTAAAACAAGAAGTGTTCTTGCAATCATGAAACTGAAAAGATAGTTGACTGAGTTTACTTAGTATCTCGAAAAAGTTTCCCTAAGAATTGGGCTTTTGTCGTTCTATGCTTACCACTGTCTACATGAAGTTTTGTTTCTAAGAATAGCTTTCTGATCCTGTAGTGATTTAGTATTATAACCCTGAGTTGTTTTGCTCAGGCTTTTCTGAGTTTTTGGACTGAGCAATAGGTGATGGTCAGTTGTCTGCCAACTTGGCTGAAGTATAGGTTATGTAATCAGATAGTAACCTAGGCATTGCTCTGAAGGTATTTTGTAAATGTAGTTAATATCTGCAGTCAGTTGACTAAGTAAAGAACATTGCCTGTGGTAGTGTGGGTGGACCTGATCCAAGGAGGTAAAGGCCTAAAGAGCAAAGCCTGATTTTCCTGAAGAAATTCTGCCTCAAATCTTCTGTAGTCTTCAGCATGTCAGTTAGCCATGTGAATTTCAGACTGAAGACTGCAATACTGAGTCCTGCCTTTGTTTCTAGCATGCTGTGTTATCCTGTATAGTGTGGTTTAGACTTGTGAGCAGTATTAGTTAATGTTGAGATAGACACATAACTGATATGGTAGGTTCCAGTGAGTTCACTTGCAGAAACTGCCTTGTTCACTAACAACACAATTAGAAGCTTATTAAAGTGAACAGAATTAGGTTAAAATTAATTGCAATTGCAAATGACAATGGAAACAAGCACAAGCTGAACCATGTGAATGACCAGATTTAGTGAAGGGTAGATAGACTAATCATGAGGAATTAGCTTATATGATTAGAGAGGTCGAGCAGATTTATGGGATGCATCCTGCAAGCTGAAAGCCTATTGAACAGATGGGTTCAGTTCCAACATGGATTCAAAAGCCTTAGAACCAAGGAATATAATGTTAGCATCTCAAGGCCCAATGACCAAGAGTGATAGCCAAGGAAATCCTATCTGAAGCAGAGAACAAATTTGCTTCCCTTCTATCTTCTTTTAGTCACATTCAGGTCTTCAATAAATTATGATGCCCTGCTCAGAAAGAAAAGAAAGAAAATAAAGAAAATCCAAGGCTCAGGTGGTTTTGACTAAAGATTCTATCCAACATTTAAGGAAACATTTGCACTTTTGTTGTATAATATTTTCTAAGCAATGGAAGAATGCATCATGATATCATAACAGCAATATATTAAATTCCACACAATGTCCCATCATAGATAAAAATTTTCAATTCAATTCAAATGCATCAGTATATTAAAAATGCATCATAAATATGGTTCAATCCAGAATGCAATCAACATTTGATGCAAGAAAATCCAACATATATTTACTCCAAACTGATGATCTTAGAGAAGATGATGTTATCAGATCCAAAGATAATAAGATATAGTGCTGAAAGCAATACACAGATACACAGAGAAGTCAGTGGGACAGATGAGTTGGTCATAAACAGACCCATCAGCATGTACTGGTTTCTGAGAATGGTGAGACTCTGATTCCACAGAGGAAAGCTAGCCCTTCAGTAATGGATGCTGGAACAATCAAATGCTAGTGGAAAAAGACAAATTACAACAACTCCCTCAAGGCTTATACAAACAGAAACTCCAAAGAGGTCCTGACCGAAAGGGAAAACTTTTAAAATGAAAACATCTGAAGTAAAACAGTAGAAAATCTATGTGATCTTGCATTTGAGGAGGGATCTTTTTCTTTTTGTATGTTGTTTTTATACAACAAGAAAACATGACCCATAAACAAGAAAATTTGCTCTATAAAAATTAAAAACTTACTCTCAGTGAAAGGAAAAGATTTAAAAAAAAAAAAAGCAGACCGAGGGAAAATATTTATAAACGCAAATCTGGTAAAGAACCTGTAACTAGTTATATAAAGAACATTTAAACTTCAACAGTAAGAAAACAAATCAGGCATGGTCATGTATGAATGTAAACTTAGCACTTCAAAAGTTAAGCCAGGAGGGTCAAGAGTCTGAATTTGATAACTACGTGAGACTCTGTCTCAAAATAAATATATTAATACATACATGCCCCACTTGGGAGGCAGAGCCAGGTGGATCTCTGTGAGTTTGAGGCCAGCCTGGTCTACAGAGCAAGATCCAGGACAGGCACCAAAACTACACAAAGAAACCCTGTCTCAAAAAACAAAACAAAACAAAATGCACACATACATACATACATATGTACATAAATAAATAAAATCCAGTCTTATCAACAAAACTCAAGACAAAAAAAGTATCATCATCAACAAAAAAGTCTAAAACCCAACATGAAGAAAAGAAAGAAAAAGAAAGAAAGAGAAAAAGCAAATGGGCAAAAGACTTAGCATTTCACCAAAATTTTGTGTCTATGACAGATAAAAGTACGTGAGAAGATGGTTAGCATATTTGTTCTAAGTAAACTGTGTTACAAAAAGTTATAAAGGTTTAGACTATTCTAAAAGTGAGGACTTGCATGAGTGGTTTGGGGGAGCATGAACACATAGGTATCTATTTAATAGTTTAGTTACTCATTTCCTCCTTCCCCCCCAAAAAAAACCAGACAGTACTTAGCATTTTCAAATGAGTGATCATTGTGAATCCACTAGAAATATTTTTCGTAATTTTAATTGAGAAATCACTATAATCCTCATCATTTGTCAAGGAGTGATTGTTGTTATCCTGTTAAATGTGCTAGGCTCATCCCAATTAACATAGCAGTTGAGAACATTTCCAAAAGCTGGGCGGTGGTGGCACAAGCCTTTAATCTTGGCACCAAAATGACACAGAGAAACCCTGTCTCGAAAAACAAAAAACAAAAGAAGCAAACAACAACAACAACAACAAAAAGACACCAAAGAAGAACATTTCCAAAGACAAGTCTTACTGGTAGGATGCATGCTTATCATTCAGTCTAGTCTTATGCATACCTAGGAATTATTGTGATGAATTCACTGAGTCCCGATCTTTTGAAATGAGATTCCAGTGAGTTCACTTACTGAAACTGCCTTGTTCACTAACAACACAATTAGAAGTTTATTAAAGTGAACAGAAATAGATCAAAATTAATTGCAATTGCAAATGACAATGGAAATAAGCACAAGCTGAATCACGTGAATGATCAGATTTAGTCTCTTGAACAATATTTCTCATGGGTCACAGATGAATCATGTTATTTAGTATGTGGGACCCCATTTTCCTTTGGTCTCCTTCAATTACCAAAGGCAAATGAGCCTTTTGAACTTCCCAACATTTATTTTCCTTCTTAACATAGTGGTTATTATAAATGAAATCAGTAGAACTGACTTTTAAGAAATATGTGTGTATGTATGCATGTAGTAGGACAGGCCCATAGAGTCAGGGAAATTGACTCAGACCAGTTACCAAGGCATGCACATAACTTACTCCTTAAGAGCCAACCTGGAGTCTGCCTGAGGGTCTAGCAACAGGAGCTGTCAGAGTTCCTGGTCACTGTCAGAGGTCCTAATCATGCCCAGCCAATGAGGGACAACCATACAGACTGGGTGCTGGGAGGAGGGTTTATAAGGCCTTTCCTGTATTGAATAAATTAGCTTGTTATTTGCTTTCAACAGACTCCCAGTGTCTGTGTCATTGATGCAGCACCTTCTCACCCCCTTCCCCAAGGGAGCTGTTAGAATCCAAGCAGTGTATGCATTTGTGTGTGTGTGTGTGTGTGTGTGTGTGTGTGTGTGTGTGTGTGTGTTAGTTCATGTATACCATGGTTCACATGTGGTAATCAGAGGACAACTTTTACTAGTCTGTTCTCTCCTTCCACTTGTTTGAGGCAGGGCCTCTCTTATTGCTTCTGTCATACTGTGCAAGCCAGGCTAGCTGTTTCTCAGCTCCTGGATGATTTTCCCGCCTGTGTTTCCCACTTTACCATAGGAGTGCCGGGATTCTAGAAATGTGATACCATATCTGGCTCAATACATGGGCTTTGGGGATTGAACCCAGGCCCTCAGGCTTACATAACTAGTGTACTTACCTGTGGAGCCATCTTGCCAAACCAGAACTAATTTGCATCTGTGCTTTTATGGGAATTTCTCTTTTAAAGGAAAGCATGTGGGTTTAGAGTTAGAGCTTGTTCTGTGACAGTCAGTCCATCCTTCTGACCTCCATCAGGACACTGTGCATCTGAAACCCATTACTTTGGTCTGCACGTATGTTGGTGTGCATCTATATAATCATGTGTGTGGATGCCTGTGCATATCATGTAAACAAGGCCAGAGGACAGCCTCAACTGTCATTCCTTGTACACCCAAGCACCATCTACCTTCATTTATTGGGCTAAGAAGGGTGGGCAGGATCTCTCACTGGCTGGCATGGTACTAGCCAAATAGGCTAGGCTTTCTGGCTAGTTAGCCAAAAGGGTCCACTTGCCTTTGCCTCCCCAGTGCTGGGATTATAAGTGTGTACCACTAAATTTGAATTTTTAATGTGAGATCTGGGGACAAAAGTCAGGTCCTTAAAATGCTAACACATTTTGTACTGAGTTGTCTCCTCAGTCTCTGAAGCCCAACTTACTTCCTGTTCAAATTAAACTCCTAACTGACTTGTGAAAATTAGCCGAGATAATGTAAAGAGTGTATTGTCCAACCCATGGCTGTCACTTACTAGGTTTGTCAGTGATTTTTTTCTCTTTCCTTCATGAGTCCTCAAAGTACAGTTATCCAACTTTTGTTGTTGTTATTGACACCTGGGAAGAGCAAGAGTTAGTCGAATGCTGTAGGAAGAGAATAGAAGTTTGCAATCTATCCGATGAACCTCCCTGGGCTTATAAAATGGTGGTTGAAGCCTGCGTTATGAAGGGATGTTAGTGATGTCACACGAAGTTATTCTGGAAAGAAACCAAGTCAACTTATGAGACATGTAGTGACCCCGGGATCCTGTGAAAGCCTATATGTTATATAGGTGTTTGGAGATACACAGATGAATAGGGTTAGGCCATGCCCTGGAGGTACAGATAATTTGATGGAGATGTAAACTAAGCTGAGAAGTGCCCATAAGGCAAACTCAAATAAAATAAATGCTGTGTTGTGGCATAAACTGTACTTTGAGAGGTGAGCAAAGAAGCTTGGTTTTGACTCAAGAAACACTAGGAAAATGGGATAAAGTCATGAAGCAGAGGCAGGTGGAGCCTTTAAGCTCACTAGCCAACTGGCCTAGGCTACTTGTCTAATTCAAGACCAGTGAGAGGTCCTGGCTACCCTCCTTACCCCCAAAATAAATAAACCAAGTTGATGGTGCTTGAGTGTCCAAGGAATTGGCCAGTCTGACAGTCTGAGCTTGATTCCCAGAATCCATTTAAAGGTGGAGAGAGCCGGGCAGTGGTGGCGCACGCCTTTAATCCCAGCACTCGGGAGGCAGAGCCAGGAGGATCTTCGTGAGTTCAAGGCCAGCCTAGTCTACAGAGCGAGATCCAGGAAAGGCACAAAGCTACACAGAGGAAACCCTGTCTCGAAAAACTAAAAAAAAAAAAAAAAAAAAAAAAAAAAAGGTGGAGAGAGTCAACTCCACAAAATTGACATCCACAGGCATGTGGTGTGATGTAACTACCTGCATCCATAACACACACACACATGCACACACACACACACACACACACACACACACACACACACACACAAACTCACACACCACAAATAAACAAAATAAAGTTGGCACCCTAAAAAGGCAAGGAAAAACAGTCCTCTATCTGAAAACATGATAATCCGTGGTACAGAAGGCACACACTTCAGATTGTGAACTTGACTCATTTGAGGATGCCTTTGACACAGTGACTTAAAACTCCCTTTTCACCTCCAGCTCAGGAGACTTAGGACTGTTTTGCAGTAACTCGGGAACATTCTGTGCTTCAGGGGAAGTTTCCAACCTCTTCTTATTCCACATTTTTGCCTCTATTTGTCCCTCTTTTTAATCTTATTCCTTCTCATCATTCTTACAAAAGTCATGCTTTCTACCCCCCATGTAATTGCTAGCCATAGGTTTATCTTATTTAGTTAGGTATCTCTGAACCAGTTTTGAGGGGTTATTATTGAATAGAAGTTTTACGTAATTCTCAACTTCAGTCCTTTGCTTTAGTCCGCATATATACCAATGCATATATATACACATACATACATACCAATACATATATATACATATACATACATACCAATACATATATATACATACATACATACCAATACACACACACACACACACATATATATACATATATATATGTATATATATATATACATGCCAATACATGCACAAACTAAGGTAAGCATTTTCTTTCTTTACAGGTTTATTTTGTTCTGTTGGATTTGTTTGCTTGTTTCTTTTGAGACAGTGTTTTACTTTGTAGCCCAGGCTGGCCCCAACCTCTCCTGACTCAGCCTCCCAAGTGCTGGGATTACAGGCTTGAGCCAGCATGGCTTTATGTTTTCTTTTATTATTTTAGATAATATATGATTTGGGGGCCTAGTAATTATTTTAAAGTAATTATTATTTAATACGAAAATTAGCACTTCAGACTGCAAGTGTTCCAGGTTTCCCTGGGAAAAACAGTTTTCTTCTACCTATTGGCTGCTTTGACACCTTTGTACAAAATGGGTCTAATTCTAGACTATATCTATTTTGATATACTGGTAATGTATCTATTTTGATATAACTGATATAACTGTATCAGTTAACATCTATAGATGCATCAGCAGGATTAATATCAGGTGAGTCAAGCCCTTGTCCATTTTACATTCTTTACACTTAAAACTTTACAGTTTATCACTTAAAATCAAAGTTTGTTCTATAACTATTAATTTTTCTTATTCTGAGAATTTTACGCATGTACAACATGTATTGTGATCATATTTACCCTTGTTACACTCTCACCCCCTCCCATTGCTGATCACGTGGTTCCTCTCCCCAATTGTCTTGCTCCCTGCTTTGTGTCTTTTAGTGTGTGCAGGTCCTATACACGTGGCCCCAGCCATGTGTGTGGGTGACTGCAGCAGCCATGTTATATCCGGTAGGCAACATGTCATGAGGCCCCTCTTTTCCCCAGCTCTTACATTCTCTCCCTCCACTTTCCAAGATGGCCCCTGATATTGGAGGGGGTGATATCAGTGTCCAGTTTAGCACTGATCATGGAATAACCTCCACTTAGTCTTGTAGCTAGAGTTTTCCTGCCTGGCCCATGGTCAGGGCAAATCTCTCTCACCCGCCAGTCCCACAGCCACTCCGACCCAACCAAGTAAACACAGAGACTTATATTGCTTACAAACTGTATGGCTGTGGCAGGCTTCTTGCTAACTGTTCTTACAGCTTAAATTAATCCATTTCTATTAATCTATACCTTGCCACGTGGCTTGTGGCTTACCGGCATCTTCACATGCTGTTTGTCATCATGGCGGCTGGCAGTGTCTCTCTGACTCAGCCTTCCACTTCCCAGCTTTATTCTCCTCCTTGTCCCGCCTACACTTCCTGCCTAGCCAATGGCCAATCAGTGTTTTATTTATTGACTAATCAGCAACACATTTGCCATACAGAACATCCCACAGCATAGTTTCATTCTTCAGATCAGTTTGAAGAAAATGGCCTCTTAACAATATTGTACCTCATAGTTCATAAATATAATTCTATCTGTTTGATTTTCTTCCATTTAGGTCTTTAATTTTGTGTGTGGGGGATAATATTCCTCTGGGTAAGTCTTCTATATATTTTGTCAAATTTATTCCCAAATGCTTTTCACTTCAAATTTGTCCCCAGGAACATTGTTTTAAATGTTATTTTCCTACTGCTAGAAGCTGGTGAACAGGTTGAAGTTGAATTTTTAATTGAACTTATATCCTTTGAGCAATGTAAAAATAATGTATTAGTTAAACAATTTTTAAAGAGTGTTAAGGGTTTCTATGTTAATAATAGAAATGCCTGTGAATAAAAGCAGGGTTCCTTCTTCCTTTCCAATGTTTTGCCTTTGTGTTTTATTCTTTCTTTAAAAAGTATTTTTAACCTGTATTTTGATTTTATGTGTGTGGGTGTTTTGCCTGCACATACAACTATATACCACATGTGTGCAGTACCCATGGAGGCTAAAAGGAGGCAATAATAGATCTCTTGGAACTGGAGTTGTGGTGGTTGTGAGCAGCCATGTGGGTGCTTGGGATGGAACCCATGTCTTTTGGAAGAGCAGCCAGTGCTCTTAACCCGGAGCCATCTCCCCTGTTCTCAATTTTCCAAGTCCTTTAATACAGTGTTTAATGTAAATGCTGATCCTACTCTTTCTTCATATTCAGAGCAAAGTGGTTCATCCATTCTTTCCCCCGTTTAAACAGTGGGAGCAGGCTTTCAGTGGAGCTTACTTTAGTTTGTCTTCATGTTTAGGGAAGATGGTTGTAAATTCAGACTCTCAGTGTAGGGATATACGTATGATGTTAGTATAAATGATGTTTTATTATGTTTCTGAAGTGATTGTTTCTGATGGTTAAGTTGGTCTGTTTTATATCATTCCTTCCTTGTATGTAATGTATTTTCCATTCTTCAATACACTCACCTATAAATGCATATATACAAAAATAAACACACACACCTATGTTCACATATTGATTTAGCATTTTCAATGTGTGATTGTCTTTCTAACGAGGCATTATAGTTTTATGCTTCTTTATATGTTTTTGTTCGTTAACTTCTGGGCCTTCTTAAAATACCTATGACATCTTACCATAGTTGTGAATGTGCTTTCCTCAGAGTGTTACATTTTATTTTCTCAGGCTGATAATTTGCTCTTTGATAAACTTAATCCCTTCAAGAATGTGATTTATCTGAACTTTTCAGATTCTGGATACATTCACACAAGGTATTGTATGCAACAGGCCACCATTCTTTAAAGAAAATGAAAAAGTAAAATAAAATGGTGACTTGGTTTTATGACTATTAGTTTGGATCTCCCTGAGCCCTTACTTGAATCAGGGCATAGTTTTTCTTCAAGTTTGCTTGTCTAGCATTTTGGCTGACTGATCACCATCTTGATCAGGCCTCTTCACTGGTAGAATTATGCAAATTGCAGTATTATATATGCTTTAAAACATCCATTCTGCTGTCTGCCCCCAGTAGGTCCCACAGAGTCTTGCATATTGCATGCCTCACTTAGCATTTGGCCAACAGGAAAAAGGTAGCTCTCCTTGGCACATGTTCTCAACACAGCTTTTTCTTCCCTTAACCCACCCCATAAATTTTCACTGCTTCAGTGGTCTTGAAAGTCTGGTCTTGGCTTTCTGTGAGCAGTGGTACGGCTGCTACCTGCTTGGCTCTACTTGACAGTATCAAGGGTTGGATGTGATCCCAGGGAGAAAGCTCAGATGAATGTGGTGCAAACCTTCTGTATACACTTTTTCTTCAGGATCCTGGACCTGTGGCTCTGTGGTTGATACATGGACAGAGTTAGTTCATGTGATACCAAGGCTTCATCTAAGCCAGGATCAGAAATATGCCGAGATACATCATTTTTAAGGATCCATACAGGCATGTACACACACATACACACACACACACACACCACCACCACCACCACCACCACCACCACCACCACACCCCACACACTGATTTTCAAGGAGAAGAAACAGAAGGAAATTTCTTACCCTTTTCTGTTACTCATTTGGGTTGTCTCAGGATTATCTTTCAGTTTGATGCCAACTTCAAGTGATGTCTGTGAATTTTGTCCTTTTTTTATTCCAGAGTGGCAGTACAGACTGTAATCCCTCTACACATGGCTGCCCTACCCGATGAGTGTCCTCATAAACTGGCCTTGCCGCAGTGTTCAGGGTTTTGAGAGCTCAATTGTTCATTCTGTTGTGATGAGCACATTGGGGACTGAGTGGAGAACTCATTACAATTTTAATGCTTTCCAAAAAGAACCATGCCAATAAAAATGTAGAGGGAAAAGTGCTGTAACAAACTGTATTTTACAATTTCTAATTTTATGAAGCTCTAACAGGATTTATTGAAAAGTCTCTTCAAATGTGATTAATTCTACTCTGTGAATAACCAATAATCACTTCAAGATAAATTTACTTGATTTCTTGATAATTAATTGGTTCAGCATGGAATCTGTTTAGGTTAATTGTGAATATACCATAAAACAATTTGACTGTATTTCTAATTAAGGAAATAAGCTCGATTATATATAGATAAGATCATGTTCACAGATCAATAAATTCAGAATTAGTTGCTCTGGGTTTTTAGACCATCTTAACACTAAACTTGAGTCACTGTCTTACAAATGCTATTGAGCAATGACAGCTCGGTAAACTTCCATGAACTCACAGCCTACAGAGAGTTTGAAGTCAGAAATTGAAAAAAAAAAAAAAAAGAACACAAGAAAAGATAAAATACAACGTTCAGTATTGTTGTATTAGTCTGCTAAGATGGCCATAACAAAACCCATGCTGCATGGCTTAGACAGCATACACTTATGTCATATAGTTCTGAAACTTTAAATGTCAAGGATCAAGGTACTGGAAACCTTGATTTCTCCTGTGGCCTTCCCCTTGTCTTAAGATGTCTTATATGGTCTTTCTTCACTGTGAATCACAGCCTGGTGTCTCATGTTCTCTTCTTGTGATGTCACAGTGATAGTGGATCAGATCCCAATTCTTAGCAATTTCTTTAGTTTTAGTTACCTATTGAAGGACCCATTTCCGTATATAGTCACATTGAGGATTATGTTTTCAAATGCTAATTTTTAAAGGAAACAATTCAACCCATAGTAATCCTCAGGTTACAGTGTATTTATATATGGAATTTTGATCAAATATAAAGAAAGTGGGAATGGGGGCTGTTAAAGTCTGAAATGTTCCTTGAAAACTCATTTGTTAATGGCCAGGGTATGAGCTTTGGGGAAGTGAATAGAGTATAAAGGCTCTGACTTCACCAATGAATTAATCCATTGATAGTTTAATAATTAGAAGGCATTATTAGACAGTGATGGGAAATATGATTCGGGGTCTAGTTGGAGGAAGGTTACTGGGGTATGCCTTTGAAGGGTCCAGTGTTGTGGGGTGTTTGTTCATTGTGTGAAGTTATTTTGCTGTGATTGGTTTAATAAAGAGCTGAATGGCCAATAGGTAGGCAGGAGGTTTAGGTGGGACTTCTGCGTAGAGAGAGGAAGTAGGAGGAGATAATTGAGGCACAGTGGAGATGCCAATGGGAGGAGTCAGACATACAGAAAGAAAAAAATGTAAAAAGCCACATTGTAAAACGTAGATTAATAAAAGCAGGCTAATTAAGTTATAAGAACTAGTTAGAAAAAAGCCCAAGCTAAGGCCGAGCTTTCATAATTAATAATAAGTCTCCAGTGCCATCATTTGTGAGCTGGCAGTCCAAAGAAAAGTCTGACTACAGTCCTCAGTCTCCTTTGGTCTTTGTGCTTCCTGGACTCCACAAGCTGAGGTGTTTTCTTCTTCTGTGACCTTCTAGCATGATAGACTGACTCAAAGGAGACCCAGGAGCTCTGAGCCCATTAGCCATGGACTGAATTCTAACTTTGAGTTGTTCTTTGTACAACATTTTCTCACAGCTTTCGAAATCAGCATATCTAAAGAGCCCAACCTGGTCTGTCTTGGCAAACACCACCATCAGGCCATTGTTGCCATGACTTTCACCATTGGATAAAATTGTCTTCAGAGACAAGAGTAGAGTTACCCAGAGTGCATGCTTTACCCATGCTATTACTAGTCTACTCCCAGAATTCTTCATTTCAAAGACCGAGAAGCAGCTTCCTGGACACCTGGGGGTTTCTTTTCTGGTTTTTCCCTCTAAGGGCAGACTGAGTTGTGAATATTCATAGACAGAACTAGCTATTTGGGGAGGAGAGTACGGATATGTGCTCTAAGGAATCCACACGTGTGGGCGTTCCTTAGGGAATGCATTAGATAAAAAAAGAAAGACATACATGAAAGCAGCTAAAATCTTTCCCTGTACCCACAAAAGTTTGGGCTGCATAGAGTCCTTACCTACTTTTCTAAGCTCAGTGCTTTTCCTCTGGCTCTCTGTGTTTATCAATGCTTTCTTCATGTGACTTCTTCTTGCTGTGTGCCTGTGTGAGCATTGTTCCCTTTGCCTGTTTTACTCTTTCCTGATTCATTCTTGGCTGGCTCATCTCCAACTACGCCAACCTGAGATGAGAAGTCACCTCTTCTCTTGAAGCTTTTTTTGTTTTCCTTTTTCAATTTAACCAGTTTTTTTATTTTAGCATATTTGTTGTGAAACAGCTTTTTAAAGTTATTTACTTGTTTTGTTGTTGTTGTTGTTTTAAGGCATGACAGATGTTAGCTTTATGTTAGCTCACAGCTTCGGAGGATCACAGTTCACCATGGTGGCAAAGACAATATAGAGTGAGTTACCTATGGTGGCAGGAGCACGTGACAACAGCTTGCTTACATGGTGAAGATCAGGAAGTAGAAAGTATGACAGGAAGGAGCCATGGATAACACAGCCCCAAGAACCTACTGCCGTTGACCACCTGCTCTAACATAGCTTCCCACAGCATCACCAGCTGGTGAGCAAGTGTATAATTATGGAAGCCTGTGAGGGACATTTCAGATTCAAATTATAAACACTCATTTTTCTTGTTGTTGTTGTTTTGTTTTTAACTTCTTACTGGGCTATAAAACACATGTAGAAAAAAATTTAAGTGCATAATCCCTTTCCATCTAATCTTTTAATTGTGATTGTTTTTGATATACCTATCAATTTATGTATATGCAGGAAGAAATGACAGAAAACCAAGTGTATTTGCCTCTTCCCAACGTCTGGCTCAGTCATGGCTTTGTTCCTGCTGAAGAGCAGTACACGTTACACAGCCAGTCTCTGTGAGTAAGGATGGGAGGCTCACACATTTTTTCTGGAGTGTGCTTCCCCGAGTCTTCTGACAAGCAGTATCTCTCTTTCCCACGGTGGGATTGGTAACCCTTGATTTCATGCCATTATGGAGGAGGCCTGTGACACGTCACTTGTAGACGGCATCTTCTAGACTGACTTTTCAGCTATTGTCTCCTGCTTCCCGTTTCCTTCTGCCTGTCATTTTCTGACTCCCAGTTACCTATATGTAAACAATCTGGGTATGTGCAAAAAAAAAATGTGCTCAAAGTTTTTCATTAAAATGCCCACATATTGTGCCCAAACAGAGAATTAATTAAATCAGTACAGGCGTGTTCACCATTTAAAGATATTTATTTTTCTTCTTTTAAAAGGGAAATAATAATTTCTTTATTTTTAAATTGTTACGAGCCTTTGAGCCCAGAGGTAAAGGGAGTCTTTCTGTAACTCTCTGTTTCATCAGGAAAGTGGTAGGCTGGACATGACAGGCTGCCTAACTGCTCTGAGAAGCAGCTAAGGCTTATTTCTTGTCATAGAACTGGGTGTGCTTTTCCTTGGAAAACAGTCCGTAGATCAGTTCAACCTTCACACTAAATGAGACTTGGAAACACCTTCATCGTGAATGCTTTGTCATTAGCTGCTTAAAGAGCGTTAGTTCCTCATAATATTCTTGGAATACTTACATACTAGAGAACATTGGAGAATCTTCCATTCCATACATAGACAGGTGGGAGATGGGAGGAGGCTGATAATCTCTCCAGAGCCTTGCTGTGTGCTAGTCATCATGGAATTGCTTCACCTGGGGCAGTTTATTTTATCTGACTCCTGACAACCCACGGAACAGCATTTGTCTGTTTGGTTTCCCTGAAAGGGTGAGGTGTTGCAGCCTTACAGTGGAGGACAGCAAAGAAACCATTCTCACAGTCTTAGACAAGAGAAGGAAGGTGTCCTGGTGGACTTAGACATTTAAGACATCCATGCCTGTGACATCATTTGAAGTCTGGTCCTCTAGTGATAGGATCACCAAGAGTTTCTAATAAATACCACTGAAATTGCTTCCCATGTAAACATTTCATGTCGGTTAAATGAAACCCTCACATCATAGAGACAAATGTTTATTGTTTTATTAAAGTATTCATTTCTACTAATAATATGAAATCTGGAGTCAGTGGGCTAGCTCAGCAGACAAACAAACTTGCTGCCAAGCCTGACATCCTGAGTTCAATCCTGAGGATCCACATGATGGAAGGAGAGACCTGCCTCCTGCAAGTCATCCTCTGCCCTCCACATCAGTGTACGGTATGAGTGCCACTCCCCCCACACAAATAAATGATTTCTTAAGTAATAAAAGCTTCAGATATTAATTTAGAGTACTTAAAGTGTAATAAACAACATCAGCAATCATCTTAATACCAGGAAATAACTGCTACTTACAATTAGTATATTTGTCTGTAGTTTATTTTTATGTGTAATGTGTAATATTGATATTATATATATTTTAGTTTTATAAAGCAATCTTTTCCCATGTACTGCTTTAATGCTTTTGTTCTCAAATTTCCATGCTTGTGTGTATGCATATATGTACATGTTGGCATGTATGTGTATGTTGTGTGAAAATGAATGTCTATGCTTTCTAACTATGTATCTGTGTATGTGTATGTTGTGTGAAAATGTCTATGCTCTGTACTCATGTATCTATGTATGTATACATTGTGTGAAGATGAATGCCTATGCTGCCTATGTATCTATGTATGTATATGCTTTGTTAAGATGAATGTCTATGCTCTCTGTCTATGTATCTATGTATGTATATGTTGTGTGAAGATGTCTATGCTCTTGGACTATTCCTTTAGTTTTCTCAGCTTCTTCCTTGCTAACCAGACCACCACAGCACCTGTTTTAGTTCCTATAAACATATCATTCCTGAATCACATTTGTTACTTTTTCATTAGCCTTCATCAGGATTCTCCCTATTTCTTTAAAAAAAAAAAAAAACCAATGACATCACTGCATCCTCTATAAAACCATCACATCAAGAAATTATTCGCTGGCTGGCTAAGTCAGGTGCAGTGTATGCCTGAGTATACGAGATGAGTGAAATCTGCTTCTCCAAGTATCCGAGGGCATTGACTTTGACTAGTGAATTTTTCTCACATTCTCTTTTCCTCCACCCCAAGGCTAATAGGATGAAGACTTGAATTTAGTACTTGGTTGAAGTAAATATATAGAGTCCAAAATTTTGCTATTCAATATGGTAGCCACTAAACACATGTGACTACTTCAATTAAGTTTAAAATGTGATTCCTCAGCTACAATAGCTAAATTTCCAGTATCTAATATTCATCTCTCTACTAAACCACCTTCATTACCTGAACATGCACAGACTAGTTCCATAACTATAGAAACTTATATTGGATGACACTGGTCTAGATTGTAGACCAAATTATATATTTCTAGCCTTTCATACATCTCTATATTTCATACTAATTTAAACTGTCTAGATGATTACTTATTATTGCATAATAATTGGCACCTTCTATTTCTTACTTATTATTTCAGAATAATTGCTACCTTCTATTACCTTTAGAGTTAGGTGACATATAAATTGCAAATGTGTCATTAAAATAACATCATAAATTCTCACAAAATTGATTTCCAACCATTAGGAGATGACTGGATAAGTGATCAGATTTACAAAAGGGATTTAAAGATTGATTATATCTAGGCTGTTTAGATTTACATTATTGCCTTCTCTTCTATGTGGTTATCACTCTCTGAATCTTTGGTGCCCCTCATTCAACATAACGCTCATGTTTTGGTCACCATTACCAGGTTTAGTGACAGGTAGATGAACAGCAGATAGGTTTCAGCAAATAGCAGTGTTAGTCTGAGATAGATAATTTGGGGCATTTCTTTTATATCATTTGGAAATTAAGGCTTAGCTGGAAAATCCAAAAGCAGCATTTATATTTTAAAAATACCACACACCTAGAGTTTCCACTGACCAGGCTCTATCTGAAGCAAACATAGCAACAGTATGTCTTGGAGCTGGCCTTGGCACCTCCTTTCAAAGTGCTTAGGTATAAATAAGGCAAGCACACATTTCCTGGTCTGACTATGTAGTCATAGACTGTTCAGCCATAAATCAGCATAGGCCACTTTAATTTCATTCCTTGCCTACATAATCAAAACATGAAGCTCCCTTCTCTTTAACACATAATTCTTCTCAATCATTGCATAAATTGCCATATTTCTTTATAACAAAGTAAATGCCCGGGTTCAGCTATGATTTACAGATTGGGTAAATTATTAGCCATATGGTTGTTATATGCTGTTCTGCTTACAAAATATGTGTTTTAAGTAAACACATCTAGGGCTGGGAAAGAGGGCCATCCATTAGCATTTAGAGCTTTTAAACATCTTCTATAGAGCAAGTACAAGCACATACAGCTGGGTTATGTCACCCTAATACTTATATTGTTTTTCAATCTGTAAGCATAGGTAAGGATAGGACTTCACACTATCCAATCTATCATTTCCAGTACAATTATCGTATTCTGCCTGTGGCTCTTCACCTTTGCACTTTTAGGAATTTGGAGTTTAACTGTATCTCTTTACTCCCAAGGTTCCAAGATCTCACTGATTCCATGGCAAGCCATGAATTTAGCAATAATCTTACTACAGGCTGAGGAGGGATCCAGTTCAATGAAAGTCACACAGACTGGTGATCAGGTGACAAATATTTACTTCTTTTTCCAGAAAGCAGCATAATTTTTTAGAGGGAACAAGGTATTTTGGTTTGGGGAAAACATCCAGGTCATGCGTGTCTTGAGATTGAATTTGAGGGAGATGAAGCTCAGACAAAAGATTTCTGAGTCCAGGGCAGTGATACACAGAGTAGAGTAAGCAAGGAGGCATTTTAAGGGGAATCAAAGCAAGGACATTTCATATATTCCCATGTTCTAAAAATCTTCAGCAAACAATGCACCAAAGATGGATTTCTGTGAAAATGTGTGTTGAGACCGAAGCCGTCTTCCTAAGCACAGATAAGCTTAGGGTATCAATGAATACCACCAGACATGCAGGAGCTGTCCATCTGTGATGTTATGCCATGGACTAGTCTGAGTTGGTGTCTACGATCTCATTGCAAATGTCTCTCAGCTCACTTATCCTTCCCTGTGTAGAAGGATCGTAGTTCTTTCCCGTGTTTCTACTGCTAGACTCAGTGCTACCAAAACCATGCGTGAATGTCTCTTTGGACACCAGAAAATGTACCTACAAGTGGCATGTTTGGTTTCCTACAAAATTTGCTATGTATAAATTAATTGTCTTCCAATGCAATTGTAGAAATGTCATCTTGGATTTTCCACTGTGTGGAACTTCTCCTTTGCCACAATTTTAAAGGTACATTTATTCATTTTGTGTGTCTATGTGTCGGGGAGAATGACACACATATACCGTGATACTTGTGTGTTGATCTTAGGATAATATGTGGGAGTCAGGTCTCCCCTTCCACCATGTGGGTCCCAGGGATGAACTGAAGTCATCAGGCTTGGTGACAGATCCTTCAGGATCTTAGGTGAATCACTAAGCCATCTCACCTGCCCTACCATAATTTTTGCCAACTGAGGACATCCCCATCTCATAAGGCATGTGTGATAGTTTGAATAAAAATGAGCCTCCTAGGCTCACAGGGAGTGGCATTATTTGAAAGGATTAGGATTTATGTTTATGGCCTTGTTGAAGTAGATGTGGCCTTATTGGAGGAGTGTATCACTGGGGATGGGCTTTGAGGTTTCAGAAGCTCACGCCAGGCCCACTGGTTCACTGTCTCTTCCTACTGCCTGCTGGTCCAGATGTAGAACTCTTGGCTCCTTCTCCAGCACCATGTCTGCCTGTGTGCTGTCATGTACTTCCTGTCACGTTGATAATGGTAGACTAAACCTCTCAACCTATGAGTCGGCCCCAATAAAGTGTTTTCCTTTATAAGAGTCGTCATGGTCATGGTATCTCTTCACAACAATAGAACATTGACTAAGGCAATAAGAAATGCTACCTTATTGTTCAGCTTCTTTATTTTTAATTAATTAAAATTTGGCTGATTAGCGACAATTTTGAACAAGTTTTCTAAAGACGCTGATCACCTCTTCTGTGTAATACTTCAATTCCTTTGCCTGGCATGGTTAATTGTCACTCTACGAGACATTCTTTACATATTTTTCCAGCAGGGACTTATTTTATCTGAGAGTCTCCTAAGTTCAGCTAGGTTCAGTTTCTACTTTTTGAGACAGAGTCCCTCACTGACTGTGGAATTTGAAATTTCAACTAGATTGAAATACTGCACTATTGTTTGGGGGCTTCTATGACTTCTTGTAGCGGGGCTGGGCTAAGGTAAGAAAATTTACAATTCTGTGTCTGCAAGACTATTTCTATACCTGCTCGAAAAGATGGATGACTCCAGCGCTAACCAAAGTGGTTTGTGAATAGTCTCTTAAGTGATCAGTCTGGACTGTGTGATCAATCGGGCAGGGACAGCAAGAAGTTTATCAACATGACAGGTGGTGGCCAAGCATGCTATTCTGTCCTGTTGTTCAAAGATGTGCTTATTAAGCATGTATTGTGCACTTGGAATATAAGGGCTAGACAGGTCCCCAAGGACTCTCTGACCATCATTTTACAAAAGATGAACCCAGGACCTAGAAGAGAAATGCTTTTTTTTCTTTAACCAGAATACACAGTTGAATTAGAAAAAGAACCATTGAAAAGAATCCCTGTCTCTGGGGGAAGATGTTTGTGACTTATATACAGATAACTGACAAAGGAGTTGCATATATAACATATGAAGAACACTTGGGAATTGATAAGAAAACCAAATAAGCTAATTAAAGAGAAGGGGAAGATATTGTGACATCCTGCTACTTACTATAAAAATTAAGCTAGAGATACTAGCCCAATTCAAAGGAATGATAAGTGCAATAGAAGCCTTACATTCCATGAAAGCATAAAAACTAAGGCTTTGTGCTGGCTTGTTTTATGGTCACTTGATGCAAGTTGTTGTCGTCTGAGAGGAGGGTACTTCAATTAAGAAATTGTGTCCGTGAAACTGGGGAGCAGGAAAGCCAGTACAAGGCCTTTTCTTACTTAGTGATATGTAGAAGGGTCTAGGCCATTGTGGGTGGAGCCACCCCTGGGCTGGTGCTCTTGGCTTCTATAAGAAAGCAGGCTGAGCAAACATCACTCTTCCATGGCATCTGCATCAACTCTTCCTCCAGGCTCTCGTCTGGTCTGTGTTCCTGCCTTGGTTTCCCTCTATGGACTGTGGCTCAAGATATGTAAGCCAAGTAAACCTTTTCCTCCCCAAGTTGCTTGTGGTCATAGTGTTTCATCACAGCAGTAGTAACCTAACTAAGACAAATCAATACTAGGGTATCTCTTGGTGTTGTTATGTCCTGTGATTAAAGTCAATGGGAAATTACAACCTAATCCAGGAAGGATAACAGAGGGTACAGAGCCTTTGGGAATGGATCACTCCTCCAGGAAAAGAATCAAGACCTGCTAAGGTGCTTGATAAAGGTGGAGGAAATACAGAATGGGTAGGAGAGGGAGGTAGTATAAATACCAGCAGAGGCTATTAGTCATCCTGTTTTCCCTTATAATTCAGTCTGTAATACCTTTGCAGAGGTGGCTGCTCACCTCAGTCCTCATTCTGGCTCAGTACTTCTAAAACTTCTGTATAATTCAAAGGTCCTCAGGAGGCCAGAGTTCCCTCTCATCTGATCAAAGGGTAAGTCTAAGTCATCACTTAATGAGTCTTGACTTTTTCATGGTGGAGTCCAGGCCTCCTTCTTGGTCTCACTGCTTTGTGATAAATAGCAGAGGGAGACTGGGCACATCCTAACTCTGCTGACCCCTTAGGTAATCTACATGCATGCTGTCTTAGTTAAGGTTTCTATTACTGTGAAGAGACACCATAACCACAGCAACTCTTATAAGGAAACAATTGGGGCTGGCTTAACAGTTCAGAGGTTTAGTCCATTATTATCATGGCAGGAAGCATGGTGGCCTGCAGGCAGACATGGTGCTGGAGAAGTAGCTGAAAGTTCTACATCTGGATCATTAGGCAGCTGGAAGAGAATGTGCCACTGGGCCTGGCTTGAGCATCTGAAACCTCAAAACCCATCCCCAGTGACACACTTCTGCCAACAAGGCCACACCTCCTAATAGTGCCACTCCTTATGGGCCTATGAGGACCATTTTTCAAACCACCATGCATGCCCACCCTCTGATGCTACCCACAGAACAAACCATACTCGGGAGATGTTTAAACCTAGGAAAGACTGGCTATCATTCCCTTGTGGCCATAAAGGGCTACTGCTCACCTGTCCCTAGATTCCTTCTGCTTGGATTCTCTCTAGCTGCTAGCAAAGTGGTTCTTCTGGTCTTGCTGGCAGCAGTGGGCTCAGGAGCCTTGATAGCTGTTTTCCAACCTTGTCTCTAACCTCTAGGTACCCTCCACAGGCCAGCCGACCAGATTGTGGCACCAGCTCTGGAACAGCCTTCCCTGCAAGACTTGAGAGCCATGGCTGTTTCCACCCACCCCCTCCCTGACCCAAGGCTCTACCTTACTGATGAAGAATTCTCTATCAAAGCACACACGCCTGCCCTCCTGTCTTTCTTCTTTTGTTCCCTGTCCCTTGTCCAGTCCACCCATGTGGACAGAGTCATTGGGACTCTAACGTTGGCCAGTGTGTTAGCTCCTCTTCTGTCCCCATGATAAAGGACAGTGACCAAAGGCAGCTTTTGAAGTAGACTTTGGCTTGCAGTTCCAGAGAGATGAGAGTCCATCATGGTAGGACAGGGGCATGCCAGCAAGTGATAGGCATGGTGACAGGAAGCAAGAGGCTGAAAGATCATATCTTTAATAGCAAGGAAGTTGCAGAGAGTGGACTGAAAGTGGAGTGAGCCTTTAATCTCCCCTTTTTTTTGGTAATTTTTTTATTCTTTACATATGTTACATCCTTACCACGGTTTCCCCTACCTCTATTCCTCCCAGTCCCTCTTCTCTTCTCCCCCAGATCTACTTCTCCTTCATTTTCAGAAAAAGAAAAAGAGCAAGTCTCCTAGGGATATCAAATGGACATGACCTAACAAGTTACAATAAGACTTATATCAAAGAAGAAAAAGGGTCCCAAGTGCAGACAGAAGCAACACAGATACGCGCCCCACTCCCATTGTTAGAAATCCCGAGAGAACACAGCATATATGCCAAGGACCTACCTCAGACCTGTAAAGGCTTTGTGATTGACACTTTAGTTTCTGTGAGCCCCTATGAGCCCTGCTTAGTTGATTCTGTGAGTCATATTCTCATGGTGTCCTTGACCCCTCTGGTTCCTAGAATCCTTTTCCCCCCTCTTCTGTGGGATTCCCCTGGCTCCACCTAGTGTTTCATTGTGGGCTTCTGCATCTCTTTCCATCAGTTGCTGGATGATGCCTCTATGATGACAATTGGGCTAGGCCCCAACCTATGAATATAGCAGAATATCATTAGGAATCATTTCATTGACTTTCTTTCTTACCAGTTGTGTTTGGGTCTATCCTGGGTCTGTGGGCTGCCCAGCCTCTGGTTCCCAGAGGCCTTAAACTCTTAAAGCCCACCTCAGCCTATGAGGGAAGATTTCTCATTCTAACCCCCACAGCTAAGATGCAACAATTTCTTCTGTGTGTATTTGTGTTTTTGTTTATTTTGTAAATTATGGAGCATGTTGATTCTTTTCTCTTGAACTGTTACAATTACCTTCAATAGCTCACCCTGTAGTCCCTTAAGCCACCTAGGTTTTCCAAGAGTGGGATGCTTTTAAAACTTTTTATTTTTTTAGATAAGTACCTTGCAAGTCTCTGCACCCAAGCTGATCAAACCTGAAACCTCCCACCCGAAACCAAACAAAAATACACACCAAAATAACTTGTTCCACTTCGTCAGCTTCCTTTGTTGTGTGGATCACAGCCTTTGTGCCTTCTTTATAAGTTAATATCTTGTGGAGGCCAGGTTTGGTTTCATGGTGACTGTTTTGTTTATTCATTTTCTAAATGAGGAAAAACCTTACAAGTGTCAATGTGAACATGATGAATGGATCCCTCCTCCCTGTGGAATGCTCAGTCTCCATTTGGCCATTATTCAAATTTTGCATCAAACAACATGTTTTCCATTACAGTAGCTTCATATTCATAGCTTTATATCTGGGAAAGTAATCACAATCAATAGCGATGTTTTCTCAAGGTTCCTTAGTCACATGAGAGCAATTACTTATGGCAAATCTCTGTCTCCCCTCTCTCTCCCTCCTGCCCCCATTTCCAGTCCCCTCTCCATCTATATCCCCCCTCTCTGCCATATCTCTCCCTCTCTCTTCTTCTCCTTCCATGCCATCTCCGCTCTCCCCTCTCTCCTGCATTTCCTCCTCCTCTTCTTTCCCCACTTCTGGTCTTCTCCTTCTTTCCCTCTCCTCTTCACCCTCCCTTGCTCTCTATCTGTCTATCTGTCTCCTCTCTTCTTCCTCCTTCCCCTCTCCTCCTCCAAATTCCCCCTCCCTTTCCACACCCACCCACATACTCTCTTGGAACTATTTCTTATAGGAACTCTAAGTGTACCTACCCTTTCAGTAAATGGAAATTCGTTCCTACATGTGTTCGAATGGAAAACGAGATGTTTACAAAGCTACCATGCTTTGGAATAGACTGGGTACTTGATTCCCAATAATATCATGAAGTGATGGTTCTGTGAGCAAAATTAATTAAGAAGGGAAGACCTGCCCTTCCCTATGGGCTGAGGTTCTGGAAGGGGAGTGAGCTGAGCACCAGCATTCTCTTTCCACTTTCTGATTACAGATACAAGGTGATGAGCTGCTACAGGCTCTTGATGTCATGATTTTCCCGTCATGATGGACTGCATCCTCAGACTGTGAGCCAGAGTCAACTCTTCATTCCTTGTCTTTACAGATGTCCTGTCACAACAATGAGAAAAGTAGCTGAAAGTATCTCCAGGCTATTGTCTCTGGGACACAGATACAGAAGTGTGGGAAAGTTCAAGTCCCTATCCACAGCAGTGTAGTGTTTACATATAACCTACATACCCTCCTGTCTACATAGCAATCTCTGGATTGTATATAATTGTTAAAACAGTGTAAATACTATGCTAATAATTGTTATATTGTACCGTCTAGAGAATGCTGGCAAGAAAATATAGATGTAATTGTATTTTGAAAATGTTTGATTCAAGGTTGGTTGAATCCAGGGATGGAAAACCCATGGACTGAGAAAACAAAATGTATTTCCATTTTTACATCCATTTACCTTGCTTCATTAATGGCAGAGATGACATTTGCCCATGGTCATACTTTTATTCTTCTAGAAATTTATTAAACTCTAGAAGCCTCATTTTGTGGGTTTGGATTTTGTTTTTCAAACCTCATTTCCATGAAAAACAAGGCAATAATGCATATCAAATGTGAACTATCATTTCACCTGCCAATATTTAAAAAAAGTACTAATATATTCTAAATTAAGATAGAACCCTGTTTAAGGTGTGAAAAATTTTTGTTATTCCTAATTTTCTTAAAGGTTTTAAAAATTAGGAATTTTGGCATCTTTTGAGAAATATTTTGTCACATAATTGTTGTATCTTTTAACTCTCAATAGATTTCCCCACTTTCTTAATTCTTCAGCACTAATTGTTCTCTGTGTTCTCAATTCTTAAGAAACAGACAGACAGCAAAACATCTTGGGCCATTTTTTAACTTCTATTGTAGTTGAGAACGTGTTTATAAGCAAGAAGTATAATTAAAAATGACAAAATAGATATATAGAGAAAATGCTCTAGGAATCAAAGGAAGGCACAATTGACCAGAAGTGAGACTACTTGGGGGGACAGTCACAGGAGTGGTATCCTTTATGTTGTAGTTGGAATATGAGGATGCATTTTCCATGCTATTAGTAAGGAGCAGTGATGGATTTGCAGTAATGTTATAGACAAAACCTAGAAGTGTGAATTAAAAATTAGGATAGAAAATGGAAATATCCTTTCTGCTTGTTCTTTCTGGTGTATGAAAGAGAATATATAACACAAAATCACTTTTGGGTCAGGCTAATGGAAGTATTATAGGACTTTTGTCTTCAGCCTATGAGTATGGGCACTCAGATATGTCAAATAATTTGGACTATGGCATTATGCTCAAACTCTATTTTACCAAAATGAATGTGGAGAAAGTATAGATGATAGATTGGCAAGACAAAAAAAAACCCAAAAACAAACAAATAAACAAAAATCCAAAACAAACAAACAAACAAAAAACCAGGGCATTGCTGAGAAGGAGATCAATGTAGCCCAAACTAAGGCAATGTGAGATATACAAGGAAATTCACTATGAGTATGTAAGTTGTTCATGCCATCAACTAATTAAAAACAAGGGCTAATAAAAAATGCAGAAATAAAAAATACTTTGAGTTTCCTAGCCTGAGTGACTTGGAGGGTTGCAATAATTGCCCCTGGTTAAGCAGGGTAAGAGATGATCACAGAGAGATAAAGGAAGGCCACAAAGGCAGTCACAGTGAACACTATGTTTGGACATACTGCTCAGAGCTTCTCCGTTCACAGAGGGGAAGGCATTGCTCTTTCTGGAATCATCCAAATGTCCCCAGGTGTAGCAAAGTTCTAGTTTCATAAAGTATGCTGCTTATATCTAGCAAGGTTCAGAACTGCTGAAAACTCTAGGCAATCATGGTCTTGGGCTATCATGGTCAACTATATCCGAGGTGCTTAAATAGTGTAAGGGTGAGATGTGGTCAGGAACTGGCTCTAACAAAGGTGGAGAAGCTTGAAGATGAGATTCATACAGACACATGTGGGTACAGATGTATTCCTCTGTGCATATTGAAAGACAATGAATTAGTAACAATCTGGGTGTTCTTCAACCCAGAACTGAAAGCCACGGGGTTGACTATACCTTGACATCATTGTTACTTTAAAGTCATAGTGGGATGGAAGCGTGTTTCATTATATAGCAAGTTATAGCAAGTTATTTTAGGGAAAGATAGGGACACGTCTTATGTCCACTCAAAATGAACAGAGAAACCCATTGGATGTCTTTGCATGCTTTCGTTACATCCTAGATCAGTTGTGACTCTCCTGGAGCCAGGCTGAACAATCCTCTCCAATGCTAGTTCAATGCTCCACAGGCTTCTTTCCTGGAATGAACATTCAGCATCAAAGCCCTACAAGCACTATCTACTCTGGCCATTTAATCAATACTAGGACCATTCTAGAGACATGGGACATGATAAAATGGAGGGCAGAAAGGGCAGTGCTTTGTTTCTTGTGGCTGGGTGCTTTGTAGAAATTAAGCATTGCTACTCTGAGTCCTAAAACACACACCACCACTACCCCCTCTTGCACAAAATGTGCCTGCATATAACACATGCGCAAAATTAAAGCAACAGGAACAAAAATAATAAAACACTTCCTGTTGGCACTAATACTGCCCCCGAGAAACTAAGCTATGGCAGAAACACAAGAACTTGAAGCTGACACTGTCACTTTAAATTTTCATTTTCCATAAACAGTCCACCCACCCTCTCTAGATTGAACTCGTATAACTAGGCATATTTTCCCAATTTCCCTTTTCTGATTTCCTGAGCCGTGTGACCACCTCTCCCCTTGAAAACCTTTAACTCACTGCTAGTCTTCGGACAGACCCACTTTTCTTCCTTCTATCCAATACCCTTCCTGAAATGCTCAATCCCTAATTAAATTGATTAGTCAAGAATGTCCTTTATTTTAATTTTATAACTACAGTGTAACTTTGTTAAGACATTTTTGATGCAGAGTAATTTCCCTTGGGTCCTCCAGTGGCCTGGAGCAGACTCTAGGATGGAAATTAAAACAATAAAGGCTAAAAACAATAGAATTTTCCAGGCAGTTCAAGACCTGCGGGTGAGGAATGTGTGATTGAATTTTGTATACGTGGCTATTTAGGTGGTGGTAGGCAAATTCTGACCTTGGAACTTTAGATGGCTGACTCTTGGGGCAAGGCTGTGCCACACAGCCTCACGATTAGGAGTCAGAGTTTTAGGTGATGTGCATTTTCTTGAAGACCTTAAAACAGAACATACCTGGTGATGCCACACATAGTAAGGGGCTAAAGCTATCCTCTGGCTGTTGTGGCAGGTATATTGTCCAAGTACATCTTGTATTGGGTTCTCAGCACTTAGGATTATCCTGGTTGGCATGGCTACACGAAAAAATTGCCTGTAAACAGAGTGGGCCATCATCTTAATGACACTACATTTTGTTTTTATTGCAGTGTTCATCTAAAGGAAGTATTTGCCACCATAATCGTTTCCGAAGTTTTCCCCATGTATAATACTCTTCAGTTTATAAAGCTCTGCACACTTAATCTCATCCACTCCTCCTCTGACCCGGGCAGTTGACTTCATTAACCTCAGTTTGCAAGAATAGAGACATAGAACTCAGGAGAGTAGAGCAAATTCTCCAGGTCTTCAGCTTCTCAAGTATTTTGACCTCTCAACTATGTGGTCAGGGCCCTGGATGACTCTTTAACACTGGCTTAAAACTGTTTGGAGAGATGGAGCTACTTTGGGTGTTCCTTTAGAATCTGCCTGCTTGTTCCCACAGTCATATCCTATGTATACATTTGCCTCTTCCATGGCTTGCTTAATGAGGACTTTCTCAAACCTTCAGCTGCAGCTGAGCTGTTGATGTCTCTTGGAAGTTGTCTCTGGCATCACTTGTGTGCATCCCATCTTACGTTTTTTTTTTTTTTTAATTTTTATTTTTATTTTGCAATACAACTCAGTTCTACATATCAGCCACGGATTCCCTTGTTACGTTTTAAGACAATGGGCTTCTCTTTGCTGTGATTGTGTGAGAGATGCTTATATCCTCCTTCAGAGTTCCTCTGCATCCATGAGCAAAGCAAATCCATTCACTGTTATGCCCCAGTGGGGAGCAATTTCTAGCCCAAGTAAGCACTCAATATATATTGTTGAATGGATGAATGAATAATTAAGTCTTACTTGAATAAGTTGACCTGTTTGTTAGAAAAGCAATAATTTAATAATCCAGTACTGGGAATGGCTTAACTACTTTCCCCCTACTAAGCACATTTTCTTATTGTGAAACAGACCATGAATTCAATCCCTCTGTGCCTTAAACTATTGCATATAAGTAAATGAAGCTACATAAAATTAGCTAAGTCAAGCAGAAGAGTATTGGAGAAATTTCTATTTGAGAATCTAAAGCCAGTTTCATACTCAATGAATTATTGAACCAATCAGAGATGTCAGATATTTTATTATTGTTTCTCCCACACACACACACACAAAAAGTTAGCTAGAGACAGACTCACACCAAGTAGATCAAAGTCACTTCCACTGTACATTTCTATGTAAGTAAATGCATCTTAGCTGGTGTGGAACATAAATGTCCGCTTGTGCCACATTTATACATACACAAGCTTCCCCAGAGGGTACTAAATCCAATAATGCACCGATGATATGATGTTTCCATTTTACTCTGTTAGTGTTAACGCTGGAACAGAAAGGCAGACACGTAGCTACTTACAGGTAGAATGGGAGAGTGGCTAGAGAAGTAAGACTGAATTTCCTTTTTCTTTTAATTAAGGAATTTTTTATTCATTTTACATACCAACCACATAGCTTCCTCTCTTCCTTCCTCCTGCCCCTTCAGCCTCTGCCCCCAACCCACCTCCTATTCCCTCCTCCTACAAGGTAAGGCCTCCCATGGGGAGTCGGGAGAGCCTGGTCCATTCAGAAGAAGGAGGCTCAGGCCCTTCCCCCTGAATCAAGACTGTACAAGGTGTCCTTGCTGTATTTTTATTATTATTTTTTTTTGTTTGAGACAAGTCTGGTGATATAGCTCAAGTTGTCATTGAACTTCATCTTGGAACATTCTTTCCTTGCTTCCTGAGCTGGTCTTTGTTTTTGATAATAGCAGTAAACTAAAAAAACCAAACCAAAACAAAAAAAAAACTACTCAGTGGGAGCATGAAACTATTCCACTACACAGACTGAGGGAATGAGCCAGAGGATGCAGCCTACTCGGGACTCACCACATCAGAGGAGCCTGAAATAAATGCCACTATGAAGTGAGTTTCTTAAATGGACATGTGTAGCTGGAGTTTTCTCTCTGGGTCCTGCCAAGCCCCGGCAGTCCAACAGCCCACTTATAAAATAAACACACAGACACTTATATTGCTTACAAGCTGTATGGCTGTAGTAGGCTTCTTGCTAATTGTTCTTATATCTTAAATTAACCCATTTCTATTAATGTGTAAGTTGTCATGTGGCTTGTGGCTTACCGGTATCTTAACATGTTGCTTCTCCTCACAGCGGCTGGCAGTGTCTCCCTGCCTCAGCCTCCACTTCCCAGAATTCTCTTTTCTGCTTGTCCCGCCTGTACTTCCTGCCTGGCTACTGGCCAATCAGCATTTTATTTATACAGAGTGATATCCACAGCAGACATGTGTTAGGCTTTTCTGTGAAACTTTAATCTTTTTAATTGAGGAGTTTTTAATTGACTTATTTGGTTTTTGTTTGATATGTGTGTACCTGTGTGTACATCTATGTGTGTCTGTATCTGTGTGTTTATCTGTGTGTCTCTGTGTATGCATGTGTCTGTGCATGTGTGTTTCTGTGTCTCTGTGTGCACTTGTCCCACAATGCATGTGCAGAGATCAGAGAACAACTTGCTGAAGGAGTTGGTTCTCTTCTTCCACCACATGGGTCCTGTGGATTGAACTAAGGTTTTCAAGCTTAGTGGCAAGTGCCTTTACTCACTGAGACGTCTTGCCAGCACAATTTTAATTTTTAAAAATTTTTTACTTTTTAATCACATCTGTATGTGTGTGTTTGTGGGATGGTATATGCAATTGAGTACAGGTGCCCACAGAGGCCAAAAGAGGGTATTGTGTTCCATGAAGCTTTAATTACAGAGTTGTGAACTGTCTAAATCATGGGTACTGGGGGTGAACTTGGGTCCTCTGCAAGCAGTATATGTTCTTAACTCTAAGACACCCCTCCATCCCTCACCTAATCTGACCTTTAAGCCAGGTGCTATATGGACTACAGACCCCATAGTGGAAACAGTCTTGAGCTATGAGAATCCTCACGGGGGTGTTTTTGAATTGAGGTGCTAGGGTTAGATAACGTATGTAAAGGGACCGATCAGGCTGCGAAGTGGGAGACCTGGGCCTCCATTCTGGTTTGCAGCAACTTTTGATGCAATCATTGGTAAACCACTTTCCTTCTTTGGGTTTCAATTCTTATATCTGTCAGTGAAGAAAATAAACTCTGTGTCACTCCCGAGGTGGAATTGCTCAAGGTTTTGTACTATGCAGATCCTTGGGGAGACCAGTCAGACTTGGGAGTCCGTGCTTTTAATAGCTTTATAGGTGAATCTTAGAAATTAATGAGATGCAGATGGAATACATCCCACCACACATTGCAAACTTTGGCTTCCTTCCACAGCCAACAACTAATCACGTTGGACATCCCAGGGCAGCAATAGAGTCTGCTGGAGGTATGTCTTGACTTGAACCAACACAACTATTCATTGGCTTATGGAGCCATGTATCTATCTATTCAAGAAGGACAAAGATATTATTACCTTCTTTAAGATCTATAAATGTCATAAAATAGAGATGGAATAAAGTTTTTCTAACAAAGAAGATTCATGGAAAGCTTGCAAGGAAGGGCTTATCATGTACAACTTCTTATACTGAAAAATGATCTCTTGCTGTAGGTTGAGTACTCCCTATTAAATAACACCTGCTATCCAGGTGCTGAGCCCAGAATTGGAGCAGTTAACTACTAGATAGGTAGCCTTAGCCAGAGTCTGCCAAAGTAAGACTTTTGCTATTGAGAGGGAATAACAGTGCCTTGGAGGAAACATGTGTTACACGTGTGTGTGTGCGTGTGTGCCTGTGTGTGTGTTTTCCTTCCTATCCACTTATATTTATTATATATGCACTTAGGAACATAATGTATGCATTTAAGCAGTTTTATGGTGCTTAGGGGGAGTAATAGATAGCAGTTAGAATTTGTGTTGGAAAAGTGACACTTTGTAGACTTGTATTTCTTTCATTTAAGCAACTGATTCATGGATAAGACATCCTTTTGACATGCTTATTATTAGCTTTGCTTGTTTTCTGACAAGTTTTAAATTTAGAACCATGATAATACTTTTTAATTAAGACTTTTAAGCACCACACTTAAAACTAAAAATGAAAATTTTCAGTATTAAAAGTCTTTACATTTCAAAGGAGCATGGCTATATTCAGCCCAAGTTTTTATAGCAGCCAGTGATTGTTGGGGTATTTATGTATCTTGGCTTTGTTCATCCTTGTCCTTCAAACTGATAGTTAACCATATATGAGTTTCGGGCCAATATGCATAATTTGTTCTTAATTTCTCATCTCCAAATTCTGTGCTAGAGAATTCATGGACTCTGGGAGTCTCTGTAAGATAGCAATAGTCTAAAAACTCATTTGGTTACCGAGATGCCAGTTCAAAAACTAATGTCAATCAGTGTTTGGGATTGTACGTGCATTCTTCAGGTAATCCAGTGCAGACTGGAACTCCCTGTGGATGCTCCATGTAACACCTTCCTAAGGATATACTAATCACTATTAAGATATCAAGCAAAAAGTTTCTGCTTGGCTCTTTGGTTCCATGGGCATTTACTAAGCTGCTCCTGCGAACTTGGTGCTCTACTCAATATGTTCAGACAAAGATCTGTGAGCAGCTTGGAAACTCAGGGCCAAAGACAGGACAGGCTTTATTTGAAAGCCTCTAGTTGAAAAACCTGGTATATTAAAGCTCACTTTGCAGATCGCCAGCACGGTGACCTCACTGTGGAGGAAAGGATGCCGCTACAGGAAGGAAGCTTGCAGTTGAGCAGCATGGCTCCACATTTTGCTGAAATCAAATAGGCCCTTTCCTCTTTGTTAGACGCCTTATTACCTAAGAACTAAACCAGCGGGAAACCCATATCTGAGTTATTCATCCTTTCTGCCCAGTTCAAAGGGTGTCAGTTGGCATCACTTGTTCAGCAAGAAAAGTTTTGCCATGCAATCAACCGTTTTCCCAAGAGAAAGTAAAACTCTCACATAACTTAAGAGAGTAAAAAGTGAAATTGCACATGTAATTTCATCTTTCTATGTGTCAGTTTGGGTGTGATATTGGAGATTGAACCTAAGGCCTTGATATGTCTTGAATATGCTCTGTTGCTGGGTACCTGTCCATTCTCACTGGGATACCTATTTCTCCACTCTTTTCAGTTTTTATTTTGAGTCAAGATCCCTGTACATTACCAGGCCTGGCCTTGAACTCACTCTGGAGCCCAGACAGGCCTTGAACTTGCAATCCTCCTCCTTCCACTTCCAAAGTCGCTGGAGTTACAGGACTATGACATTAAGCCCAGGTTAAGAAATACTTCCTATAGGTATAATCTTGGCTTTTTAACTGTGTTGTCAAACAGGGACCTCCGTTTTAATCCTGAATCTGCTACTAATTAGCATTTGACTGAATTATTTATGTCCTGAGCTTAAATTTAGTCATTTATGAAACAGAGATGATAGTAGTAACTCACAAGGTTGTTTCAAGGATTAAATACCACAGCCAGTATGTTCAGGTTTTACAAACCTATGATTACTCCACCCCGAACAAATCCCCCAATCACCTCAAAAAACAGGTGTGTGTGTGTGTGTGTGTGTATGCATGGGCATTTTGGAACAGGAAGGGAATTGGATAAACACAGGAGACTCGTGTTTTAGGCTCTGTCTACGCTGTGTCCCAGTCACAGGACTTTGAGCAGGCCACATTCTCCATTTGTCTCTGTTTTCTTCACTTCAACGTGGACCTAATCCAGGTGGAGAGGGCGGTGACTAGTCATGATAATTCACACCCTGCAGCTGGGACATGGCAGCCTCTCTGTGACAACGCTAGTCTCCTTCCCTTTCTGCCTTTGACAATACAGTGGAGGATGAAACAGAGAAAGTGAAATGCTACTACCATATATTTCATCCTTCCATCACACTGATGATTGATTATATAGATCACTATGAACTGTTCAAATCACTTACATGTATTATCTTATTCAATTTCTTTCATGTAAACCCCTCTCTGGCATTTGGAGGGGGTACCAATGACTTTTGTTTTATAGATAACAAGACTTAGAAATTAGGGTGACTGACTAAGGTCAAACATGGGTCTCTCCAGCTTCCAACTCAGACCAATTGTCAGTCAATTGTTCCCTCCTTTACTTTGTCAACTAAGCATATCCATTAGTTTATCATGAATGCCTTTGTTTGTTAATATTTGTAGTTCATTTGTTTGTCTGCTTTTAACCAGTCTTCTTATTCAAACCTGGAAGACTTCTGCCTTGAGACTCACAGACAAGCCTAACCTAAGCTGTCTCTGGACTTACTCTAGTCAAGACGGTATCAGTTGATTTCAGTTTGAGTATTTGATTGTTGCTCTTGTAAGTACTTAATTGATACACACTTATGGAAAAAACCATCAGGATTGCACTTTCTCCTTTGCTTTGCAACAAAGGTATGTGGCTTAAAGAAGCTTTGCCCTTAAATGATTAGACAGCTTGTGTGACTAATAAGAATATTGTCCCTAAAGGAAAACAGAACATCTTGCAAACACAAGAGCATTCAATTAGAGTTTTAAATTAGAATGTAATTATGTGGGGGATTTTTTTCCCTCCTTTTTGTTTTTGAAAGAAAAGAGGATCACTTTTAAGAGCTTTTAATCTTTTAGGTGGCCTTGATTTGGTGACAAGACAATTTTAAGAAATGTTCAAGCTTTAGAAGCTGATCACATCTTGCTTAATTTTGGACCCAGTCCAATTTCAGGAGGACTGAAAGCAGGTACCTTTGTTCGTACCTGGCCTTTTAAGTCATTGAATTTTATAATTCAACACAGGGATGAGCTGTTGATATGGATTACTGCACTCAGTATAATGAAATTGTCAATATGCTTTGAGATGCACAGCGTGAATCAGACATGGTGGGAAATAGCCCATTCAACCTCTAAAACAAAGCGTTTGCCTTTGAGACCATGACTGCCTGAAACAGCTGTGATCTCCACCTGAATGTGGATATTTGTCTTAACATTAAACTAAGTATGCTCTTGGTTCCACAATACTCGGTAGTATCCATGGACACTTTATAAATGAAAGGTCATTGTTTGATGTGGGTAGGTCAGGCTTCTGCATTCTCTACTCAGTAGTACAATGTGGATAACAGACACCCATGGAACTATCTGGAAATCCATTCATGTTCCAAGCTCTCCCTGGAATAACTACATGGGTTTAAATCTGATGACCTGTAACGTAGCTCTTAGCAAATTTCAAAAACAACTTAGTGTAGAGAGGAAATATATGCCTATTTGTTTAACATGGATTGATATTTTCTGATAAGGACTCAAGAAACAGCCTTCAGTTGGGCTCTGCACTGTCCTGAGGATTCCCACAAGTGCTCTGCCTTAGCTATCATCTCTGTGTTACATGTTCTGAAGGTAGGTCTTGCCTCCATTCTAATTGAAGGGATGTAGGGGCCTTCGAATCTCAGAGCTATGATGAGTTCGGAACAAACTTGAATTGTGCAAGGGTCCTCACTGGGGTTTGTTCTACACTACACAGAAATTTTCAGATAGGGAAGAAGACATTAGACTTTTTTTAAGATGTTGTTTTTTCCTTTAAAGCCTACACAGGGATTAAAAACCTCTTGTTGAGAAAATAATTATAGACAAAACTACAAATAACTGCAGTGCTATTTAGAGACATATGTAGCCAGAAGAGGAGGCTGAAAGTAGAGGAATAAACAAGTGCCTGAATTCAGGAGCTGGGAGGGTATTTAAAATCATATTTCCAAATGTTTCTCATAGAATGTCCACACATATGGCTTAGACAGAAGGATGGCTAAGGGATACATGGGATGTGTTACAGTTACATAAACAAATTTTAATATTTAAACTCAGCTATACATACACATGTATTTTTGTATTTACTGTGTGTGTATATATATATATATATATATATATATATATATATATATATATATATATATATGCACTTGTTGTTGTTGTTGTTGTCGGGTGTCAGATTCTGTCCATTCTATACCTGGGATACTTGAGGGCCTGAGACAAAGCTCTTGGTTCTCAGGAAACTGACATTGGTCTAAGATGACTGTCTATTCGACTCAAGGACTGTGTGAAGTTAAAAGTCTCCTGGGCCAAATGACATTGAATATTCGATGTCAGCCTCACCTGCAAAATCTGAGGTCTGGCTGTAGCAGTGGCTAGGCACAGCTCTAGGCCTAGAAGACAAAGACTGCCATTACGCCTGGCCGAGGACCTGCCACAATAGATGTGTTTCATTAGCCATTCTCAGCCTCATGGATAATGCAGTTGTGGATGGAATCGTTTGGTCTAGTGAAGAATTGCCCCGGAGACCCTGTTGATATCTGAGATTTATTTTAATCCCCTTTTGCAGATTTTATAACGAGCCTTGTATCAAAGTATGCCAAAGAATCATTACATAGCTTATAAAATCTTAATAATACAAAAATTAGAAACGTTTTTCATGCATATGTTCAATTTCTTCAGAACCCATTGGTTTTCCTTTACTGATTGGCATACAGTGCCCTGTGTGGGACCCCCGTCCTTCACAGGTCACACTGCCTGGATTGCTCTGCACACTTGATTTTGTAACGAACAGTCTTCACAGGATGAAGGCAGCCTGCCATCGCCAAAAGTTGCAGTGTGGGCAAATAAGACGCTGGCTGAATGTTTACCTGTTCAGATGGCTCTCTTCTTCACACCAGTTCACTGGGTGGCCAATGTTAGCCTGTGTGGAACATACTATGAGGCACAAAGCAGGTGAAAAGTAAGACTTTAGAAACAAGAGTTCCATTGTTGAACCATGTGTTATGGAGAATCAGTAAGGAAAAAAATCACAAGATTCTCACAAGGGCAGAGAACTAGGGGAATGGCCAAACAGGAGTCTGGGACCTGTGGTTAGTGACATGCCTTCTCTTCCCAAGGCCATCACTTTAAAGCTGTGTGACTCTGTGCAACGCATTCAGTAATCTCAGCCGGCTTCCTCATTTGAGAAATGCGATTGCCACTCCCTGCTTCAACTTTACGGTGAAAAAGAAAAGGAGTACCTGGCACAGAGGGGACATCCAGCAAAGGTCAGTTTTATTCCCCATGATGGTGTTTCGTACAGAAGACCTCAAGCTCTCAAGCCACCCAGCTGCCCTCAAAAACTAGGGCAACAGTACGCGGTTCATCTCAGCACACCTCCAGGGAAACCCGTGCGGTGGCTTGACATCTCCATGCAGGGTTCTCTCTACCCCCACTCCCAACCTACAAATCTGATTGATTTTTCCATTCTTCTCTAAATTTCCCTTTTCCAGGTCCCGCAAGCCTCTGCTCTCTATGACAAACTACCTACTTTCCTTTACATAGCTTTCCCTTGATATTTTCTTCAGAGGTCCTTTTCACTCAGGATCTGCCGTGGGCAACACTTCTATCC
Organism: Peromyscus californicus insignis; assembly: GCF_007827085.1. NCBI lineage: Eukaryota > Metazoa > Chordata > Mammalia > Rodentia > Cricetidae > Peromyscus > Peromyscus californicus. The sequence goes on from NW_026294514.1 coordinate 29,531,523, forward strand.
TGTCCTTCCTTTCACCAAAACCAGAAGCCTCATGCTTTTCATTTTGAGGTTTTCCTGGTAACAACTAGAGATAAAGAAAATAGTAGCTATAAAATATTTTCTTTGCAGTGTTTGAAAAAATCATACTAGAGTTATGTGAAAAGATTGGGGCAATTGTAACAGAACTTGTTTTAAGCATTTTTTAAAACTCCTGACTCTCCCCATCCAACCTAAGGAGATCAGGATTTGAGCTGTGATTTCCACTAAAAAGCTCACTTGGGAATCCTGTCCATCATCCTCCAAAGTCACCGTGCCCAAACCCCACCCTTCTTCAGACATTCGGGATTTTGATTTCTAAAATTAAAATGACTGGGCATATATATTAAAAGGAACTGATGGAAACAAAGTCCTTGGTGTTTGGGAAGGGACATATGAAGACAAAAGAGGAATCACCAAAAATGAAGACAGTATCTTCCATTTACCTGCATAATGAGGACCGGAGCAGAGCCACAGGAAGTGGGGTAGAACTTCTTAAATACATGATGAATTGTGGTTTGTGGGACATTCACACAATTCTGGAATGGGAAGGGGAGAAGTGGAGTTTCCCCTCTGTCAGTCAGATGAAGGCATGATGTCAGATTAAAGTTGATGAAATAGAATGCACAATTTTTTTGTTTGTTTGGTTTTTGTTTTGTTTTGTTTTTTGAGACAGGGTTTCTCTGTGTAGCTTTGGTGCCTATCCTGGATCTCGCTCTGTAGACCAGGCTGCTTCGAACTAACAGAAATCCACCTGCCTCTGCCTCCCGAGTGCTGGAATTAAAGGCATTCACCACCACCACCCGGCTACACAATTGTCTTATAAATGTATTTTATATTATATAATTTGTTAGAATGCATTCGATATGATGGAGGAAATAAATCAAACATTATGTAGGGAATGCCATTGTTGGGCGAGGTTGTCATTTTGAATATTGTGTAAAAGGGCAATTTCATTGAAAATAAAACACTTGAAGAGCATTTTAAAAGAGGTGAAAGACAGTCAGAAAGCAATCTCAAGAAGGGTATTCCATACAGAAGAACAGGAGCTGTGCAGTATAGATATATGACGCGCCTGGTGTAGCAAAGTAATTGGATAGGAAACATACAGAAATGCATTGTCCAGTATGCTGACGGTTGGCCATGTGTGGCTGCCGAGCATTTTCAATGTGGGATATTCTGAGCTGAGCTGTACTTTGACTGGAAACTCTGCCTCTGATTTCAGAGACTTTGAATAAAAACAGAATGTAAAATATGACATATGTAATGTTTTTCTGACTACATGTTGTGAAGATAATATTTTGGATATATTGTACAAAATAAACTCAGATATTAAAATTAATTACATCTGTTCTTTTGGATTTTTTAAAAAATGTGACTACTGAAAGATTTAACGCTGTATTCTGCCTCTCATATGGCTCATATTATATTCTACTTGCAACACTATTAAAGAAGATAGTATCAGCAAAGTGATAAGAGGTTCATTTTTAATCCTTTTAGGTCACCGGAAGGGGATTTGCATATGTTCTAAGTGAGAAGAAAACTATTGGAGGATTTTGAAGAGTAGATGGACACAATCTGCCATTTTTATAATAAGATCGCTAGCTACTCTTTCCTAGGTTGTTAGAAGACAAGGACAAAATCAAGGAGACACATTGCAGGGTATTCAAATAAGCCAGACCATATGTCTGCTGACTTGGGTAGCAGTATATAGAGAGGGGGTCGGGGTTATGATGTATTCAAAGTGGAATGTGAAGAGAAGAAAATAACTGAGAATTAGTCCCCCATGTATTGACCTTGAGCACATATAAGGATTCAGTCTGCTACTACTGAGATATGGAGGAAAATAAGCCTGGATTGGGCCAGACTCTCCATCCAGACCTGTTCATGTTAAGTCTGAGATGCGCATTGGGCTTCCAAGTAGAGGTTTAAGGAGCCTATTTGCTGTCGCAGTCAGGGAGAGAGATTAGCACAGGATAAACTTCAATATAAAGTTGGTATTTAAAGCCACAAGGTTGGATGGTATCACTGACAGAGTGAGTTAGAAATAAAGACAAAAGGCAGGAGGACACAGTCAGGGTCACTCAGAGTTCAAGAGCGAGTCCCTGGTAGGATGGAGCTGCACTGAGCATGCTCTCTCCAGCATTCCCCTCCGGGTGCTCACAGACTGATGTAGAAGACACAGCAGGATTAATTTGAAAGGTTCTGTTTGTTCTGGGCTGGGGAGTTACAGCAGGAAGACTGTTAAGCAGTGTGAAAAGAGTCAGATACAAAGTGTATTTCCCTGTGTGCACATATGTCATGGCTTTAACAGAGAAATTGCATTTGTGATGAACTCTTAGCAGCGTACTCATCTTAATAAGTAATTGGAAATCCCAGCGATCCACCAATGATCTTTAAGAGTCCTTCCCACAGTATCTTGGCAAACGTTTAATTCAAATTTAATTGTATCTAATTTTCACTTATGAGGCTATACTTGGTAATACTTATTAGTGGGGCTATCTAAGCACGCTGTAAACGTCATTCATTTTTATCTACCTGTCCATCCATCTATGTGTTTTTATAGAAATTGCTAACTGTAAGGAAGCATTTGTCCATCTCCCATTAAAAAAAAGTAATCTTTATCTTTGGAAACCCCACCGTTTTGGGACTTTAGGAAATTAAGATTTCCTTTAGCTTTTTTTTTTTTTTTTCTTGTAGCTTTTTCATACTGCCTGCTTTCTCAGACCTTGGTCACATAACTGCGTGAGTTAGTTAGAAGCCATCCTTTAGCTGTAGACTTTTTGCCTTTTGTGCCTTCAACCTCTGCTGCCTCTGTGCTACATCACACTGTCACTTCCCTCATGTAGTAGTGGACTTATCTCCCTGCCCAAAACAATGACAAAAAACATCCAATGCATGAAACACAGCTTTGTGAGACACTTGGTTGGCACTAGGCAATAACGTGACCTCTGGAAAACAGGAAACAATTGGAATCCTACAACTGTGTGAGTTCACAATCAGGAGACAGTTTCCTGGCTGTTTTATGGCAATCCTACCAGCATTTGACAGAACTCTGAGTTGAGAAGATACGAGTGCGTGGAAAAGACAAAGCAGCTACAGTTTGGAGGACTGAGCATTGGGGAAAAGAAGGATGCACAGAAAGAAGGTTCTAGAGACCCATGAATGCTTCTCCTTGACATCCTGTATGCATATGAAGAAGCTAAGCAACTCTAGAGAGGAAAGTACTTAAAAGAGTCAAGGTTACTCAGCACCTACATGGGGCCTGGGAACAAGGCTGCTTCCCACTAGCCATACAGAAGACCAGGAGTCACGGGAGACAGTGGGAGGAGCTTGCCTGAGCAGAAGCACTCATTGGTCAGACAGAGAGCAAAAGGATTAACCTGCTTCCGAACAAGTTCATACTGAAGCAGATTCCAGAATATCTGTGGGAATTCAAACTCATCTCCTAGCAAGGTCAATGTCACTGTCTAAGGAATCGTTGATCATTAACAAGCAGGATTATTCATTCACTGAAACCAACCCACGACTGGCCGAGGTACTGAAACAAGTGAATAAAGATATGGGCTGAGTCTTGTGTCCTGTGTATTTAATAAGCTACATGAAGACACAGAAACGTGAAAAATAGCTATCAAACGTTTACAGTGGAAAACAGCAATTTCTGAAATAAAAAAAAACTGATTGGAATTAGATATTATTAAAGAAAAATAGTGACAGAAAAGGCATAACAATAGAAACTGTATGTAATTAAATGAAAAAACTTTTTGAAGAAAGAAAAAAAAAAGGAAAAATGAATTTTGGGACAGCCTCCAGAGGCCTGGCGTAAGTAAGTGTGTTGTTATCTTTGAGGAGTAGGGAGTCATAATACACATTTGGAGAAAAAGAGACTGAAAATTTCCTGAATTTGGTGAGAAGCATCCATCTGCAGACCTGGAACGCTTGAGCTTGGGACACACCTGAGTGTGGAGTGCTGGCCTAGCCGGTGTGTTTCCCCGTGTATAACACCAGTGTTGACCCCAAAACTTACATAAAACTCACGTTGATCTACAAAGCTCAAAGACTCTCAACACAAGAAGCTTGAAAGGAGTTACACCCAGGCACAAGACAATCAACTGCTCAACAACAATGCTGTCAGCAATGTGTATGGGGTTGCCCCAGGGTGTCTGGGATTATTGTGAAGAGAAAGGCTTTATTAAGCTCACAGTTCTGCAATCCAAGATTGGAAAGAACCATAGAAGCCACAGCTTTGGGTCTCTAATGGAGGTGCCAAAGATCAATAATAGCAGGACGTATGTGGCAGGGAAATCCTATACTTCCTCTTAAGCCAGGAAACAGAAGGGAATGGAACCACAGTCCTCTCTGATGATGTATCCTCCGATCCCCAAAGGATCTGTCTGCCCTTTAAAGATATTACCACTCACAAAAGCACTTCCCTAGGGACTAGGACCTTTACACAGGTGCCTCTCAGGAACATTAAAGACCAGAACTCTAATATCACTTTTAAAAAGTCTTATAAGTAGCAAGGGGGAAAGGATGGCACATAATGTAAATGGAACAAAAATAAGAGTTGCTGAGGAATTCTCATCAGAAACACTGTAAGAAGAAATGGACAAACACTTTTAAATTGCTGAAGACAACAAAGTCTGTCAAACCAAAAACATAATCAGAGTAAACATTTCATCCATAAAATATTGCATAAATCACTAGCAGGTCTGCCACATAAGAAATGTTCAAATCAGTCTTAAGGGCAGAAATAAAAAGAAAAACCTAATGTAATATTTGGTTACATATATAAATAACAGATAATAACGTACGTGTCAAGAGGCAGAAATGGAAGTACATCAAAATATTCTCACAATAGATACGAAGTGGTATCAGAAAAAATACATATCTAATGGTATACATATACAGACACAACTCTAGTTAATAATGAAACAAATATACTATACACATACTGACAAATCAAAGGAGTTCAAGTAAAATTATGAAGAAAAATCTGCTGTTTATTCTACTGCATTTTGTTTTAAGTCAGGAGATTATACGTTCAACTCCTGGAAATACAAGCCTTTGATGAACTTATTCGTTGACTTTGAGGAAAGAACAAAAAAGCAGTTGGGAAACAGAGTAAACTTGAGCTCTGAATAGCTCGCTCACTCCTGATCAGTCCTTGCTGGTCCCAGGGGACCAGTCTGTCATCTCTCTCCAGCAAAGAACCTGAGACTGGGAAACTCACCCCTAGATACAGGATTAGTTGATTTAAAAGGGTCAAGGAACAGCCTGTGTGTCCTTCCCTGCGTAAGGTAAGTTTCTCAGTTAGGTGTTGGGCCTGATTTGTGGGCTGTTTTTATTTTGATTTTTCGAGACAGGGTTTCTCTGTGTAGTTTTTCACCTTTCCTGGAACTCACTTTGTAGACCAGGCTGGCCTCGAACTCACAGAGATCCGCCTGCCTCTGCCTCCCAAGTGCTGGAATTAAAGGCGTGCGCCACCACTGCCCAGCCCGGGCCTGATTTGTGATATGTGGTTCTCCACCCTAAAGCTGAGGTGGCTTGTGGGAAAGGAGTTCCTATCTGCTGTAGATTCAGTCTTAATACCATTAAAATAAGTACTTATTTCTTTTTAAGTGGTGGGATCTTTAAAACAAAGAGTAGGTGTTATCTACCTACATATGCCAAGCAATTTGAGGAGGGAGAGATAAAACATAGATGACTTCATGACGTGAGCTGAGAAGACAGAGCAGACAGAAGGAAGAGGCATCAGCAGCCAGTCCTGTGGCAGGAAAGAAATGCATCTTCCTGCCTGAGAAGCAAGGCAACAAGATGCTGATTTAAGAAGCAGTGGGTAACATTAGTGTGCATCTATAGAGCAGTCAGCATCCCTGTTTCCTGTCTGTGTAAATAACACCGGACTGCCAGATGCTTGTTTTCTGGTCAAAACAATAACGAAAAAACACAAAATATAAAGAAAGAAAGAAAGAAAGAAAGAAAGAAAGAAAGAAAGAAAGAAAGAAAGGAAGGAAGGAAGGAAGGAAGGAAGGAAGGAAGGAAGGAAGGAAGGAAGGATGGAAGGAAGGAAGGAGAAAGAAAGAAAGAAAGAAAGAAAGAAAGAAAGAAGAAAGAAAGAAAGAAAGAAAGAAAGAAAGGAAGGAAGGAAGGAAGGAGAGAGAAAGAAAGGAAGGAAGAAAGAGAAAGAAAGAAAGAAAGAAAGAAAGAGAGAGAGAGAGAGAGAGAGAAAGAAAGAAAGAAAGAAAGAAAGAAAGAAAGAAAGGAAGGAAGAAAGAAAGAAAGGAAGGAAGGAGAGAGAAAGAAAGAAAGGAAGAAAGAAAGAAAGAAAGAGAGAGAGAGAAAGAATGAAAGAAAGAAAGAAAGAAAGAAAGAAAGAAAGAAAGAAAGAAAGAAAGAAAGAAAGAAAGAAAAGTGTTTTCATTTACTTATATTGTTCTGGTAGATCAGGAAGCTATTGTTAAAATACAGCAGGACAAATACTGTGGATGTGGTCACCTGGAGAAAAACCGTCCCTCACTCATATAACATTCGTGTGAGCCATCTCATAGTGCTAAGCATTATATTTCCTCAATATCAAATGAAAAGTAATTGAGGGTAGGATTGACAAATGATATTTCATCCCCTCCCTAAATGTTCTGTTTGCTGAATAGTCAAGGGACTCAGAGATCATTTGGTGTAACTCATGTTAGATATTAGGAAATTAAGGACCCGATCAATGACATCACTCTTAATGGCAGAGCCAAGATTAGCACCCATTCTTCTGTTCCTTCAAGAGTTCCTTTATGATTCCCACTGCCTCACAATTATTGACTGTATTACGTATTCTAAGAGTGTAATAACAAGTCTGTAACAAAACATGGGTAGATTGAAAGAAATACAACCCTGGGGATGAACTAATCGTGTATACAGAGATGTCACGAACAGGTTAAAGGCAATTAACAAAACCGAAACGTACTTTTCAGTTATTTAAATCAGGTAAGTGGGAATTACATGATATCATGAAGCCGTCTATTTGCTGATCTTGTGAGATCCTCACCAAAGGGTATTTTATTTTCTGTCTCTCTTTCTACTTTTTCTTTTTTTGGTTTTGTAATCCTTTTAAGGGAAAAAAAATCTTGCTAAAATTGAAGTGAATACATTTAATGCAGTATAATCAGCTTCTAAATCTACTTAACTGGAGCCCCATCATGCATTTAGTGTGCAGAATGAATGGCACAAATGGGAAACATATTATAATGAGGACCAGGTGAAATTTGTGAGACTAAAACTTCACTTTCCTGAAATGTTTTTAAGCATCTGATTTTGTAGTCAAGTATATCTCAATTTGCATATCTCTTTATTTGCATTTGACCTAGACACCTGCATTACTTTTTGGAGAATTCTGCTTTTATGGTGCTTTGGAACACTTCAATGACACCCCACGATGACAAAATGCATTTTCCTTGTTGTGGAGCTTTGGGGGGTGTGGTGTGATTATTTTTAAACTTTTCTCTTGCTTACATTTAAATTAGAACTATTTGTTTACTTATGTTGCAAAGCTGTTTCCCTTTTTTCTGGGTTTATTTTCCCATCTGATTTTTTAAGCGCTAGATGTAGTTTTAGCAATGTGGACATTTTCTGAAAACTGAACACGCATGGTAACTACTGACAGTGTAATTGCTAGTGCAAACACAGAAGGCTTCCTATTTTTGCTGCACTGGAGCTTGCCTGCTATTCTGTCTTTCTTGGTGGTGAAGAGACAAACATCCATACCTCCCAGGTCCCAGGTTGATCCTCTCAGTGTCCAGGTGGCTTTGCTACAAAGCAAGTCAAAAGGGTGCATCCCTCGAAATGCCATGTCCCCCGAAATGCCACACTTCTGAGTTGAAAACCCAGAGTTACCCTAGAGTCTTTTCGGCACTCCCTATTTGGGTGCAGTGTATCCTTGAGTTAGCCGGGCTGGCATTGATTGGACTTCTTGCTTCTCCATCTCCATCATGTCATTGGCTGAATTCAAGCCCCCATTCTGCCAGGATTGGACCTTCTCAAGAGTCCATCTTACTGCTGCATTTTGCATCTATAATTTACATCGAAATATTACACTATTTTTGCTCAACATAGAGAACTCAGCACATCCCATTTGTATTTATGAAAAAAATGAAGTACCCTTGTGCCATGTATTCATCTTCATTGTCTGGCCTAGATCTCATTAGCCTCACACTTCCCACTGACTCCCCCTCAAATATTAGCCATGTGACATTCCTTCCTTAGGTATCATTGCATGATTTTTCACATACTTCTCAAGTCATGTTCATATTCCACGTAGAACTCCCTCTTCCAAACTACATAGCTGGCGGTGCATGTCATGAACTATGTAAGACATGGTTTCAGAACATGGTTGGTCATTGTATCTCAACTTTCCACCTATTAATTAGCAGGGAACTTGACCGAATTACTTAGTTTCCCCAAAAGTCAGTTTCTCCAACTAGAACATGATGGTAGTGATGCTGTGCATATCCTTGAGTTTTTGTGAAGTTGTTGTGGGGTTGGAGGATAGTGTGTGGGACACTGTGACCAGTGGGTGAGATCAACTAAATGCTTACAAATAATTACGCATTGTCAACAAAGAAGACCAAAGCTAGTAAGGCAACTGCCTAGACTTGTACTTAATAGTTAATGTGAAAGAGAACATTTTTAAAGCTATGAATTTTCTCTACCATACTTTATAAATAACCATCCGATTTGCAAGTCAAATCTGTGTGATTATATGTAACATAATCCATCTTCCACAGACGTCCATGGAAAGAGGTGAGAAATTGGTCACCAAGAATATATTGATTGCTAGCTATTATTATTTGATTAATAAATCATAAACTTCTAGGGCTCATATCTTGGAATTTCTTAGGTAAATGAGTTAGTTATCTGTAATTTCCTGGTTATGCAAAGATGGGCTTCACAGAGGCCATCTTCTATGAAGTACAAGGTGCAAATGTGTCTATCTTCCAGAAAATAGAAGATATATTGCTGTTTCCATCCTCTGCCTTAAAGTGTGTGTGTGTGTGTGTGTGTGTGTGTGTGTGTGTGTGTGTGTGTGTGTGTGTGTGTGTGTGTGTATGTGTGTGTGTGTGTGTATCCTACTCAGCCTTTTCTGTTAGTTTTACTTTGCCTCTGGGTTCCGACTTCAGGGCCTGCCTGGAGGGTAGCAGGGGTGGCCAAGAGAAGCCCCTGGTTTAACAAGTCCTTTAAACAGCTCCTCCAGGGCTTACCCAGAGGGTTGAGCTGCCTACCCTCCGCCCCTGTCTGACATCCTCTGTAGCCAGCACCTGTTCGCACTCTCTTTGTGGTCGGAGCTACCTCTGCTGTTGAAGTGAACCTTTCACCCCAACTCCCAGAGCAGCCATCGGCGCCTCCTTCTCCACAGGCCAGAGAGCAGGAGAAAATCTTGCTCCCGAGTTGTTTGAAATAAGTAATTATTACAGTTCCCAGAAGATGCAGGCAGAGAAAAAGAGCCAAGCAAAAGGCATCATTGGGTAATGCCTGGTTTTCTCTGCCCCAAGACACACTTTAAACTTTTCCATGGAAAAAAAAAAGTAGTAAAGTACAATAAAAATAAAGGGCATGCACAGGTTATCTTGCTTACATTAGAAACAGTGAAGTTTGCCAGTGTAAGGAAGAGGAGCTTGCCTTATGTTCTCTGCCAAGGCCCCTGGGACTGCTGGTGTGGGCCTTGTAACTGGAACTCCTCATTTTTTTTTGTCTCTAGAGCTGTTCTTCATCTCAGAATAAAAGAACATCATGATTTCAAGGTAGAAAGCCACTATGGGACTCGAGTTATATCCTCTATATAGTGCTAGGAGTTCTGATGTCCAACTAATGCCTCTTAGTGGTCCAGAGAACAAGGATGCTGAGGGAGGGAAGATAACTGGACTAGAAGCTTCCCTCAGAGTTCTCAATTTGTCATTCCTTTATTTGGCAGACTGTCACAATACTTTTTCTAAGAGAGTTGTAAAGACTTTTCTACTTACCCCAGATAAGGAGAACACCAACCGATCAAAGAAAGCAATATGTCCATTTTGGAGAACCAATTAATCTATTGGGGTGACTTAAGAGCATTGGTGACTCAAAAGCAATGGATATCTCCCCAGGTCAATGGGGAGATACCACACTATGAGTCCCACCAGTCCACATTCTACTAGCATATAAGCGGGAAGTCCTCATGAAGATCACATGAACACTTGTGAGCCATATGAGCAAGCCTCTGAAATTCCCAATTCCTCCATCCCCAAAGATTTGATGTGGGTGAATACTCCGTTTAGATTCGAGATCACAGTATCACGTCTAACTCATAGGAAACAGCTACACGGCACAAATGTTCACTGAGTCCCCCCATGTTTCAGGTGCTATGCTGGGTGCTGGCAGCGATGAAGAAAACATCATCATCCAGAGCTGTACCCTTTGGGTGGGAACCAGAGGGATGAAGTGGTAGGGGAGCTTGTGAAAAAAGAGTGAGGAGAACAAGTTTGACAAGTGATCAGAGCTCTAGAGAAGATGCCAAGAGGTTTTCCAAGTACGCAGTTGGACAGAGCTGAGGACTCAGCCAAGGTGTGTGTTCAGGAACGGCGGGACTTGAGAGAGTGGGAGGGAATGCAGGAACCAAGTCACATGCACCTTGTGAAGTACTGTACACAGTTTTGATGTCATTTGCACACGTTGGATTTTAGATAAACTTTCCTGTGGGAAAAGGAGTTCAACCAGGAGGCGGAGACATACTGGGTTTTGTGGGAGGTCAGGATAAATGATTATGACTGATTATGACTATCAGTAGTTGTCCAATCACAGAGTATGCATCCCTAGTCTAAGGCTAGGCAGGCCTTGCATAGTGGCTCAGCCTTCCCAGAATAGAAACGTTTGTCCTCTCACTGTGCTATGGAGCCCTACAACCAGTCCTGGACGCCACTTCAGTAAAGCCTCTCAAGCACTCTCCACTGAGGAAGGCCAATAACGCTCACTTCAAGTGAGATGCACTTCAGTGAGTGGATTTGATCAAAACACATTATATTCACGTATGAAATTAAACAATGGATTAAGCTTTTAAAGTGAGATTCACTTAAAGGAATTTCATTTATAGACACAAAGCAGATATTGAAGAATATATATATATGGAGCTGAGAGATGCTTAGTAATATGCTGGCTAAACATAAAAACGAAATAAAATTTCTACTCAGTAGTGTCAGGCTTACTGACTCACTTCCCTGTTCTAGTCTTGGCCTTCCATTCTGGTTCCTGTGCCGATTAGATGATGTTAGGTGGCTGAGTCCTACTGCTCTGGACTCTCTCTTCCTCCATATTGTAGCAGAGGCTACTTCACAGAAAGGTTTCTCTGAGATTGCAAGAGCTGATGGATTTACTAAGCAAAAAGCGCAGGCTCCTGCATTACTTCTGGGGAGTTCCGTTGCTGGGTTGTTGTGAGGACTGCGTGGAAGAACCAAGCTCAAGTGATAAGCACTGAGTACAATGTCTGGCACATGGCAGGCACTCAGGCCATGCTACCCTCTTCCCATCTTAGGGGGCAGCCCTCATCCTGCTGTCAGCATCACCTAGCTGGTCCTAGTCTTTGTCGTCGCCTGGCTCATGACCATTATTTCCAAAAGATAAGTAAAACAATGCTAACAACAATAAGTAGCAGTTGTTTATTGAGCCTTTAGTGTTTCCCTGGAGTTTATAACCATTAAATCACTCCAACATCAAAACTCTTTTATGGAGACATGTCAAGCCCTTTTAAAAATGAAGACATAGAAGCTAAGAGGCCTGAACTCATCCAAGGTCACTGAGAGTGGAGCTGGCTTTTTCAGCTGTCCATGTAATCATGGCTTCTACTTGTATGTTTTTAGCTTACTTCCAGGATAACTTATCAAAAGCTCATTGGGTGTCGTGGATCTGAGCTGGTGCTAACATCTGCCGTTGGGTATCTCCAGTGAAAGGTCCTAAGCCCTGGTGCTTCACAGGGTTATTTGGGGATAATGGCACTTACCGCTATCAACACCACATAATAAAGATTAATTAGTGGATTTTGGTAAAGCACTCCAGCAAAGGTTGATTTGTGCATAATTGTGAGTCTTACCTCTCATTGATCTTCAGCATCCTTTTTATTTTGTATTGATCCAATGTTATTGACCAACTTGATGGCCATTAATCAGGCTGCTTTAGGTTTTACTATTTCTAAATCAAATCCTGCAAACGGGTCATCTAAAGTAGCTCGTCATAGCATTTCCACACTCACAAGTCTTATTTTTAACTGTGGATTTGAAAGATTGAATTAATTCGACCTTTGACTGTTTTTTAGACTTTTAAAATAGCCATTAACACATAGTATTATAATTTATTGCATGCCTGTCATCCAAGACCCTCTATTTGAACTCTCAGGATGAAGATGATAATTTCTTAGTCATTCCAATTTCAATGTTTCTGGTAAATGCCAGACATGATACTCAACATGTAAATGGACCAAGCATTAGTTAAATGAAGCATTTGGGTAAATCATCGGGTTGTAGTCAGATACTCTCCATCCAGAGTCGCTTTAGGAGCAGACACTTAGGGACCATCAGATACAAGCTTGGAACACTAAGGTGAACCAATAATTTGGTTTCTTTTACCCTTTCCCCCTATTGTTATACTATATTAACTCAATAGCTACCATGAGATTCTTTGCAGTCAATTCTCCAATGTCTCTGTTTTACATTAACCCTACATAGCCATAGCACAAGATAAGAATTCTGAAGACTCCGTTTTCTTCCTTTCAAGAGAAAGAACCAATGCTAAGGATTCTGTATATGTTATGTACATATGAATTCTAGACAGAAATGTACAGAGGGATTATATGGCAAGCTACAGGCACTGTATCATTGCCAGTGAGCCGAATGCATCTCTTCATGCCCATTAAACACCTTGCTTCGTCTCTAAGACCAGTAAGTAAATTTTAGACTTAAAATAAGACTTTTAACTGATGCCTATCCCTGTCAATTTCAGCCACAATATAACTCCTCTCTACATTCTCATCACAGAATATGCTCTGGTAAATATTTAGCAAATCCCAATAATGGGACTTTCTAACTCATTATCACTTATTTTTACTTTATTTTACATTTTTGTCACCTAGGAAAATAAAAGAGGTGGGGAGGTGGCTATTGTGATGTTTCTTTGAGAGGCTGTGTGAGTGGGCAGGAACAAGAGAGCAGGGATGTGCCAGCCCTGGGCACTAGGCAACATCATCCCTAAGAAGCGGGTTTCACCAAAGGAAGCTTATGCTCACACAGCTATGTGTTCAGGAAAGATGACTAACAGGACTAGTAAACTCTTGAAAATGTCAAAAGGATTGGGATGTGACTCAACTCTTAAAGAAAGAGATAGGAGTTCTCCCTCTGGAATAGTGGACTATTAGTGTAAAGCCACAGGACTCGGTGTTGGTAGTTTATAGGGGTACAGCAGAACACTGGGGGTCTGCAGTGACTTTGGAGAGAGAGCATGAGACTATCCCTGTAAATAGAGGTATTCCTGGTACAAAGGAGCTTGTAGTCTTCTGGAATAACTCTGGGAAAAGCCTGTTCACCTCCCTCTTGCTTCTCATCCCTTTACTGCCTTTTACCCTGTCCTCTCCACAATCCCTTCTTGCTAAGAAGCCCAAATACAGCATGTGTCTGAAGCTCCATGGCAGAAGCAAGCCCTGTGCACTGTGGGAAGGGCCATCACTAGGCTGATGGCCCTGATCTGTATAAGAAAGCTAGCTGAGCAAGCCAGAGGGAGAAACCAGCAAGCGGTGTTCCTCTATGGTCTCCGCTTCGGTTCCAGCTCTGGGTTCCTGCCTTAGCTTCCCTGGGTGATGGACTATCACATGAAAGTGTAAGGAGAAAGAACTCCTTCATCACCTAAGTTGCTTTGGGTCCTGATGCTTGTCACAGCAGTGGGAAGGAAATTTGAACAGATCTTTATGCTTGTGTGACAAACCCTTCACTCTCAAAACACAAGCATCCATATCTTACCATGTTCTAAGGCTCTCTTCCACTGCCCTTAAGTGAAGACAGTCAAAGCTGGATAATAAAGAGATGACAGATGGAAATGGAGAAGCCATGACTTCCACCTTCCAACAGGACCCCAAAAGTAGAGAACATCTCGATGCCTCTGTGCTGCTACATAACAAAATGGAAACAAGAACGGGACTATGTTTGTAACTTCTTCAGTTTACAGATACTTACCTTGGCTGAATAGATATCAAAGTGTCTTGGGCTCTAAGGAGATAATCTAAACTGACTGGAGCACTAATATTATTTAGAATGAATTTACTTTAAATTGCTGCCAGACAAATTAACTAGCATTGCTATTACTTGTCTCTGTGCTAATTGTGTGTGTGTGTGTGTGTGTGTGTGTGTGTGTGTGTCTGTGTCTGTGTGTCTGTTTGTGTGTGTGTATGTGTGGTGTGAGTGCATGCGTGTGCCTTCAACAGCAAGGATACCCCATCCAGCTCCATAATTGCCTAGCAGATTTCTAAGGGCTGGTTTCGGATCACTGCAGATGGTGCCTCCTACAGCCAGTTCCTCAGTCCTTGTTTCCTCTGCCAGTGGCCTTGGTCATGATCTTCTAATAGCTCATTTAGAGGAGAGGAGGGAAGCATGGGGCCTTTCTGTTCACAGTTCACTCAAATTCAGCAGCCAATATCGCATTGTCATGGATACAATGGTGCAGGCGGTGAGCAACTGCGGAGCATGGCAAGCTCATTTCCAAATTACTGCTCAACTATATTGTAAAGCAAGGACATATACAGTATATTTGTCGAAAGTACGAAAATGATGACAGGAATAACCTATTCATCAAGTCATCAAGACCATGGTAATTACTGATACATAGACCACTTGCATGCAATAGGGAAATGTGTTTAGTTGAATTCAAGTGAGAGGTTTGAAAGTCGCTGTGGTGTTTCCAGCTTGTTATTCTCCCCATATGTGCTGTGAAGGGGCTAGCAGATCATCCATTGTGTTGTCTTCATCCTTTTCTAAAACGCAGCTCCAAGAGTTCCGGGATGTGCTCTGTTTGAGAGCACTTTGCACATAACCAACAGTAGTCAGATGGATCCTAATCATCCTACTTCTTCTTCCTTCTCCTCCCTCCCCTTCCTTCTCCTCCTCTTCCTCTTCTTTGTTTTTCTTCTTTTATTGGGTTTTTCTTTTGGAAGAATTGGAAAAAAGGTCAGTGTAATTACTTCTTTCTCAAAATGTTCAAGTTAAGAAAGGAAAAAAGATACTTGACGATGTATATAGCAACTGAAGGGGAGTGTTCCTCGAACAGTAGACTGACCTCTATGTATCTGCACCAGCATTCGAGTGGATATTTTGTTCTCTTGGGTAGGCAATTCAAACCTCTGGGTTGTTTTTTGTCCCCAGATTATCTGACATAGGTGATGCGGCACCATCACTGGACAGTTGTGGATGCCTTGATGCATCATTTCCTCATGACAATGTGGTCCTGTTTCATATCTTCAACTACAAGCTCCAGAAGATGTTTCTGAAATTATCAAGAGAAGGAGAGTGTGCAAAAGGAGGCGTGGAAAGGGAAAAGTAAGAAGGGAAGGGGAAGATAAAGACAGGGAAAGAAAACAGAGACAGTCAAGAACATAATAAAAAGAAAGTAAATAAAAAAACAAACAAACAAACAAACAAACCCATTGGCTCTTTTTGTCTTTTGAAAGGTAACCAAGGGTCCTTGGTGGCGATTTGATGGTTAGTATTTGATTAATGCTATCAGCAGCAATATATTCAGCACCTGAAGTCTGATCTATAAAATGCCATTTTTGGAGTTAGAAAACAGAGGACACAGAGCTAACTCAAGTTAATGTATAGGAAGGACATCAAATAGTTATACGTAAGATTTAATAATTTTGAGGTTAAATATTTAAGCGCCAAACT
Source organism: Peromyscus californicus insignis (assembly GCF_007827085.1). Classification (NCBI taxonomy): domain Eukaryota; kingdom Metazoa; phylum Chordata; class Mammalia; order Rodentia; family Cricetidae; genus Peromyscus; species Peromyscus californicus. Next base: position 29,547,473 of record NW_026294514.1, read on the forward strand.
TAATAACTCTGGTAAGTATCTTAAATCAACAAACAAACTTAATAAATGGCTGATCTAAGATGAAATAAATTTCTTTTAAAAATCCCCATGGCTACGTGTGTAAAGCATTTGCCATGTACACACAAGGACCTGATTTTGGACGCCCATAACCTACATAAACCAGATGTGACAGTGTGCGTCGCTAATCCCTATGCTGCCATGGCAGGATGGAAGGTGGAGATAGAATCCCGGCAGGCTCTTAGGCCAGCTAGCCTGGTGTAAGCAGTGGGAAAACAGTGGAAGAGCCAGTCTGCAACACAGTCTCACACATGAAGACCAGTGCTAGAGATAATCCTCTAACATCCACACGTGTTCTACATCATGTGTGCACACACTGACACAAGTGTGCACACATGCATACACACCATAGACATATACATAGTACACAATTGCAATTATACTATATACACACATACAATACAAAGATTTTAAGAATTCACCTCCCAGCATCTATTAAATTACTGCTGTGGTAATAGATATTTCACATATATATTAAAACATCCAGTCCAGATCCTGAACCAGTGCTGGCATTTGTCACTCACAATTCATTAAATTTTTTTTTTTTTTTTTTGGTTTTTCGAGACAGGGTTTCTCTGTGTAGCTTTGCGCCTTTCCTGGAACTCACTTGGTAGTCCAGGCTGGCCTCGAACTCACAGAGATCCGCCTGGCTCTGCCTCCCGAGTGCTGGGATTAAAGGCGTGCGCCACCACCGCCCGGCACAATTCATTAAATTTTATCCGAGAAAAAAATTAGGCCAACATTTGTCCATCAAACAAAATGTCTATGACATTTTAACATATGACCATGAAGCTAGCCAAGTTTGAATTTCTTTCTTTTTTTTTTTTTTTTTTTCTTGCCTTTCAGGATGTTTCTAAAATTTTTGTCCAATTTTTTTTTTAATGGCATCTATTTGGAAAAATAGAAAATATTCTGTGATGAAAGGATACAACTGAACTAATCCTAAATAATAGTTCTTGTGGAAAAGAGACAAAGTACAATGGATTTCAACTATGTCTTTGAAATATGACATGTGTTTTATATATACCATATCTGCCCAAGGTAAAGTTAGAGAGATGACATTGTCAGCTGGGGGTCATGACAGGGAAGTCAAATGCTTGTCTAGACACCGTCTTTGATAACAATGAGCATTTATAGATGGCCATAGAAAGCGTCTCCTTTTCTAAAAGGTAACTAGATAGGATGATGTGTTCTCACATTGCCAATAATTGCTGTTAGAATTGAAAGTATAACATTGTCCTTTCCCTAACTGGCTTGTGTATCAGGTTAGAAACCATCCTCTCTTTCATAAATCATATTCAGTGAATAGAAAATTATTTTGGTTTTTATAAAAGGCAATGCATTGTTACAGACATCATTATCCCATTAGGTAGTACAGCAACTTTTATAATGACCTCCTCTTTCCCTTGCCTATATGAATCTGTATGGATGGACAGCTTTAGTCATGACTTCTTAACATTTTCCTTTAATGGCTCCTATTATGCTTTCCAATCGGATTGTGCTGTCGTGTGTTTGTTCCTATCTACATCTTTTGTTATTATCAATAATGCATATATAATATATAACAAAGTACTGCAGGCATTCCCCTCTTTTCTCTTTCTCTTCAAGGTCAGGGTGAGCTGGTTGCTATCCTGAGTAGCAGGCAGCCTCTGGAAGCACAGGGGAGGCAGCGGAATTGGATCTTCATCAGGTTACAATGCAAAAAATATCGTGACAAAAGCCTGTGTTCCATCTTGTCTTTTGACGAGTGCAGTTCAAAGCAGAAACTGTTCCCATTTAGCACTGACTGCCAAATTTCTAAACTGGCGTCCTAATTACAGCCTCACAACATGAGGACCCGTCCATTTGCACATCAGTGGAAAGTAAATCCTGTATTGTACTGGGGGGTCGTCATGCTGTCAGTGAACTTCCAGATTGTGTAAATGACTCTTTGTCTTATGTGGGATTTTTTTTTGTCCCCTACAGTTTAGAATGAAAAAACTTCAAATGTGTAGCAAAGTTTAGAGGAAATTTCCTTTGAACATCTGTCTGCTTTGCCCTTAGATTCTCCCATTATCATTTTATTACGCGTACTTTAGCACAGGTCTTGCGTTTCATCCGTCCTCCTACCTCAGTCATCCATCCTGTTCTTGAAATGCTTTTCCAAGTAAATCACAGCACTGCTCTCCCCTAAGCACTTCCGCCTGATGTAATGCTTTTGATGAAGAAAATGGACGTGTTTCTCCCTAACCAACGTTGAAAGAGCAATTTTAGAGAGGCGTATAAAGGTAGAGAAAATTATTTCCCAGGAACAAAGATATGAGGAAAAATAAGTTTTGAGGCACCACCCAGGGTCATTTTCTGATGGGCTGCTCCAGTCTTGCGGGAATTTCAATCAATATACCTTCTTTTTGCTCCTGAGAGCAGGAGAGGATTGCTCATCATCAGAGTTTTGTGACGTTTTGGGGGATCAGGAGTACACTAGATTGACTCAGAGCCAAGTAATGCACAAACTCTAAGAACTGCTAGTGGATTTTGTTGTTAAGTCTCTGAGCAGACTGTGAACAATCCTATTAATATATGCTGTTAGAATTAAATAGTGTGCTTAGAACAACTTGGTCTGGGAATGAGATCGTAGTTGCCCTTTTATGAAGCTATTTGACTAAACTAATGAACAATAAAGTAATTGAGACTTTTCCATATCCCACAAGTTATCACAATGGCTTTCAGCTGGGCAGTACATGAATCTTCCTAGGTCAGAGATAGTTGGGTAGATTAGCAAGAAAACTCAGGGTGTGGAAATTGAGGAGAACGAAGTGTCCTCACACAGATGGTGGAATAATTCCCTTTAGAGGAGTTTCTAAATTGGAAACAAATAAATTTAAAAGGGCAGCACTCAGACTAGCTTATGAGTGGAATGAGGGATTATTAAACTCCAGTGTTCTAGGTTTCAGTGATTCGGGGATTGAAGTCACAGTGCGGAGTGTACATTGAGTGTACAGCACAGCCTGTGTGACAAGGAGACCTCCATACACTCCTATTGCCTGAAAGGAGAGGACAGGGGGCAGGGGGAGGGGGAGGGAACAGCCATGGCAGGCTAACTGGGGCCCAATCCAAGCCCTTTCTCCCAAAGGTTTCATGTTTCTTAGGGTTATAGATAACGGTTGTAGGGTTGGGGGTGGAAGAAAATATTGGATTCATTATTCTCTTTAAGAAAAGAAAATGGAGAATGGATAGGTATAGGATATTAAGGTAGATTATTGTATATACTAGTAAATTAATTTATTAAAATATCAGTCTTAGATAAATTGCACTGTTACAGATCCTTGTATATTGATACAAATGTAAACTATTTTTATATTCCTATTTAAGATAATTTGTATATTGATACAAGTACAGAATTATATTTTTTATAATATACATATATTTCTACTCTTCTTTGAAATATTTGTATATTGATACAAATGTAAAATTATATTTGTCACACTGTATGTATGGTCTACCTCTGTTTAGGTTATTTTGTATATTATATATATTTAGGACTATTGTCATATTGCATATTGCACTATACATTCCTACCTCTGCTTAAGCTATTTTGTGTATTGTCACAATCTTGCTAGTATTTTCCTTAAACCATATATTTGTTTACAGATGGTTTATCTTGTTTACATGAAACCTTAGTTCTTAGGTTATTTAGGTAGATAAGACTTACTGATTTATAGTCACCTATGTTTGTCATCTCTATAGTTATGTTAGTTACATTGTCCAGATTTACAGATATATAGGTCAGATGGACAGGGATTCTTCAAATACTTCATAGACCTAGAGAATATGACATTTAAATGTTTTGATAACTTAGAATTCTTTTGCAATGAGACATGATTGCTCCTGGCAGCACCGATTTAATCCCGAGAAATGCTGGGGTTCTAAGACATTTCATTTGGAAGTTTGTCTTCTTCTTGGCACAAAAAATGGCCTACTGGGCAAAGAATTGCCCTTGCCTCGACTGCTGACAGTATGAATGCTGTCCTTTCTGGACGAGCAGGACATGAGGAAAAGCGACTACTGAACTCTGCCAAAGACAGGGTAAGATGGTCTTTCAAAACTCCTACTTCCGAAAATGGTCTGTCAGATACTCTAGGCCTATAGCCAACTCGAATGCACCAACTATGCTGAGAAACTTTAGGTGACTTTCTAGGCTGCCAGCTGTCTCTGTCTACTCTCGCAAGACTCCCAAAAGTTGCTTGTATCCATCTCCCATTTCTCAGGTATTGTTATATTCCTTCTCAGGTCTTTGATGGGATTAAAGACTAACAATTATAATTACAATCTTCTCATATCTTAGCTAGAACATATTAAATATTAGATTCAGGTTCTTCAGGATAGGATACCTTTTGGAATGATCTCTGTAACTTACCATTTACCTATGCTCCAGACTTCTCTGGATGTTAATATGTGTCTCTTGTTTGATGTTGCTCTTGTTGGTTGTAGTTCCATTTGTTTCTGTCATTACCCTTTATTTCTCCTTGATAATCATTCCTATTGTATATAGTTTTGTGTTAGGTTAGAACTTTCTTCCTTGGACAAAAGGGGAGATGTAGAGGTGGTTGTCTGTGTTTTACCCCTGAAGCACCACCCCTAGCAGGCAGAAGGTAACTGTTAGGTACCTGCCCCCCCAAGGGTGTGGCCAAGAGAGAATCATTTAAGATGTGGAAAGTATACATGCTAGCTCTCTTAGCTACCTCATGGTCTTGGATGCTGGATGCTGGTGCTGCAGATCAAGGCAGACTTCTCCAGAGATGTCGTTGAACCATGCCTCACCCCTCCTGGATCTCGAGAACAACTCTTTTATGCTGGTTGTGAGTTAACCCAGAATAAATCTCTTTGATTATCAGATAAATGCCATGGAATTGTCTCATTAGGGGATACTTCAAATTTCATCAATGTTAGAGAGAAAAAAGCAAAGCGTTTCAGAGGTTTAAAGAGGATAAGTGGTTAAGTGGTTGGTGTGAGAAATTCGGAAGGAAAACAACGTTAGAGATACAGGAACTGATAGGTGTATACCTGTTTAGTGAACATGGAATTTGGTCCATGTGATTCTCCAGAGCTTGAACCCCTGATTTTTTTGCTTTTGTCTGGAATTTTCTACACATCCCTAGTTAAAGTCTAGACCAGGTTTCACCCAACTTCCACTCATACTTCAAAGTATTTCTATTCATGTAGGTCTGGAATCAGTGCCATGCCCCTGTCTCACCAGGGGATGCTCATAAAGAGTGTGATTGGAAAAAAGGCCAAAGATGGTGGATTATTTTGGTCCAAGGGAGAAATACGACAAAATGAGAAATTTATGAGCATATGAGTCTTTCAGCATTAGGGAAAGTTTAAGCAGTTCTCTGAAATCCATACTGGATGTTAATTGAAATCTTTACACTTACTTCCAGTGCAACACTGATGGGGGAAAGGAGGGGGAGGGAGAAATGAGGAAAGCAAAGGAATGAAGGGAGGGGGCAGTAGAAAGAGGAAGAAAAAGGAAACGAAACAGTGGAGGCAAAACATTTCCCAGCATCTCAGTGTTCATTTTATTTTGAAATCCTCCCTTTTCTACAGAAAACTACATTGCATACAATGTTTTCTCAGGAATACTGAACAACTAGATTTATACTTTCTGTAGGTGTGCTTGTTTCACTCACATTTTAGTTAAAAAGAATATATGAAAATGTCCACAAATTCTACACATTTTATGGGTGTGTATGGATATCTCTCTGTGTAAGTATAAACAGCATCTGGTTGCCAGCACAGGGCACCAGATCCCCAAGAACTGGAGTTACATGTAGTTGTGAAATGAAGGACCATCTGCTGTGGGTGCTAGGAACCAAAGTTTGGTGTTTCTAAAGAGTAGGAAGTACCCAACCTCTGGGCCATCTCTCCAGCTCCAATGAATTCTAATATTATATGCTTCTTTTTTTTTTTCAGCTTAAAACTTCCTGTCCATTGCCTTTCTAAAAAGTCATGGTTTTGCTCAGCTCAGAGCTCAGTGGACAGTGAGCATATGTCCAGGGGACTCTTCTATTCCTAGCTTTCTTCAGTACACTGTATGCATGAACATTTCACACAAAAAACCAGAAGATAGTAATGCTTTAGTGCTGAAAAATTCCATGGAAAGGAAATGCTGTTTGAACTTTTCTGGAAGAGTCCTCAGAAATCACTAGCAAAAAGCTCTGCTTTGCCAGTGCTGTGCAACAGCCTCGCCCCCTCCCACAAGCAGCCTGTCTGCTCTCCTTCAACCCTCACTTGACACACATGAAGTCTTGGTTCATGGAATGTTTGTCACGTGCCTAATAAGAAACAAGTTTAAAATTTATCAAATGAGGGCACATTTCCCCTCATCCTTTATTCTTTTCACAAAAACAAAAGTCAATGTCCATTTCCTATACAGTCGCCTTTGCTGGCAACCACCCATTGTCTACTTGACAATGGGATAAACTTGAATTTTAGCATAGGCCTGGTTTAGAATAGGTCCGATCAATAAGCAATAAATAGAGGCCCAGGGGATTCTGAGAATGAAAATAGTTACTACCTCATGCATGCTGAAGGGGAAAAGGCTGGTCTGAATGCCTAGAGAAAGAAGTTAACACAATAAATTGGATACAGAAGTTTTCTACTGCATCTTTGCCAGAAAATGGATAAATAAATGCACCCTTGATTTTGACACTGTGTATGAGATTTTCATATCTATTCAGCAAGGTTTCCAGTATTGTGCAAAGGGTAAAAAGACCACATGTTAATTATAGACATTTTAAATGATTGGCACATACAAATATTTTTTATTTGTCTTTACAGTTTTCATACTATTTACCCATATACCTATACACCATCTATCTGCCCATACACCTATTCGTCTATCCATCCATGTCCACCCTCCACCACCCACCCATCCATCTCATAAAGAATACATTTTAGACATGTACTAAAGTTATAAAAAAGAATGAAATATATTTCCTTTCCCGTGTGAGTTCACGGTGTAAAAACATGCCATATTGTAACCGGAAGTTTTCCTGTATCCTGCAGCTGCTCAGTCCCAAATGAACACACAGAGGCTTATATCAATTCTGGACTGTTTGGTCTATGGCTCAGACTTCTTGATAGCTAGCTCTTCCATCCTAAATTAACCCATTTCTGTTAATCTATGTATCACCACGTGTCTTGTGGCTTTACCTGTGTTCCATTCCATCTTGCTCCCCCAGCAGCACTCAGGATCTCCCCTGACTCTGCCCTTCTTCTCCCTGTATCTTTGCTTGGATTTCCTGCCTGGCTATAACCTGTCTTGCCATAGGCCATAGTAGCTTCTTTATAAACCAACAGGTAGCAACACATATTCACAGCATAAAGAAAGACGATCCTACAGCACCATAACTTTCAATTTGTGGTTCATATTAGGTCCATGGAATGTAGTCTCCAAAGATGGGGGATAAACATGGTGCATCATCCTGAGAGTTTCAATTTTGCTTTGAGGCTAAATTATTAGACACATCAATTAACAAGTCATTTAAACATTTTCCATAAGTGAACTTTTCCTTTAGATAAAACAAATAGAAATAGTTTAAGGAATTTGCAAAATGTCTAAGTTTTTAAAAATATGGAAGCAACAATAATGAACCCATCTGATGTTCTCTGATTCTAGAAAAATTTGGGTTAAAGCTCCCAGAATGAAGCAGAGCAGGTGCAGACGTCCTAGGGAAAGCTTTGGGAATGATGCTGCCTGGCAGCTGGAGCCAGCCTGGGAAGGGCCCAGAATGCAGTGCTGGGGAACTGGGTCTTCATCCCAGAGGTTCCAGGAAGCCAGCATGAATGAAACAATGTGATGAAACTCCCAGAATGGTTTCGGTCCTTTGGTAAGCTGATATCAGGTACTGTCTCAAGCTTGTTGAGTTAGCAAAATAAACCGGATACAGGGCTAGAGACTGTGAGTCAGAAAGCCTCCCTCTGGATGCCACCAACCACTACCATGTGAGTCAACTTGTATAAGCTTCTCATTCTGATTAGAGTCAGTCTCTGCATCTATCAAAAAGGGAGAAAGCATTTGTTCCCCTGCCTCTCCAGGGCCATTGTGTGTCTCAGGGGAGACATGCCCATGGACACTGGGGGTAAACGAGGAAGCAATGAACAATGCATGGGATACTAATGAGAATGAGTCACCACCGCAACTGTAGCATAAAAGCGCTCAGTAAATATTTTCATAGATTTTCTAAGTGGGTTACTAAATGCTGCTCTCTCTTTTTCATTTTAAATTCATTTAGCATGCCCTTAGTCAGAGGATTAAGAGTTCATGTTCCTTCCAGGTTATTGTTTCTCTGTTTTTATAGCTTCTAAGCACAGCTTCCAGTACAATAATTCAGTGGTACCAAATAAGCATTCTTGCATGGCACTATTCTGGTAGTCAGCCATTCTATAGGTAGCCCTTTTTTCCCTTACCCTCAAACAAATGCAACCTCCATTTCTCTCTTATTTCTGAACTTCAGATTCAAAAGTATGTTTTGAACCCCCAGGAGTCCTTGCCACTGTTTCATTTGTGTTCTTCTAGGCCATTTTCTATTCTCTTCAAGGTATGCTTAACCTGGTTTTCTTTTACTCTATCATGTATTTATTTATTCCTACAGCAAGCATGGGATGTGTCTCCACCTTGCACAGTATTGGATTCTAGCAAAACAATAAGGATATTGAACGTCTCTGTTTCTGATGCAAAGGAACTCCTGTAGGGGCGATTGAACAATGATGGAAGAGATTGCATACAAAGCAATACAAGACGAAGAAAAAAATGGACAAGGGAAGATTTGTGGAGGGCCTTGAGCAGGCAGTGATTGACATTGTCTGCAAAGTACTGAAGAGGAATCATAAAAGCCAAGGAATTAAAGGATGTCAGAGAAAGGGAAATTGTTGATTAATTTAATCTAGTACAAATTGCTCCAAAAATGATTTCAGATGTATCTCAAAATTATAGAGAATATGTAATGAAAGTGGATGAGGAAATCAGGACCCTGAGCAAACAGGAAGAGGGAAATACAGTAAAAGCTGGGTGGGATTAGCCTACACAAATAATTAAGCCAGATCCCAAAGGTTCATTAGCTGTTCATTGCAGATTTGGCTCTGAACTCCCACAAAAAGAGGCAATATCATATGAAATGAATCATGGTACCCTTAAGATAAAACCCAAGTCAACCATTAGTTGATCTCAGCCTTCCTTGACACTGTAAGACATGGCCTTGGTGACCACCTGAGGACAGTCCAGTGAAATATAAGCCATACATTTTACAGTATCACTGCAGCCAACAGGACAGTTGAGGGGTGTGTTCTCACAGCCTTTTTGCTGGGAGCCAGTGACTGATGTCTATGCCAAGTTCAATGAAAGCACTTCTGTGTTGTCAGGTATATAACTCAGAACAATAAATAGGGTTTTGCCAGGTGTGGCTGGTGTTGGGAGCTGAAGGAACAAGATCTGCAGCAGCAAGAAGTTGGGAAAGCGGCGAGGGTGGCTGCAGAGAGCCATGTAGAGTTTGGCATGCCCACAGCATGGGGTGTGTCTGGGAGTTCCTACTGCCTGGCGGATGAAATCCAAACTTAGTGTTACATCAAGGCCCTTGATGATACGGTGTCTGCTTTTGTGTGCAGCTGTAAATATTGTCTTGGCCTCACCTTGTGCACCGTAGGTTTTAATCTCCCTGAACTGTTTCTTATTTATTTGGTTGTGTGTGTGTGTGTGTGTGTGTGTGTGTGTGTGTGTGTGTGTGTGTGTGTGTGTATGTGTGTGTGTGTGTGTGTGTGTGTGTGTTTCCTAGCTATCTCACACTCTGTCGTGACTCTGCCTGTGTTCAAACAATCCCCTCTCTGCAGATTGCCATACCTATCTTTCTGTCCACCAGGTCTAGTTCTCATGTTCACCCAAGGCTTGGCATGGTTCATCAACTCTGGAAAGAACCTACCAGGCTGGGTTTTGCAATGCCTTTACCATTTTTTTTTGTCCCCAATTGGTTTTGTGATTGTAGGTATGTTGGACTTGGTTCTCTCCTCCTTTAATCTACACTGATATGACAAGATTCCTTCCCATTCATTTGCATTTCTCTATCACCTGCCCAAATGTCTTACACAAGTGGTCACTCAATAAATATTTGTGAAAAGGAGTGGAGGTAGCCAGGGATGGAGGGAAACTGAGGGGGCAGGCTGTCTAGGACACTAGTGCAGTTGGCTGAGGAAAGACTGTAAAAGGTCTCATATCTTTGCTGAAAATGTTGGGTTTTATCTTGTAGAGAAAATGGAGACTCAAGGAAGGCACATGAAGGAGTAAACGTGATAAACAACATTTAGGAGGAATTACTGGCTGCATTGTGTGACAGGGCTAAAGGCAAACAGGTCAGTTGGCACTTCCGGAAGTTGTACTAAGGTACAGGTGTAGGCTAACATGAAGTTTGAGAAAAGTTTGGCAACTAAATTGCTATGACCTTGGAGCTCTTTTTTTTTTTTAAAAAAAAATCTGACTTCAAATATACATACTTCATCAGCTAATTCTTCCCTGGCATTATTTATTATTGTATAACAGATATCTGTAGAGTGTAGCAGCCTTAAACAGACAAGTTCATGAATCTGATATATTGATGTGGATATAGCTACCCCATTGGTCAAGGACATGTCATTTCTAATACATCAGAAGGCTCCTCAAGTCTCATCTTAGACTCTGTCACTCCCTAGGAGTGGCCACTCTATGATTTTTACCACTGTTTACTGGTTTTACATGGCCTTAAACTCAGTGTAAATGGATACACAATACACACTCTTCGTTTTCCTTTACATTGCATATGATTTCAGTTCAGTCATTTTCACTGATGCATAGTGTTCTACCACATGAGTATATAAATATTATTAATTTATTCTGTTAACGGATATTCAGGTTTTTTCCAGGTTATACATATTGTGAATAAAATTTCATCCCTCTAAATGCCTTCAATTGTTCCTACTTTGGCTATAAAACAGTTACATCACCCAAAGTCTTGAACTTAGGAGCTAGAGCTGTCTCTCTTAGTTATTAACTCCATCACATCCATAAGCAAAAACCAGTTACGCTCTTAGTAACATCAAGACAGCTCCCTGAGACTTCCTCTTGACTCTCAAGACCAAGGAGGTCCAAAAGACACTAGAGGAGAATTCAGTGTCTGCATGAGATCATCAGGTGAATCTGATTCACTCAGTGTTGGAGTTACCGAGTCTGACATGCATTAAACGCCCCCAAATTGTTGAATAAGTCAATGAATGTTAATAATAGTTAGCAATTTCACCCTTCATCTTCCCTGTCTAAGCAATAAGCCTTTCTCATAGACATTTTAGTCATATGTTAAGCCAACACAAAACTCATGGGTAAGTGATGGAGATATCGCAGCAAGCCTACTCTGATGGCTCCTGTGTGCACCTTCACTGAAATGTGCAGTGTATACACTGCTCTGTTCCTACTAGTTTCGGAGTCCCTGTTTCATTAACATGACGTCCTCGGAGTGGGTGAAAGTGTTATTTGATCAGGTTCCGTGTGCCATGGAGCCCGTCTCAACACTGACTTATGATGGAGAACAGATGTTGCTTGCCCAACACTCTATGTTGCTGCTTGACTCTCCATTCCACCACATGCACTTAGCTCCTATGAGTCAGTGCAGATACTTGTCATAGTTATCAAATAAAGCCATTTGTGTAACAGCAGCCATTGTGAGCGCATCTTTCAGAAGCTCACCGTCCCTCATGTCTTTGCTGAGATGCTTCTGAGGAGGTCCCTGGTCACAGCCATCTACTCAGTGACAAACAACTATTTGCTGAGTGAGTGACTAAACCAGCCAGTTGTTTTCGTTACATGATACTCAAATAGTTGGTTTGATTCATGTAGAAAGAGTGACAGGTTTTTTTTGGGGGGAGGGATATGGGGCATTTTTAAAAGAGAGACTGCAACTAATTTTTATACATTGTCTTAAATTGAGAACATTTACGATGATAAATTTACGGTGATAGAATTTTATGATGAATTCATGATGAAAATTCATTCATCTGGCTATACTTTCTTACATTGCTCAATTTGGGGCTGTAGTATAACTCATTAGAAACTCTCTTTAATGAACAGTGAGGTTCTTGTGGCTGGTTAAGGAAGTCATTTATGTTTTCCCTCTGGGTACCACGCTCCTCTCTCCCAATGTCAACTAGGCATCAAAAAAAAAAAAAATCTCCTTTTTCTTTTTCCCAAGCGTGGTACATCCTTATGTCCTTCATGACTAGAAGTCAGTTGTATGAATAGATGTCCACTCTCCCAGACATCATGTCAATCAATCACAGGGATGTCCTGAATTGGTCTGTCATGTCTGTGGCTCCAACCTTCTCACTCCTCCTACCAGACAGTCCCCTTTTCTTTGCACTGCTATGACTCAAGATTTATCCCTACCCTCATGGATATATACTCTTTCAGTTTCTTTTCTTCTAAGACAAACACCTCCCTGACTCTGAATTTTATTTGCCTTATTTTTTCCCTGTAAAATTAACACTGCACAACCTTGCTTCTGCCTTAACAACTTCCCTTGACTAAGCTTCCAGAGAACAAAGAGTCCTCTGTCCATGCTCGCCTTTCGTATGATGGCCTTGGCTTGGTGCTCCAGCCTCAGCCTCACCCTTCTCTGGAAGGCATTTGTCACCCTTACAATAACAAATTTCCTCAAAGGTGTGATGCAGTTGCTCTTTGTGGGATGGACTAGTATTCTTCTCCTTAATGCTTACACAATTCCAAGATGAGAACATTCTTACCATGCAAAGTCTAAGCATGTTCAACTATGCGAGGCACGACATAGAGGCTGCTTCTTTCAGCCTCCACACTCCCACCCAGCCTCTATTCGGTGCTCTTTCGTGCTTCTAAATCTACACGTGTTCTTTTCTTCCACTCCCAGTCATTCTTCTCAACAGTATCCTGTTACCCATCAACTCTTGCTTTGCATGCCAGCTGCTCTGGGAAATTTTCTCTAACCCTTAAGCTTGCCTTGGCACCTGCACAAGCCTGAGAAGCAAGCACACATGTCCTTGTCCTGAAAACTCCCCGCTAAAGGAGAGGCTCGCTGCAGGAAGGCAGAGTTGGCTTAGATTTGGTGTCCCAAAGTCATGCTTAGGGGACATTTAGTAAAAAGTGAATGAGCAAATTAGTTAACTTGTCATTTGAAGTGTGGAACAGGAAAGATCCAAAATGACTTTGGAGGATTGAAAGTGATATTCTGTAGATCTACACATGTAACACTAAATGGACTGACCATGTTGTTTTATTTATTTAGGAATATATATATGTAAATGTATATATGCACACATATGTGCTTATATATATACATATATATGTGCGCACATATATCTATATCTATATCTATCTGTATACATCTATATACTTATATCCATCTATTTCTTTCTCTACATAAATTTTATATGACTATTATTTGTATATACAATATAAATATCATACATTTATATAAATATGTTATGTATTTATATATAAAAATAAAAAAACTTGATTACATATATATATATATATATATATATATATATTTATATAATTTTAAAAAAGAGACCATAATTTCATGAAAGAGTAAGGGTGGTATATGGGAGGGGTTGGAAGGAGGAAAGAGAAGTATAAAATGATATAATTATATTTTAATTTAAAAAGGAAAAGAAAAAAAGAATGGCAGAGACTTGTTACCTGTAGCGGGCACAGAGAGCCCTGCAATAGTTCCCGGAACAAATCTCTCCCCAACAATAGAAGCATGGAGACCTTATTCAAGGGCCATACATATACAAAGGTGGAGCCGTTTCTGAGCATGCTCATTTTAGGAATACGCTCCTCAGCAGGGTCATTGTTTTCAAAGTAGAATTGAGTTTTTAATTTAATTTAATATCATCAGTACTGAGCATAGATTTATCTGTTTTATTTAACCTTTATTGAATGTGTTTTTTGACAATTATATATATGTGTGTGTGTGTGTGTATATGTATATGTATGTAAACTCATTTGATGACTATAACCAGTCTATCTCTCAGATCTCCCTCTCATCTTTATTACTTGTTCACTTTGTCCGTCCCCAAAGTCTCCTTTCTAACATTCATGTCTTTGTTTGTTTTAGAGCCTTTTTTGTCATCTACTGAGTTTAACCAGGATGCTCTGATTGATCATGGATTTGAAACTATTCTTTGGAGCTTGGTGGGCTCCTAGTAGGTATAGAAATGAAGACAATGACTATCCCCCCACCAGAGTCTGCCAGTAGTCAATAGTTCAACAGAGAATGAGACCAGCCCTGTGAGTCCTTCTCTTAGCCATGATTGACTGTAGACAGGCCCAGTCTTGTACAAGTTCAGTACAGTCAGCTACTACAGTGAAATGATGATTGCATTGTGTCATGCCCAGAACATAGTATTTATAGCCCTTCCCCCACCCTTCCAGCTCTTACATTCTTCCTCCCTTCTTCTGTGGTGATTCATAAGCCTTCGGGAGCACGGTGTAAATGTCCTGTTTAGGACTAAACACTTACTTATGTGTTATTCTTAGCCCCCTGAACAGCCACGTGTCTCTTCAATGACCGCTGTGATTGCAAAGAGAAGCTTCCCTGATAAAGGCCGGGGTGGCATTTATTGATGGTCATGATCATAAATATTTAGAAGATAGCTTGGTGCCATGACAGTTTAGCTAAACAACAGTAGTAAGTTCACCCTAGGGCCAAAGACCTCAGCCATGAGTTTTGGATGGAGCTTACAGTACCAGGAGTGAATTCTTTTTATGAGCCTATGTTATCTCTCTCAATATAATTATTTTTCCAGTTTCATCCGTGTATCTACAAACCTCATTTTTCTTTGCAGCTGAAGAAAATTCCATTGTGTATATGTATCATATTTTTGTTGTCTGCTCATCAGTTGATGGGCATCTAGGCTGATTCCATTCTCTGGCTATTGTAATAAAGCCACAATGAACTTGGTTGAGCAATTATCTCTGTGGTAGAATGTAGAATCCCAGGTATATGTTCAGGAGTAGTAGAGATAGGACCAATGAAAATTTAACTCCTAGCTTTGGAGAAACCTCCACACTAATTTCCATAGCTGGTGCAGCTTATTCCTCCACAAACAGTGAATGAGGGTTCCTCTTTTCCACTTCCTCACCAACACTTTCTGTCATTTGTTTTCTGATAAGCATTCTGGTTGGGGTGAGATGGAATCTCATAATACTTTTAATTTGCACTTCCTTGATGACTAATGGAGTTAGACACTTTCTTGAAGTGTTTAGTAGCCATTTGTATTTCCTATTTTGATAATTCTCTCTTTTGATGTATGCCTATTATTCCCAACATAGCATTTTTATTGATTCTCTGGGAATTTCACTTCCTGTACCTTGATTACACTCACTTTCCAGTCCTCCATGTCTGCCCCCTACCCTTGTGACCAATCCCCCCCAAAAAAAGTAAAAATTAAAATTAAAAAATAGAAAAATAAAAAAGATATCCAGTTTGTGTTATCTATATATTCACTGGAGCATGGTCAAACTCTCAGTGACCTGTTCCTCAGATAGGACTGAATCCTCCCCCTCCCATATACTCACCAGAAACCATTGACTTTGGGGGGCTACACTTCAGCATCTCCATCACACTTTTTAAAAGAGTTCTCTTTGATGGCTTCCTGTCTAGGCTGTTACTTTGGGGGAGGGGGCTGCTGGGGTGAGGGTGGGAGTTGTCACAGAAACCTCCCACGTCCCTCCCTCCCAATTGTATGTCTGCAGTCATTGATATCATAGCAAAGGTAACCTCTTTGCTTTTCATAGTCAGTGGAAGCATGGATCATTGGCCTCTACATGGTTTCTGGAGACAGCACAGACCACAGACATGGCTATGGACCCAGAAAAGGCCATCAGAAGCAGCCGGGATCTCAGACATCAACATGGCCTCAGGTGGCAGCACAGGCCATTCACATTAACAGGGCCCCTGGCTGCAGCATAGTGTGGGAACACCAATATGGTCTCCAGCTGCAACACAGAACATGGATATCCAAATGGCCTTCAGTGGTAATGTGGTCTATAGGCATAAAGGAACCCTCAACCCCACCCCCCAAGCAGCAGCATAAGAGAAGACACATTTGTAGAGATGAAGAGAAGTTCAGCAGCTTTGGGCAGTCTAGGTAGACTTCACAAAAGAAAGACACAGAAATTGTGAAAATAATTAGACATTACAGTTCCTTAACCATAGGTAAGATGACTTCAGTGTGGCCTCTGTATGGATGTCAAAACCCAAGTCTACATATGACAAGACATCACTAACAATGACAACACCTCATAGAATGCCACATGTATGCATACAGTCTGCCCTGAACTGGCCTGTGTCACAGAGGGTCAGGCATTTCAGAAGGTGAAAAGCACAGAGATTCAAGAATAGGCCAAAACAGTATTATGTGAGCACTCTTTCCTGGGGTTGTTTTAATTACCCTTAATCTAGTGTGGTAGCTAACTGGAATGATCACTATCAGAATATTCTGAATATTGTTTATGAATTGCTGAATCTGTATCAATCCTAACAGTTGTATATACAGGGTTTATTATGCAGTATGAAGATACTCTGTTTAAATATTTCTCTGGTCATTTTTAAGTCTCATTGAAATTCCATGGAGTCATCAAAATGGTATCTGAAACAGAGAGGTATAAATCAATTTGTGCTGTTGTGTTGGTCCACTGGCTAGGTAGGACAACTGAGTTGTTACCCAGGCCTACTTTGTACCTCCTCCTACCACTGCTTAAAAACAAGAAGTCATATGCACAGAACGTTCCTTTCGACACTGGGGAGATGTCTCAATGGATAAAAGCACTTGCTGTACAAACATGATCCCCAGTATCCATGTAAACACCCGGGTGTGGCAGCATACACCTGTAGCCCCAGCCTCTGAGGGATGGAGAAATGTGGATAATGGGAGCACTCTGGCCATTCAATGTAGCTGAATCAATGAGTCTCAGGTTCAGTGGGGCAGTGTCTCAAAAATTAGTGAGGAATATGATGACGGAAGATACAGGCATCAACATATGACTGTCGTGTGCGTACACAAGAGTGAGCATACCTGTATACACACCTGCACACACACCTGTACACACGTGCACACACCACACACACACACACACACACACACACACACACACACACACACACACACACACACATACACACACACATACACACATACACACACACAGGAACGTGTTTGTCTTTCTTCCTGACAATGTGTCAATTGTCTTCTGTTTTTCAAGATATATGTTTCCTCAACTAGCGAAATGAACTGATTATATATGATGAAGCAACGTTTTATAATTATCCTGAAAGTTTGAAAACAAAAGCATAAATGTGGATGCTGAGTCAAGTCCCAGGAAGACATGACAGGGAATCTTGGATGCCTTGTTTCTGGGTTGATTTAAAACGGAAGCCATTAAGGGTAGGGCATCAAGCAAAACCAGACAACAGGAGCGATGGCATTTCCCAACCGAGTCAGAACCATAAAGCTTTCAAAAGGAACTAAATATGGAATAATGGCTACTATGGAAAGGTCAGTGTCAAAAAACCAGGAGATAAATGAAAGGGAGAGAATTTAAGAGAACTAAGGTGCTGATTTATTCAGCCTCTTTGCTGTTGCTAATTTAAAAGCTTATGCTTGGAGAAATGGATAAAAGTTAATTGGTTACGATAAAAAAGATCAGTAAGATGAAGTCATTAAGTGGCATATAAATAGCATGGCTCACTTGCCTATGACATGTAAGAAACAGTTTAAGTGTGAAAGTGAAGGCACATGATACTGGACTCGGTGTTCTGAGAGGAGAGGCCAGTGTACATTTCTTGTTCATTCTTGTGTGTGTGTGTGTGTGTGTGTGTGTGTGTGTGTGTGTGTGTGTGTGTGTGTGTGTGTGTTCAAATAGCCTTCACCTTTCATTACCTATATGTACCCAATCAAACCTTGCCCGCCCCAGGCTCACCTGAGACCTTTTTGCCAGTCTGTGGAGCAGTGTTTCTCCTGATAGCTGGTCTTTCTAGATTTGGACAGACAACTCTGTTTTCAACTTCCTGGGATTTTCTCTTCTCTTGGCACACATCAAGTCATTCTCTAGCGCTTTACCTCATACTGCTCAAAGTGTCTCTTTCACCAGCTTCTTGTACCCCAACACTAACTCTTCCGTTTTTAGCCAGTTTGGACTCTTTCTCATTCTTATAACAACACTACTTCAATGGGCCCTTTGAGAATGTAGCCAACCCCAACGTTTTATCCCTGAGTTCCACAGGCTAGTGCTTCCAGACTTGTCTTATCTGCCTACCTCCTGTCCTCTCTGAAAGTATACTCTTCTTCTACCTACAGCTTGAACTCTCCACATGGCTAAGTAGTTTTCTTGCTAAAATGAATGTGAACCTCGGAATGGTGCCTCTTGACTATAACGCCAGCTTCTATAAGGAAGAGGCTGGGGGTGGTGAGTGGTGAGCTTAGCCTGCCCTATATAGTGAGACCTGCATCGAAAGTTAAGTAATTAACAAAAAGTGAATACATTTGAATACCCCAGATTCTTCTCTTTCTGTGCTCTTCCCGTGGGAAATGGCTTGTATTCTCATAGTTACTTGAGTTAAAGCTTATACATATGTCTTAGAGTCTTCCTTTTTTTTTTTTTTTTTTTTTTTTAGCACATCAGAACTGGCTCCATCAACTCGACTTCTGATGCTCCCGTTTTTTGGCTAATCTCTCCTTTAACCTCAGCTGGGGTCAGACCTGTATTCTCTCTCATGCTCACTAATTTCTGCGAGTCAGTCAGAATCACGGCTCCCCTCCGGATAGCCCCTATCTCTTCATTTTGTTTCTGTGTTTTCTCCACAGTGAGTCTGCAGAGATACCATCCAGGTCACATGGTTGCTCAAATTTAAGTCCTTTGCGGGTTTCCAAATGCCCAGGAAGCTAAAATACCACTCACTAAGCAGGGAAAGTTCCCAAGTGAGAAACAACCGTGACCACAAATGTTCACCATGGTTTCCCCCAGCTTTACCTGCCACAAGCATGTTAAGACTCTCCCCTCACCAACACACATGACCATGCAGGGCTCTTTGGTGTAGGTCTCTCTGTCTGTCTTCTTGTCATCCCATCCATTCCCCTCCCGATGGACTCTTTTTCTCTAAGACACAAGTCAAACATTTCCTCCTCTGAGCAACCTTCCCATTGGGTTCCTCTTTCCCTAGCTGTCATGTGATCCTGTGCACACGCTGCTCTCCTCACACTTCCCAGACAGACAGTTTTGTGACCATCTGTTTACCTACTCAGTTTCCCCATTAGGCAGAGATCTTAATATTTTTTTCAGATGTGACACATTCCGAAGATGACATTCAACAGTGCAGTTTCCAATGAGGTAGCTAAAAGTCACTTTTTTTCTCCTGCTCAAGAAAGCCTATTAAAAGGGGGAGTGAACGTGATAGATGATAATGACCCTGGATCTGCCCATGAACACATTCATATGAATTTCTGTCTATTTGAAAAGTCATTTAGAAGTCTCATTCTGAAGACAGTCTGCCTAGTTTAATATCCTGGTTTTATCACTTTTTGCCAAAAGCCCAAAAGGAATTATTTAACCTCCATAAACCTCAGTTTCATTCCATGTTGACCAAGAGTTAGGACAGGAGAAAAGTATGTTGAGAGGATTAATACTGTTAGAAGTAAAAAGAGCTATTGCATTCCTTTATTATTGCCACTAACTGACGTGTATCAGTTGATTTTTCTGCCAGGGAACAAACTGCTTAATGATTTTCCTGCTACCCAGTCTAACTTGATTCAGGTATTTTGGGGAAGACGCAGAAATCGTCACTGCTGAGACTTTCCCAAACTCTAGCTACTCATAAAATTGGAAAAATAATGGCATTGTATAAAATAGGGGGAAATGCACTATTTGAGAGCATCAAGTACATACTCTCAATGCACTGGATGCTCAGATGTTTATTCCTTTCATCCAACTACATCTGCAAGCTAGGGAAGAAAAGGAGAAAACTGTAGAGGTAGCATAATATGCAGAGATACAGTGGCATCCACGTAACCACGAGCGGGCCCACCAACTTGAGCACGGATGAGCAAGAAGCAGAGTTGTTGGAAAGGAATGTAAGTGTGAGTTGCTCTGTGTACAATGTAAACCTTGTCTGCTACAGGATTCCAGCTGTCATTTTATGGCCTTTCATTTCCCATTAGTGGCTCCATGTCTGGGAAAGGTGTCTGGCCTCCAGGGGAGGAGCTAAGGTCAGAACTGTGGTGGGTGCCTCTGCCAGCATTTCAGAGTGTTTAAACAAATCCACTCGAATGATCGTTTATCTACATTTAATTCTTCTAAGGATTATTTGTGATTACAAAGCTCCTTCCCACTGCCCACCTCTCATCAGGACATGGTCTGCAGGCAGAGCATAGGAGCCTTTATGAAGTGTAATGTAGAGGCATTCCCTACTAGAAGAGGGGAGTGAAGTATGGTGATGGTGTGGGGTGGGCTCCGTCACCTTATTTCACTTTTTTTTCTTCACTCCACAGATACATGTCTCTGGCTGTATATGTAATGTCAGAAGAGGGTGTTCTAGCTGTGTGTACCCTACCTCTCCCACTTATGTGACAGGCTAGTGGGCATTTTGGTGTAGAATTCAGTTGTGTTTTCTGGCATAGTAGAATAGCACACTGTGGGCATTACTACTTGAAAAAAAGAAAAACCATCTTCTACTCTGAACTTCACATACTGGGAACTACTTAGAAGCTCAGAGCAGTTGAGGGACTGTTATACTTTCAGTGAATTTTCTTCAGAAGACTGTGTCTTCAGATCTGAATTGACTGCTACCAAGTGTGTACATCCTATGATGGTCACCCACGGAGCCTTGCAGAGTCAAGCATCATGGATCCTTTTTTATTTGTCTTTTCATTACAGACAGTGAGCCATCTGCAGAACAGACAGAGAGTCTCTCTCTCTCTCTCTCTCTCTCTCTCTCTCTCTCTCTCTCTCTCTCTCTGTCCTTCACATGCCTGATTCAGATCTTGCTGTTTCAAGGGGATCAAGTAATGAAATGCAGGTGTATCCCTCTGACACCCAGAATGTGAAGTCACACGGTTAGTTTGAACATTAAACACTTATACATGCTAACCTCATGGTAGCAGTATTCATATTGTTCCAAACCCTGGAGTAAGGATTTCTTAGTCCTGAGCAGTAACACACGGTGCATATTTTTCTGTTTAATAACACACTATTGGCCTCCAAATACCCAATGGTTAGAACATTTGGAGTCACATGCTGTGATATATTTAAGAAAATGTGTAATAGTAGTGCCTACCTGAAGTCTCAATGGCATCGTGTGAGAAGTTTGATTGGAAGCTATAGCTAGATATCAGTCATTGATCAGCTCCTGGTTAATGCTTGAAGGAAGCAGTAAGCAACTGTCAGTTGGTCATAGTGTTTTCTCTCAAAGTGTACAACGAATATTGTTTTGTTGATGCTAGGTACACTTCTAGTTTTGACCCTATATACATCAACTCTTACAGTTAATGTGTGGGTTTTTATGATGGCCTGTTATTAGTCTTGAGGTTTATACTAATGCCAATTCCCATTACAAACCCATTCCTCAGCTGACATTTTAAAGAACAAATATACAAGCACTTAATTTCTGGCAGTGTTTTTCCATACCTTTACATAGCAGATACCCAAAGTCAAAAATCCTGCGGTGTTTCGGATATCATTGTCATGCAGTCTTCCTTAGCAAGGCTGAGGCAGATGGTGGTCCAGAAGGGGTGGGAGACCTCAACTCTCAGGTTCTCAAAAAGCAGAGCAAAGTGGCCCGGACTCTGCCAAAGCTTGCAATTTTTGGCTTCATGTAAAGTTGGACCTCATCCTTCTGTGACTCCATCTTTCCCCCACCTTCTGTGTAGAGACACTGCTTGTCTCAGTCACCATGCTGTCCATAAAACCTGCCAACACTGGCATGTGTGTACGGCCCAAATCCTAGAATTCGAGACACAGAAGGCATCACCTTGCTATGCACCTCCAAGTGAGTGGAGAAGTTGAAGGCTTCTGCCTGAAGCCTGATGGTGTTTCCCAGGATGGAAGAATTTTAAATTCTGTTCATCAACAAGTGTTGTTAATTTCATGACCTGAATATTTTCTTTCAGATGGCTGTGTCTGCATGATATGAAATTATTAAGTTATCCAAAACTGTAGTCATCCAAATGTTTGGTTCCTGTTGTGCCAATCAATCTGCGAGATGGGATTTAATCATGAGAGCTATGACAAAATTTCCATGATCAACTTGAAACAGATTTTATTAAAATAAAATCTCCTGTATTAATTATAGTCATTGATACTTTCACACCTGTAATCAAGGAATAGTGTTTCGTAAAATCAAACCTCCCATCGACACTTACAGTGGAAGTGTGAGCAGAAATTTTAAGTCAGCATTTTCAGTGCCACAGTTCTTGCGCCAACTGCGAGCTTCCATTTTTATCTGCTTATTGGTATAATTTTTCTTCTTTTGAAGAACTCAAATGATACAACTTAAGACCGTGATGGCTTTATAGTTTTCTACTTCATGCTGTCATTAATGTCCCTTTTCTGACTCCAGTTTTGTTTCTATCTTAGTGATGTCACGCCAGTGTACTCCTCATCCCTATCTGAACTTGCTCTCCGACACTGTGCTCACTGAGCTGGAGGGGTCCATTGCTACTCAGTGGATTTTTAAATCAATGTCCATGTGTCGTGCCTCTTAAGAGAATTCCCTGTCGTTCATTCTCCATGAACACCACAAGAGAAGCACTCAGTAACATTTGAGAATCTCTAAATACCAAGTTGCAATGAATTCTAAAATGCCTTACATGTTCTTTAATTTTTCTTTTTTTTCCATCCCAATTTTTTCTTTACAAACCATTTTAATGTCTCTCTATACTCAGGGTCTCATAGTAGATATTGGGAATATATACATGAAATTTTTACAGAAAACTACTGATTTACTATTTATCTGGTAAGCGAGATGGAAAATGAAGCAATTTAATTAGACAAGGGTAGTACATTTGCATGATGAGGGCAGATGAAGAAGAGAAAGAGAGATTTGTTCTATCTGGTAAGGTAGGACGGGACTTCACAGAGGAGGCTGCCCTTGATGGAGTTCCTAGAGAGAAAGTGAGTTAACCAAGAAGGCAGAGAAGAGAAGAAGGTGGTGAGGAGGGAGTGAGGAAAGGCTAGTTCAGGTATCAGGATCAGCTGATACTGCAGATTCAGGGCTGTCCAGGGAGTTTGCATAGCTGGAATATGAGATTCATGGAACAACAGACTTCATGGGGACTGGAGAGGTGGCTCAGGCATAAAAATACCTGCTACACAAATAACAGGAACTGAGTTTGGGTCTCCAGCATCAACTTAAAAGCCAGGCAAGGTGGGGTATGCCTCTGTAACACCGGAATGGGGGGAAGAGAGACAGATTTCCAAAGCTCATGGTCCAATCAGCTCAGTCAAATGCTGAGAGACCCTGTATCAATAATTAAAGTGGATAACAGTTGACATTGACTTTTGGCTTCCAAATATACTCACATATATGTACATGTGCACATGGACACACATCAATACATACCCACAGCAAACAGATGTACAATAAATAAATATTCTGAAAAATATTCATGAGGGCTGACACAGCTACTTAATGAAGATGGCTGTGGGGAATCTCTTTGTGTTGCTATAGTGACCATGGTGTTCCCATTCTACTAGTCTGATGTGTCAATCTAATTGAACTGTGTTCTGTGGAAGCTCTGGAAAGGTTTTAGATGTGGATGGGACATAACCAGATCTACTTTGCCAGAAACAAGAAGAAGCCTGGGGAGATGGCCCAGCAGTTAAGAGGACTTGCTGCTCCTGCAGAGGCCTAAGGTTTAGTTCTTAGCACCCACGTGACTGCTAACAACCTTCAGTAATCCCAATTCCAGGGGACATAGTGCCCTCTTGTGGACTTCACAGGCACTGCACTTATATGCTGCATAAGCGTATATGCAGGCAAAACACTCATGAGTAAAATAAAATAAATGTTTGTTAATTAAAATAAGGAAAATAATACATTGAAATAGACCAGGCACATACTAATGATACATATTTGAAACACGCCATACAATAAAGCATATTCACCCAGAACAGGGAAGCCTGGGGACATCCTAATGGCAGCATCAACTGGCCTTGTCCAGTCACTGAGCACGGAGAGGACTGTTTCCTACACATGTCAAAGATGCCAAATCTGAGGAAAGACAAAGCTCAAACTGAGGGCATGATGAATGGGGAACGTGAAAGAGATCTGCAGGGGAACTGCTCTGTAGACATTTAATTATCTGTTGTTCCCACAATGGGCTATGAATTTGGACATCACCAGTAACGAAACGGCTGCGGTTACCAAGCAGCATTTGGAAAGAAGAGTGTTGGCTTGGCATGAGGACTATCCTGTATGTAGACATTTAGCGAAGGAAAGAGTTCTCACCAGAAGAGGTCAAGAGGGGAACATCAGAGAAATGGGAGGAGTAGGGACGGGTGAGGGGTTAGAGATTGTAACAGAAGGACGGCAAACTGTAAAATTGCTAAGTAAGTGCTGTATGGAAAGAGAGAAAATGAGAGAGAGGGAGAGAGCACACAGAAACAAACAAAACAGCTTCCCCTTTGACAATTTTTGAAAAAGTACAGACTGGACCCAGACACCAAAGTGCCACTGACTGGAAGTGGCTGCCTGTGTAGAAACATAGACAAAAAAGGACACAGTGCCATGGGAGTTTGGACTCAAAGTATGTGGAAAGGAAGTATGTGTCAATAGATGGAGTCAGTATGGAGGCCAGGCTAAGGAGCTTGAGCTTTATCTCAGAGGCAACATCAAAGCCTTGCAAGTAGGGCAGAGATAATTTCAGAGCTGTGCTTTAGACAGAGCATTCTGACAGCTCGGAGGAGGAAGTGTGGACTACAGCCAGCATGGCAATGGAGATAAGCCGAGAGCTTTTGGAGATCTCAGCCCCAGAGAGGACCTTGATGAGGGCACAGCAAGTGGGCGGTCACCTCGTGACTGCTCTCTGAGATTTGCTTTTCTCTCTGATGATGTGTGGCTTCTTGCTGGATCCCAGTGCTCCTGATAAGAGCTCGCCCAAGATAGATCAGAAGGAGGTCACACATCGCAGTGACATTGTATGGTTACCCTTGGCCTTCAGCAGGACAAGATTCTGTTCCGCACTTTACCGTGGCCTCAGCTCTAGTCTTAATGAGCGATGCTGGTATCAGAACCGTTGCCTAATCACTCAGATACAGGATTGATCCACCTCTGGGCTCTGAGAGTGTCATTTGCACAGCGTAATTTCTACCAATTATCTTATACTCTGCCCCCCACCTTATCATAGATTCAAAGTTAGCCTATATTTGAAAATAGTGATACTCACCTAGAGGTGTGTCCCTTGACTCCAGGCAACATCTGGAGACATTTTGATCGTGACAGTTGGTGAGGAAGAGGGAGATTGCCGCTGGTATCTAGAGGATAGAAGATGTTATTAAGAATCATGCTGTATACTAGGCTTCTCCACATCAAAGCAATCATTCACAACAAAGGACTATCAGGTCCCAGAGGCCAATAGTGCCAAAGTTAAGCAAGAACTCCAAAGACTGGGATATTATTTTCCGAAGAACAGTGTCAAGTGACATTCCTTATCATAAAGATGTACGTTTCTGGTTATCTCCTTCTAGCCATGTATGCTTCCATTACCAAGTGATTTGCAGAATTGAGGGTGGCTTGGCTATCCCGAGCTAAAATTAATTTTTTAAACTTTTCTCACCTCATAGGTACTTTTCTAACCATTTTTAGTCCGATGACTTAAAGCAGACACATGGAGCTTCATGCCTCCACCTCCATTGCATCCTTAGACCGTGAACAGATAAAACCGAAAGGGGAAACATCCAAGTAGTTCTTTTACTGGATTTGGTCAGAATCATTAGTATTTTTGAGTACCTATAAAATTTTCTGCATCTCCTACAATGCTGATATACGATAGGTGAAAACTATAACAATGTTCTGTTATTGGAATGGGTCCTGGGAGGAGGAAATGCTGATCTTCACATTTGTATACTGAGACTGAGGCACAGTCAGGGGATATTTATTGTCTCTCTAGGACGGTGCCTTCATTGTCTCCTATTTGCTAAGAAAATAGATCATGTTTGTGCTACAGTCTTCTCTCCCAGGATATTTCTAGGAAAGAACAAATTCTGGCAGGATTCAATAGATCTATGTCTTAATAAGGCAGGAGACACTTCACACTTCCCACAGCTACTAAAAATGTATTGGGTTTATATTAGAAATATAATCTGTATCCTTAGTAAAGCTTCATTTTTTGCCACATTCTGACTTCCTTTTTTTCCTAGCCATTATTTATGATGTTAAAAAAAAAAACAACATTCAAACAAAACACTGCATTTATCATAAACTAAAACATATGTCTGTACAGCAATATTTATCCATTCAACAGTTCAAGTAAATGGTTAAAAAAGGATTTTCTGAAGGGTTAGGTATTATACCCTGTTATAAACTAATGGTCTAGAATTAGCAATAGGTCATCCGAGGGTCCCAGGAAGGCAGCCAGGGATGAAGGCCAAGCCCTGTGTGTCCATCTCCGGGTAGCATGCTCCCAGAAGCTTTCCCCAAGTTGCATGCAGATGTATTTTTAAATGTCTTCTTGAAATTTCTGGAAGGGCACTGGGCACTCACATCCTATTTTTGTTTGACATTGGGGGGTGGGTGGGATTTACCCTGAGAGTCACAGTCCCTGTAAGTGCTGCAACTCAGCTCTGGAATGGCAAAAAGCACAATGAAAATATGATTATAGATATCCTTCTCACTCTCCTTTACTTCAAAATGTATTTCTAGTATTGGCTTGACAATTTAACTTCAGAAGAAGGGGACTCTGCCCATCTCAGCGGTAGTCTGGATGATGAAGTACCAACGGCTCTGCCATGCATGTCTATCACGGCGTGTGTCACATTACGTCTGAATTATCTCTTTATGGGACTGTCCCCTCCATCAGAATGAGGACCTTGAGATAAATATGTCTATCCAGGGTTCTTTTCCTTTTAGAATTTCCAATGCATAGCCTGATTATAAGCATAGAAGGCTGAGTGGGTGGATGGGTGGGCACCTGGATGGAAGTACTAAGAGAGGGTATAATGTAAAAGACTGTTTATCCAGCACCAAAGATGGTTGTAGCACATTTTGTTAATGATTTTTCAGGGCAAAAAAAATGTGAATTTCAGGATGAAAGATATTTAAGAAAGGTTACACTTTTTAGGGGTCTGCTTTTTAATAAATGAAAGGACTTGTCAGCTTACATTTTCCCCATTGCATTGTGAAATTTTGAGAATGAATAAGGTTCACAGTATTTCAAAAAGGTATCTGACTGCCTACAACTACTAACTCGTCTAGCAATTGCGTTCATGATCCTCAGTTGACTGGAGCTCATTTACATCTTGGAGTCTTCCGTATATCATCTTTAGAAGGAAGGAAGCTCAGAGCCAATCATGAGAGAGGAAGGGAAGAAGGAAAGTCGAGAGAAGATAATGGGAACGTAACTCTCTGAGCAAGCAGTGTGAACTTATGCAAGAGGCAAATTTTCTTAGAGAACTAAGAAAGGCGTTGAGCCCACAATCACGAGCAAGAACAAGCTTAACAAAGAAAGCTTCAGAGAGGTAGAATTTCCAAGTTAAAACATGACAGTAAGGGCTGGAGAGATGGCTTGGCAGTTAAGAGCACTGGCGGCTTTTTCCAGAGGTCCTGAGTTCAAGTCCCAGCAACCACATGGTGGCTCACAACCATCCGTAATGAGATCTGGCGCCCTCTTCTGGGCTGCAGGCAAACATGCAGACAGGACACTGTATACATAATAAATAAAGTCATTAAAAAAACACAACAGTGAACTTACTTTTTCCCATTTTTATCCTCTCGTAGATAAGGTCCAGGTGTATGACAGTGAACTGAACTACTTTTTGTATTGTTTAATAAAATACCCAACTAAGGCATAAACCCTGCCAGCAACTACCTCTGTGATATCATCTCTGAAGATTATCTTTCCCTTTCTACTCCAGATACTTGGAGTCCTTGCTGTCTTTCAAGGATGCTATGCACATTCTCATCCTAGCAACCTTGTCTCACCCTTTCCTGATCGCTAGAAAATGATCCCCTTGTTACCTCGAGCTCCAACATCGCTTTTCCTTAAAATAATTCTGTCTGTGTAGAATATTCTACCACAACCTTCTCTCTCATCTTCCCTATTTTTTATCTGAATAATGTTAAATGCTTTACATGTGCTACCTGTGAACATTAGTTACTTTCATTTGCTCAGCTAGAGCCTTAATAAAGGCACGGCATGGCATGTCTAAGGGATGGTAGAAAGAAGAGGAGCATGTTCCTGGTCTTCCTAAAGCCCCTGGCTTAGCTGAGCTTAGGCCTTCTCTTTCCTCTCCTCCCAGGGTGTGTTCAGATTAGGAGAAATCCTTTAGGGTATTTGACAACACAGAAACAGCAAGGATGTGCACTAATTCAAATTTTGCATAAAGTTGCCAAAAGTGGAAGGGAATTCTGGTCAGAGAGCAACCTCATAATACTACTATAAATCCAGTGTATCTTTGTAAAAGGTAGAATGTGGTAGAAACACATATTGTTATTACTAATGTTAGCTGGCAATCACTTTTCATTTACATTTTGTATTTCGGAGCCAAATTAATGAAAAATGACCTATCCTTCTAATGAATAATTTGTCCCCAGGCATAAATTGGGTGTAGTCATAAACACATTAGCAGTTTCAGGCTCACCGATTTTAAAACTCTGATGCTGGAAGGGACCTTGGGGATCAACCAGCACAGCCCCCTCATTTTCCTATTTATGCTTACAGCACTAATTATTACAATCTGCAGCCCTGGGCAATGGTCGGAAGGCATTAACAGGCCCACAGGAATGCTCCACCAACCTGGCCTCTAATTGCCAGTTACAACTCAATCCTGGCATGAGAGGGAATTCATCCCCCCCCCCCTTTTGCTGTGAACAGATAGCCTTAGTCCACATCAAGTGTTTCCATTCATACTGAAAACCAAGAAAAAAAGGGGGGAATACACTGGAAATCGGCTGAGATTTTTTTGTGTCTGGAGAAAATAATCTGGCTTGAAAATTAATTCAGTGTCACAAGCCATTCTAATATGAATAACTGGAGGCCAGAATTCAGGGGCTGAGAGATTGTCGCACGAGTGGGAGGAAGGTACAGAGTTTGGATCTCTAGAACCCTGCGTGAAGACCTGGTGTGTAAGGAGACCTGTCTGTAGTCACAGAAAATGAGGGGCAGAGACAGGGAATTCTCAGAGCAAGATGGCAAGCCATTTAGCTGAAACAGTCAGTGAACTCTGGGTTCCACAGACCTTGCCTCCTGAAGAAGACACTCCATGCCAAAATTAGGCCTCCACACGAATAGTCACATGTAGATATGCACCTTCACACGAATGGACCCACACACACGTGCGGACATACATGTGCATACATACCACAGACATATTTTGATACAGATGGAAGAAAATAATGTGTTTTACTTAGCTATAATCTCTATTAGGCACTGGATTAATATATGTTTATATATACTGCTTATTAGCAAAAAAATCTCAGAAACTGTACAACAGCTAAATGACTTTTTAATTCTACAATAATATAACATCTGGTTTAACTAACTTTCACATGCATTCACTCATCACCTTGGGATTGGGGACACGGGCTGAAGTGTTTACCAAATGGGTTTTCAAGCCTGGTTCCACTGTTAAAATGAAACAGGCTAAGCACTCAAACATGGTACTGTCGGATGACTAATAACTCTAAGCCATAAACTGCCTCAGATAGAGATCTGTGTTTTGTAATGAAAATGTAATCATAAAACTCACACTGGAGTTTCTATCCTGCCAAGCCAAGTTACCATCAACAAACATGTTAATACCTGCCGGCATATTTCAGCACCTTAATGTCAGAAAATAAGGAAACGCCAATTTCGCTCAGACCTCAACAGATTCCACCTACTTAGAGCATCTCCCGACTTGTGAGTTGAATGTAATTTTACAATTCTGATGACTCAATCAATGATATCCATCTTTTAGGGATTGTGTTTCTTATTCGAGAGAGGCAAGTTGTAATTTATAGTAAAGGTGTTTGGTTTTGTTTTTTTTTTCAAATGACATGTTTTCCAGTGTTTCACAGTGCTCCACTCCTTCAACAAGGGCGTTTTATGACAGCATTATTCTACTGCTTTCTCCTGTCCCTTGTTGCGCCTAATCCCAGGTGTCAAGGCAAATGTTTCCTATCATCCAGACTCCTTCTACATTTTATGATTTATCTGTAGTCGTTCCCTCCACAAACATTTATTGAGCTCCTTTTCTAGGGCAGGCGACAGTACGTTGGGTTTTATTCGAAGATGAATAAAACATAATCCCTTACCACCAGGTGCACACAGGGTAACAAGATAGGCATTTATGTAAACTGATGTCTGCAACTCACTTGTATAAATAAAGCAATCAGGTTGTGGCTGAAGAGGCGGAGGCTTCAAGTGAGGGGACAATTCTCAGCAGAACAAGGGAAGCCTGTCAAAAGAATGAAGTGTGGTTTTCAAATCTACAGAAGCAGGAATTGCTTAGAAAACAAGAGAGAGCGGAAGATGATACACACAGAAGAGGAACAAGGGGGTCATGAATGGACGTCCACCTAAGGAGTGGCAGGAAGAGTGGCCTGGAGAAGCCAGCTCAGAATGACACCAATGAAATGGGGCAGAAATACCTTACAGAGCCTCATACAGGCCATGCCAAGGAAGCTGAATTTTCTCCAAATAAAATGAAACATTGCAGGGTATTAAAACATTAATGTAGACTTCTAAAATTATTTCCTGTTATTTTACCTGTCAATTAAAAATTAACTTTTTTTGGCACTTAGCTTGCCTATATTCCTACTGAGAATAGCTTTAACATGAGAATCTGAAGGCCATGGAGGGCCCCACACCAAATGTGAGTCATCACCCCACAAGGAGAAAAACATCCAGACCCCGCTTGGAGAATAAGTTAAGGAACTTCAGGACAATCCTCTAATATCTCTATTGCCATGGCTGTCACTTCATAGATTGATAGATGAGTGGATTATTAAAAAAAAATTAGAAAGTACTAAAAGGAGGATATTTCCCAAATATCTACTATCTACAACCATGTTCATCCCACTGCAGAGGCATTATCTCTTGAAAAGCCAATGAAACCACAAGTGTCTTACTTGGGAAGTACACATAAGTGTGTTAGCATGCCAAGACTGGGTCACCTCAAAGATGCCAGGTATTTAATAACCTTTTGATTTGAAAGGGACAATAAATACACTTGGATCTAATACATAACCTGCCCTATACTGGTCAAAGACGGGCAAGACTGAGTGTTACAAAGAAGCAGAACAGGAACTTGGGATGGGTAGCAGGAAGTGTGGAGTGGCTTTCATCTGCCAGAACTATCACACCTGCCATCATCTGGAAGGTTTAGAAGCACAATGCAACAAACAAAAAAGCAAGCAAACAAACAAAAACGAAATTCTGTGTGTCTAAGTAACCTACAGGAGCATATGTACCAGGTATTAGATGTGCGTTACTCCTTTCCCAGCTCTGAAAGACTCCTCCATCTTCCCTACATGCTTGTCATTCAGGCACTATTATGCTTTCCCATTTGGCATCATATTGGTTTTCTTTATCCCTAGGAAGTGAACATCTTTTATATGTCAACTCAGACTGACTGCCATAGTTGCATCCATCCTCGGTGTCCTAGAGAGTTCTATGGTTCCTGGGGGGATTTAACAGGTCCTGGCATTATGTCCTGGTCATTGTCTGATGATTGCTACTAGCAGATGTAAAGCTGAGTGTATCTAGGACTCCACAGTCCACTTTAGTGATAGTGCGTCTCGTGTTGAACTCTCCCCTACTGTGTAGGCCCTTTGTGTCAGCGGGAGGTAAAATCCTCCCCTTCTGTATCAAAGGCCCCTGTGTACTTTTTCCCATCTAGTAAGCTGCCATTCCACATTTGAACAGGCCCTGCTCTTCTATTTACTTGTACAAAGTATTGAGGATTGTGGGTCCCAAGTTCACTAAAGGATTGAACATTTGGTGTAGAGATCTGATCCATATTAATAATGATTTCTGTGAATGTGTGTTGGGAGAGATGGGACTGGACAGTTACATGTCAATACTTCATTACCAGTTTCTACGTTAACATGAAATACATGCTGGAATAACCATTGTTATAAATCCATAATGTTTATTAGAAACTCACCAT
The DNA here is from genome assembly GCF_007827085.1 of Peromyscus californicus insignis. Taxonomy (NCBI): domain Eukaryota; kingdom Metazoa; phylum Chordata; class Mammalia; order Rodentia; family Cricetidae; genus Peromyscus; species Peromyscus californicus. The sequence continues at coordinate 29,579,925 of NW_026294514.1, forward strand.
ATACAAAGCATATATATATATATATATATATATATATATATATATACACATATGTATGTATTTACACACACACACATATGTGACCTAAAAATGTTGGCTCTAAACATCACACTCTGTAGAATAAACAAGAGACCAGCTGTACATTTATAGAGCATTAGACATGAGAAGCATGTTTCTTCCCTAGAAAGCCATCTCTCTGTCTCTATTGGCTCAAAGTGAGAACCTACCTTTCCCCAACACACATGTGTACACACTCATGCTTTGTTTCAGTCTCTGGCTGCACTGTGTTTCATCAGAGTCTCTGCAAGGACCTTATTTTTATAGCATTCTGAGGTATAGCCATCAAACACACAAGTCTCAGGGAAAACTGGAACTTTAAAAAGCTTTTGGGAAATGCCATAAATAAGCATTTTCTTCAGCATTTATCACTTCAAATAGCAAAATTAGAACATAAAGTTCTTGAAAGTCCCAGGAAACCTAGCATTTAAAGAAAGTGAAAAGACACATATCCTACCTGCACGTTAACCCATTTCCCAAGATAGCAAATCATAGAACTCCCGCTTTCCCCTCTCCCCCACAAAAGAGAAATCCATATCACACTATAAGAGCATCTTCATCGTTTCTGTAATATCCCATTACCCCAATTTTCAATTTTCTCACAAAGAAGAAATTTCTGCTTAGTAGTCAAGAACATAACAAAGCTGCCTTGATCTGATTCTGCTAAATGCCCACCATTTCATAATAAAGTCTTCAATTTCAACAGCAATTCTCCTGGGCACCTCAGAGGGTATTTCTCCTGAAACCTAACAGATGCTTTCATCTCTCATAGGTAAGTGCAGGTCTCAGGGATGCTAGCGGTTCTCAGAAGTCAAGAGCATTTCCAGAGTGACAGGGCATCAAACCTGTCACATGTAATGTCATCAAATTCATGTCTCTGTTTACCCTTGGAGTCCAAATTGTAATGACTTAAATCAACATCAGTAAGCACATTAAGATCTCTCAAGAGTTACAAAGACCTTGTACAATGGTGGATAAAAGAGAGCTAAATAGAGAGCCCTCAAACGATGAAATTCAAATGGCTGAGAAACAAAGAAATCTTCAGCATCCTTAGTCTTCCAGGAAACGTGAATCAAAACTACTTTGAGATTTCATCTTGCACTAGTCAGAATAGCTAAGATAATAAAACAAATGATAGCTCTTGCTAGTAAGGATATGGGATAAGAAGACACTTATCCATTGTTGATGGGAGTGAAAACTTATACAGCCACTATGGAAATCAGTGTGGCCATTCTTCAGGAAATTTGAAAAAGATCTACCTCAATATCAAGCTATACTACTCTTGGATATTTACCCAAAAATCTTTGCATCCTACTATAGAGATATTTCCTCATCCATGTTCACTGCTGCTGTATTCATAATAGCCAGAAACTGGAAATAACATAGATGTCTGTCCACAGATAAATGGATAAAAAAAATGTGCTGCATTTACACAGTGGAATATTACTCAGTGATTAAATAAATGAAATCATGAAATTCACAGGTAAATGGATGGAACTAGAAAAGAAATTATCCTGAAGAAGGTGACTCATACCTAAAAGATGAACCTGGTATGAATTTGCTTATATGTGGGTATTAACTTTTAAGTCTACATTCTATAATCCATATAACTACAGAGCTTAGGTATAGAGTAGGGCCTTAGGAGGAAGGGAAGGATCTCCCAAGAAAGGGGAAATAGAATGTACAGCTATGGGTGGACTGGAGATGTACTGGAAAGAGGATTAAACAGAGAGGGGATGAGGGACAGCTAAGACTAAGTACCATTTGAGGGATCATATAGAAACCTACTACAGTAAATCGCCTTCAAATATATGCATATATAAAAAAATTTAAATGGAATTACCAAACAATGGGGGAGAAAAAACCCCAACTGGTCATCCCTCACCACCAAATGAAACCTTCAGTGCCAAGAATGGGTTACAGTTAATTGAGTTGTTGGCCAACAAAAGGCACTTTAGAAAGCCCACATGACCCAGGCTGTTGCCAAAGGTATTGATTGCTCTCCACAACTGACAGATAGTAAGGCCTTCCAGCTGAAGACAGCACTTAAATAACTCATTGAACATGGAGAAGTTGAGTTGGTGCCTACATAGTACTCTTCTGAGCTCTGCAGGTATCAGGTACACATGCGGTGTCTATTTACACATGTAGGCAAACACTCATCCACATAAAAAATAGAATAACATTAAAAAATATATTTACTTTAAAAATGTTCTTGTATAGGATAAGGATATTGATGGATCCAACATATAATAGGCTTATCAATATTTGAAATTGCAAAATACATTACTCTTCAAATATGTGATTATACTGATAAATATCCATTTGAGTTACCTGACTGATTCAATTACTCTCCACTCTCAGGACAATTTGAATTTAGGCTAGTTGATGTTTATCATAAAACTACTATTCTCTTAGACTATTTCTCTTCTTTCAATGCTGGGGCTTTTCTACACCTTAAAAAAAGTGTATGTGTATCATTCAGATAGTAGTTATTAAACCTGTGGCAATCAAAGATGTCCTATGATGAGTGTTGTTTCTCACTCAGGCTATACTTCCATCCCAGTCAAAGTGAGGACAATCTGAACCATTTTAGGCCATTAAGTCATTGATTCAACCCAAGATGAGAGAAACTTAAAAAAAAAAAAATTCTATCCCAAAGGGACTTGTGTTACTTTGGCTCATATCCCAGTGACCAGAACAGACAATAAGAGGTTTATTTAGTACAAAGGGAGTGGAGGAATGCACCCCCATCATGTGACTAGTAGAAGAGCAAGAAAACAACACAGGAGAGCATGAAGGACCTTCCCAGCTGGCAGGGACTTGTGGTTGTTATTGTTCCCTGTGCTCCTTGGTAATGCCCTCTGCCCCCTTTAATCTCTAGAGTGGGCACCTGTGGAATATACCCTCCACATAGCCTGAGCAGCCTTTCAATGTGCGTCTTGCTCACAGACACCTAGAGGTCGTGGGCCATGGGACACTGAAGTCAGTTGCTCTCAATCAAAACTTTGGGTTGTATATGTTCCTTGAAACACTAGCTTCTTACACAGTGGCTAACAGTGCCCAGGTATTAACAGTTATATACACAGCCCTTTCTATGCATTGATAGTGTTCCTCCCTTTTGTTCCCCTGAAGAGAAGAAGTTGCAAACCTTTCTCACCCTCAGCATTTAAATATCTGATAGATGCTCAGTAGATTTCACAAAGTGTTGGTGTGCAACTAAAATGGAGTCTCCCCTCTTGAGCCACTTCGGGGAAAGGTTATGTTCTGGTTGGCTTTGCTACCCTAGGATTCTTCGTGTCAGCCTTCACTATTGTGGAATGAGAAGCAATTGCTATTTCACCCTGCTCCGTGTTCTTTCATTTGTGGACTTTTTAGAAAAGTCAGGCATTCATTTTCTGAGCTCATTTTTTTTTTTCTCATAACATGCCTTGGGACATGTGAACAACAGCCGCCATCTCACACTACCAAGGTAACAGTCCTCCTATATCATTCCCTCGAAGACAATGTGTTGGATATTGAAGCTGCTGCAGAGCAATTGTGTGTTGGATACTGTTTTACTAAACCCTTTACTGCAGCCTAGTACTGGCCCTGTCTTCAGGATTCAATTGCTTGCTGCTGGCCGATGAACACCGAGCCATAGCTCTGTACTTCATGCCTATGTTCTCATGCAGCACACCAAATGGCTACTCCTTTCTACTTCTACCCATCCAGAATGGCCAAGTTATATTGTAATATGCAGCAATTCCCAAATCTTCAGAGACTAAATGCAACAAAAGGTTGTTTTTGGCCCCCTTTCTACATGTCTCCAAGTTTAGATAGGCCGTGTTGCAGGAATTTCAAGTGTTAATTTTCCTCAGAGAGAAGAATGTCTGTTCACCCCAGATGGAGCTTGACAAAGACCAAAGAGAGGATTCTGTTCAAATGCAATTTAGTAAGCATGTGGGAACACGGCTGAGGCATTATTTGAAGGGTCTGAGTGGCCCTAACAGAACTTGTACCACCAACAAGCCTACCCCATCATTGACGACCTTATGCCATCCCCCCTCAGTCCTCCCCACTCTCTATGCTGTGAGTCTCCTTCATTACAGCCCTCAATGTTCAGTCCTGCTCTCCAGCACTCTTAAGGAATATTGTTCCAAAATTTGCAAAGCAGCCTTCTAATTATGTATTTACCTGCTTGTTTTTAGACTTTGGGCTCTTGGGGGATAAAGTTTCACTAATTTTTCAATTCCAAGCACCAATTCGCTGTCAAGCACATGATAGATTCTAAAGAAATTACTATGGAGGGAATTTGTTTTTGAAAAATTGATTATATTACAGAATCTGCAGTTGATTTTTCCCCTCTAGATTAAGATTCTAATTACACATTTTAACATAATGAGATTTGAATTTTAATAAAGAAATTTGGTCTTATAATTGTTTCGTATTTGAAATACCTTTTTCTTTTTCATCCCATCTCCCATCACCACGGGCTATGCTTTTAAAACAGCAGACTTTGTGTACAGCAATAGCTCTGTAGTAAATGTATTTAGCTTTGTTTCTTCTCATTCATTCTGTATCTAAAATAATTACCTTCCATCATTAAAAAGATATTTTGTCCATATCGGCCATAATGATTTTTCTGTCATTTGTCAGTTGTGATTCTTACACACTCTTGAATTTGGAACACATTTTTCTATCTCACAATTTCTGGTTATCTGTCTGTCTTAAGGCTGTTCCCACCCTCCATTCTCAAATGACTTCTGCTGATTTCAGGATAAAATCAAGAGAGGTTTACAGGTTTGCTAATAGTATCCAAGGTCTCAGCTCATCATTTCACTCACCTCTCATATCTCCTCCTCTGGTCCTCCAGCTCTACACACTGCCAAAACGGTATCTAATTTACACACATTCTTCAAGCCTTCCTTATCTCCATTTCTGCATCCTGTGCCAGAAACACTGTCTTCCTTTCAGCAAATCAAATTCTACTCCCCCTACTGATATTGCTTCTTCTATCAGAGAATGACCATCCTTGACTCTTCCTAGATTGGGTCATGTTTTCTTTTCTTTTCTTCTCAGTGTGTTGTATGCTGTGTTTTAATAATTACTGTGCTTTGTGATTCATGTCCACTTACTGATCCAGGACTTTTTCTAAATTGATGGCTCGTAACAAAGGGCAGGACAGCTCTGTTCTTGGGGTGTCATTTGGAGTGTCTGTGTATGTATGTATGTATGTATGTATGTATGTATGTATGTATGTATGTATCTGTGATTGTTTAGACAGGGAGATGCTACTGGCATGTAGTAAGAGAGGCCAGGAGTCCTGCTAAGCCTCATGTAGTACATAGGACAGACCCCAACAAAGGATCCTTTGACCCAAAATGTCATCAATGCTGATAATAAGAAACTTTAACTAAGTGTACATTGTGCTTGAAATACTAACAAATCATATAACTACACACAGTAACTTATAACTCATCTCTAAAGTTAAATATGTATTTACACATAGTAATATACTCAAAGTAATTTTATGATGAGAGACTGTAAGCCAAAACAAGAATATTTACACCATCAGAAGGACATACAATAAATACTTGATAAAAGTTACTGTTTGCCTTCATTTAAAGGCTGGTTAAAGTTTTGAAAATCATGTCACAGGAATTGCTGAAGTATCTGTGATTGTGGAATACAAAGTAGAAGATGAAGGGCTTGTTATCTGTCATCATAAACCTGAAAGAGTATTTTGTAGAAGAGAGATTTGTCTTAGTGGTGTTCCTCCAGAAGGCGGAACTAAGATCAATGGAATCAAACAGCAAAGACTGTCTCAACACAACAGAAGGAAAATTTTCTAATACATTTTGCCATTTGGGTAAAGAAGTGAGCTAATTTAGTACTCTAGGGAGTTGTCTGTTGGAATGAGATGTGGGACAAAACAAGTTATAGTATCATAAATGCAACAGTTAGGAAAATGTATTCTTCAAAAGTCTGAACAGACACACATGACATGACGGGGAATAATGGGCATGGAGGTTTATGTAGGTAGAGGGATGGGTAGATACAGCAGATGGGGCATGAGGGGTAATTAACACTAACAATGTTTGAAAAGTCATATGGAAACACACTATTTTATTACATGTATATGTGTACATACATATATATGCATACATCATATATATGCATGCTCAAATAAAACAGTTTAATTTTTGTTGTCCTAGAACAGAGAATAATGCTCTTCCCCAAAGCCATGTGTTGCCAATGAAAAGCCTGGTGCCAGGGGAGGATACCTCCCCTTGAGTTATTGGTCAGGGGTGTCCTGGACACTCTTTCCTCATCGAAAAACATAGATGATTAACATCTCATTTGCATGCAAAATCTTGATGGTATTATCCTACTGCTGAAGGCCCCAACCACTTTGGTCATAAGACGTCAAGAAATCAAATAAGTACTGAGTAGGAATCTTCCTCTGTGCTGCATAGCTTTCATAGTACCTGCAAGTTCTGTGTAGGCTCCTGGTGGGGGGAAATCATCAAGTCTTACCCAGATGTAAACTCTGTGAACTACAATAGTAACCACGTGACAAGATATGCTCATGAGTGCAGTAGTAGCACAGATGTTATGGGAATAACCTGCTACTTTCTGACTGGATTTAGAGCCTACTCTACAGGAGGAAACACATGCCTGGTACTGTAATCTGACTAAGAACCAATGCTTGGGGAGTTCACAGACTCCAAGGGTAAAAATGTACTCCTATTATTCTACTAGATGGGCATACTAGTAAACTGTCCTTTAAATGTATTGCTTAACACTCATTGATTAGTGCATCTCTCAGACTTTATTAGAGAAGTTCCGTTGTACAGGGGATAATGGTTAATACTGAAACTCACTGCTGGTCAAAGTGTAGAGAATAAATGTCAGTGTCATGATCAGCCACAAATGGGACATATATATCACATCCCCTAAGGTTTAAGAACCACTGTAGAAGGGAGAGTAGAAAGATTGAAGAGCAGATGTCAGGGAAAAACTGAGTAAAACTCTGTCTTAGGGACATGGTACCCATGAGCTCATGGCAGCTGTGGCTGCCTGCACAAGATCTTCACAAGATCAGGCCAGTGAGCATTCTAGCATGGATGGGAGGGTCTCATGGGACCCCCCACTCTCGTTGAGGAGCTATTAACAATTGATGGCTTCTGAGGGGTGGAAAGTCAGTTTTCTTGAAGGGTGTGGCCTTTGGTAGTTTGACCATGCCACAGTGGATGGATGGCCCCACAGTTAAGAGTACATGGACAGTACAAATTAGATTCAAGGGGTTATTAAAAATAAGAAAAGGGGATACAAAGGGATGTTGGGAGGAGTGGGGAGGTGAGTGATAGATTTGGGAGGAGTTGAAGTGAGGAGCAGGATGGAGTAAATATGAACAAAATATAGTGTATGGAATTCCAAAAAAAATCAATAAAAATAAATTTTTTTGAAAAGGAAAAAAATTGTGAATAGAATTTCAAACAGTTCATTATGTCCTCCAGGGTTCCAAGTTACATGTTTAAAGTAGAAGATGAAAATTCAGTGTTCTGTGTACTGTGTTTTTTAAAAGATTTTTAGAAGCAGTTTTGAAATTATCACAAAACTTTCATAAAGCATGAAACCTTAAACAAGCAACACAGGTTTCTCTTATAATGTGAAAAAAACAGATCAATTTCATTGGAAATGTAATAGTTTCATATCAGAAGTTCACAGTGGGAACATGAATCTATAAAAGCATAACCTTGGGAGAATGAGATACACTATCATTAACACACCTCAACAGAAGGACAGTAGTTATAATCAGGAGATAGTCCCAAGGAGATGCAAGCCATGAAGGCCAAACATGTCTTTTAGTGCCCTAGAGGGTCACTTCAATCTCCAGGGACCATTATTCAACCAGTTCCTGGTAAAGGATTCAAACAAGTTAAGCTCAAATGAAGCTTGCATTAAAATTGCCTCATTGTCTTGTCTAACTAGAATGAAAGTTTAATTTCTATTATTTGTGGGGTAATTTTTTTTTTGTAGTTAATGGAAAAAAATAGAGTTCAAACAGGAAATATGTTGGTGGATCTAGTGAACTTCTATGTGGTGACTAGAAAGAGATCTTTATATTGGTTGTGTAACATTGTTCTCTTCGGATCAGGATGGACAGGGATAGTACACATGCCTTCTGACACTGGTTACTATTCAGAGCGAAACCACAAAAGCCGAACCTGCAGACTCATTTATTCTCCAGAGCTAAACAATCTCCCAAGGAAGACAGATGCATTTTATAAGATAGGCATTTCATCAAAGACCAGCTGATAATGACTAATCAGAGCTGCCTGGCACTCAAGCTCACATCTGTTTCAAAGATTTGCTGAATACTAACAGAACACAGCTTTTGTTCAAGATGTCCTTATGGTCACTCATTGCCTAGTATCATTAGACCTGGCCACAAATGATACTATCTGCTGTTGTGAACCAGAGGGGAAAGGAACAATCAGATATGTCTGAGATGAAAAAGAGGCTAAGTTTTGAAGCATATGCTTATTAATGCAATAATGAAAAGGATTTGTGAACAGGACCAATGGTTTCTGATTCATTACTACAGAGTCACACAGTTTACATGTGGGAGGCAGAATGAGTCATCCAGAAGTGTGTCCCAGTAGAGAAAATCTGAACCCATATATGACTTTATGTAAGCATTTTAAACAGACTACCTTGCTCACAGACCTCAAGAATGACATGGTTGACCTGTTCTATGTTGCCTTACAGTTTCCTCTCATTATTTGTAACCCATGGGGTGTGCCTACCAAACTATAAAGATACATCTCAGAAGATCATGGACACTCCAGGTACTTCTTACATTGCCTTATGTTATTCCTAATAGAGAACCCGGCATATAGCACACATTCCAAAGTACACATTGACTGCTTGACCTCAGTTGTAGATGTAGAAACTGGTGTCAGGAAAAAGGAGAGTTTCTAAGAAAAGTTGAGTTTTTAAATGATTAAATAATTATTTATATAAAGAGCGAGCGACAATGGCTTGTTTCAACACCATACTGACACATGAGTGGTATAACCGGAATGGATAATTTTGAATAGTGGGTAGAAACCTTCATTGGCATTGAAATGGATTGAATTTTAGAATTTTAAAAAATTACATGCTGGGTTAAAGTGATATAAGGCTAGATTAATAAAGCATTTTCATTTTTGAATTTTTATATACAGATTTTCCTTCAAGTTTCATTAGTTTTAGACACTCATACTATTGGGCTAATAAAGGCTTAGTTTAAAATGGATAAACAGTCACTCCAACTTAGGAGGCTGAGGTAAGAGGGTCCTGAATTGGAGCCCAGCCACAGCTGTATTCTGTCATAAACCAAAATCAAACTAAAACTAAATGACAACAGAGAAAACACAAGGTATGACAAATTGTTTTTGCCCAGTGGCATTAATAATAAGAAATATGTTTTTCACTCTTTGCAACTAATGACCTCTCCATTAACTTGTGGTATCACTGACAGATATTAGGATTTATCTGGAAATTGAGATTCTATTCAAGTTTCAACGGAATACTTTACACATTGTCAGTCAGATGTCTTCCCTGAGGTCAAGTGTTCTTGCCACAAAATGTTGACAGCACCTGCAGGACTCTGAAGTAATCTATTGGCCCAGGACTTGCTTCTTCCGAAGCTATGATGACATTTATGTAAATACCACTATCATTGACATGTACGATTAATCTGTGTAGGAGTCAAAACGCTGCTTCCCCTAGAACAGATGAGTGATGGGTTTTGATTATATCAGGACACATCAGGCCCTCCTATACCTGAGCAGCCTCCATTAAAGCAATGCACCACTGAGGTCTTCCCGAAAGAATTGAAATTAGTGGAAGTGATCACCTTGTGACTTGCCACATCTATAAATCACTGTGGGGCAGTAGCCATATGTTGTCTGTATTTTGTATTTCTCGCACAAGAGAAAAAGCAGTGACTTGATATTTACTGAGCAAGTCTTAGGGGTGGGTCAAGCTTTGGAGCAGGCCTTAACCTTAGCGACTCTTCAGTAGCGCTATGAGTGAGATCCAGTTATCATTTACATAAAAGGGGACAGGAGCATTGACAGGTTAGTCATTCATTTGAGGTATATACAGCTAATATGTGTTTGAGCTGGAATTTGAATCCAGATCGCTCAAGCATTATTTATTATTGTTATCCACTTTATAACAATAAAGATTTTTTAATCTTCTGCAATTCTATCACTCTAATCACCTTATATTTATAGAGCCAATATTTATTAGGTAATGACTATGTTTTTTAAAGTTTTTTGTGTCTTATGCATTCTATATTTACTCATTTTTAATCCTCCTAGTGAATCTTCAACCTGTGAATATATACAATTATTGTCAGTCTTGTATTATAAATAGGGAAACCGAGGCATGAGAAAAACTTTGTAAATATGATTAAAGAGTCAAACCAGAATTTGAGCTCAGACTTGTTCGAAGAGCTTGTTTTTATACTCATCTGTTCTCAACAGATGTACTCTGGATGCTGTGCCGTGTAAAACATAACAAGCACAGGATTAGCTTTGACCTTGAAGCATGAATGTAGTGTATCGCTATGTAATTACCTAATAGAGATGACAGAGAGAGCTTCTCTGGGTGTCTTACTTCAAATGGTTTATGCACTAGCCGAATTGGACTGAATAAATAATATTAGGCTGAGCTATGCCTTTTACATGTTTAGGAATCAATTTCTTCTATTTAATAACACCATATTTCAGAAAGACCAATTCTTTCTATTCTGTTCAGAACACAGGAGATTCTTCAACAAAAAAACATATAATTTATATGCTCTTTGCCCACCAAACTATGCTTTCTGTTCAACATAAATTAATTACGGAGGGTGTATGAGGTCAAAGAGGATTCCAGTGTATCTAAGTATCTATGCTGTTTCAAACAGAAGGCTCAAAGTTAACATCTTAGAATTGCATTCTGTCTTTTAAAAAAAAATAAAATAAGTGGGCATCTTGCTTGCCTTTGAAGATCCCCTTGCTAATCTCAGATTGCCATCTGAAATTTTAATTAGTGATTTAAAATGTGCTTACACAAAGAACCTTGTCCAAGTTGTCTGTTTCTGCCAAATTAAACTATTAAACTAAGTAACCTAATTAAAATCCTTTTAGCTTTTAATCAATATTTTATTTACATTCATATTTCCTGGGAAGCTTGATGAGTTTTTCTGGACGTGATAGTTGGCTTCCCTGTTTCTCAAAGGTCATTTTTAAGGAGTTCCCTCCTCCAAGGCCATGGAGTCAGCAGGAAGCTCATGGGGACACCGCTGGTTCATGTCCCTCTGTCCTCTATCAGCCCTGGGTGCACAGAAAGTAAAGTTGCTTGTTGTTTGTGCAGTTCCTAGGAGAAGTCCAGGCTGCTTCTGTAGGAGGCAGAAGAACTGCTTCTCTTGCAGCTAGGCCCTTCATCTCTCCTCCCAGAGACCCTGGTAGCCCATACCACAGTGGGACCTTCCAATCCAAACCTGCCCACATTCTCTAGTCTCAAGATCAAACTACTTACACAAAATGTATGAAAGCAATGCTTTTAGTTTTCAAAACATCCTTCTCATTCATCCCATTTTGCAGAGGCAACCACTTTCAACATTTTAGTCAATGCATATATCCATATCTTTAAGAATAAATTTCTAGATTTTAGGTGTCAGCTATTAATTTCTTATGATAAAAGATAATGATTTATCACCCTCTAATTTTTCCTGGCCATCCCATACAGACAAATGCATTTCAGCCATGTTAAATGAATCCATGTTATTTTATGGCAAAAATCCTTCCCTGCTTCAACTGGACTCTTTGTTTCCTTCTTAACTTCACTAACTTGAGCCTCAGATTCTTCCCTGATTTGATGAAATCTCTCTTCATCATCAAAATTAACCATTTGTATTTATGGGGACCTGGTGGCTGGAGCTTCCCAACATGCTTCAGGGAGGTCTTTGGGTTGCTCTGTCTAGATGGTGCTCAACTGACTCTCTGAGAGCACGCTTGCTGTCGGCTCTCTCAGCCTCCATCCCTCAGTGGTCCTCAGTCCTCCTCTAGATTCCAATGACTAATTGTTTTGTGAGACAGTGTCTCATGTATCCCAAACTGGTATTGAAGCTACGTAACAGAGGGATGACCTTGCACTTCTGCCTTACTGTAGTGGGTAGCCATTCCAGCTTTGATCTGGAAGTTCCAACCCCCATTGAAGCTTCGGCAACTGTCACGCCTACAAGGCAGGGCCAAGGGAGGCGCCTGGGGACCCGAGATCTGGATGGGCCAGGGCTCTCTCTCTGTTCCGGGACCCTGGACGGTGGAGGTGGGCCAAGCAGAGCTCCAGAGAACACCACTGGACTGCGATACACCTTCCCCAGACCCTGCGACCTACCTATCCCTTAATTTGTAAGTTACGCCATTAAATAAATCTTTTAACTACGTGGAGTGGCCTTAATAATTTCACCAATACCTTAACTCCTCGGTGTGGAGATGACAAGTAGGTACCACCTCACCTTATTTTATGTGGTGCCAAGACTTGACCTCATGGCTTTGACTAGTAATTACTTTATCAACTGAACTAAATCCTCATCTTTCGGGTTTTTGTTTGTTTGTTTTGTTTTTGTATTTTGTGTAGCTTTGGCTGTTCTGGAACTCACTATGTAGTCCAGGCTGGCCTCGAACTCACAAACATCCTTCTGCCTCTGCTTCCCGAGTGCTGAGATTAAAGGCGCGTGCCACCACCGTCTGGCTAAATCCTCATCTTTCAATCATCATCTTTATAGGATTATTATCATGTCTCAAGGAAATACATGCTCCTGTCATGTCATGAGATGGGATGTCACGTCTGTGCCATCTAACATGTCTGAAATGTGTCATCTTGGCACTTTTGGAGTAAGTGATGCTTTCTCTAGCTACAGAATGGTTGGGGTGGTATACTATTTCTTCTTCTAAAAATAAGTGTGACACTAACTCCTACCTTACACATCTTTAGAATGTGAGTTTGATATTCCTATATCAGAGAGGTAGCATTTCCATCTCTTGTGTTTGAATCTGGACAGAATTGTGACTATGTCAGTACTGTAATTATGTAACAGAGAGAGAGAGAGAGAGAGAGAGAGAGAGAGAGAGAGAGAGAGAGAGAGAGAGAGAGTTTCTTATATTATTTTTCACCTTGAGACACCTGTTCCTAGAATTCAACTAGTATGCTGATAGGAAACACATATAGTGAATAGTGTACACATTCACAGGGAGAGGAATCAGCCAACCCTAGAGGTGGGCTGTCTCAGAAGAGGGTATTCTGACCCATCAAGCCCCTAAGTTTAAGCCACCTGGAGAGTACAAGCCATCCTCTGTGACTCTAGTGCAAACTCCACATCTGTGAAAAATGCGGATTTGTTGCTGTTGTACAACAATGGATGACTGGGCTAGCTGGGGAAATCCCTAGAAGGTTTAAAGTGGATCGTTATATTCTTTCTTAGGTGTGTGCATTGCTGTGATGAGCATGACTGATATTCTAATTTTTGATCAACTTAATATAAATTTCTAAAAATGTAAGGAACTTTGTGGAGTTTCTACATTGGCACCAAGCAGAAATCTTAAGCTCTGGTATGGTTTTTCCATTCGTGGTATTCAGATCCCTTAGTCACAGCAAGGAATTTCTTTTCTTCTATTCTTTCTTTCTCATTTTCTATCTGAATAGCAATTCTACTGGGCTGATTTCTCTCATCTCTGATTCTCTGGTTTCTTCCATCCCTTTGTTTTCTGTCTATGTTTTGTTCTACTTCCTGTGATAGATAATTCTAATTCTTTCTTATGCAACTATTCTCTCCTGAAGTCACAGGTGGTTGGACAATGGGGACATATTCCAAGAAACAAGTTGTTAGGCGGTTTTGTCATTGTGTATCATAGAATGTACCCACTCAAACTGAGGTGGCCGTGGCATCATGATACTGCTATTTTATAGGGCCACTGCTGAATGTGTTTCATTGTGGACCAAAACGTCATTGTGTAGCCTGTGACTAAAGTCTTAGCGTTCTCAAATTTTTTCTCTCTACTGCTATTTTCTCGTGATTGTATCAGCCTTACTCATCTCTAAGGTAGAGTTAATGATAAGCACAGTTAAAATTTTTTGTTCCAATTTTTTTTATTCTTCATGGAAATTCATCTGTGGAAGTATATTTACCACATTTTTGCTATTTTTCTTTTACTTTGACTAACAGACTGAAATAAAACAGACCAAACAAAATGGCTTTCTGCATCACCTACCTCCTGCAGGTTGCATGCTTTCCTGTCTTCTGTCTTCCATATTGGAGAATTTCCAAGCTCATTGGAAACTGATCAAATGTGGAGCATAAAGATGATATTAGCATCTTTGTGCCTTTCCCATCCACTGTTGACTCTACCTCAGGGTGTGTTGGCTGGTTGGGACATTCCACAGGACACTTCCCTTTCTCCTTTGAGTGAGCTGAATTCACCAGAGAAGAATTTCCCAGTGTTCTTAGTGCAGTAATACTGCCTGTCTGATAAATGAATAAGGAAAGGGGTGTTGATAGTCTTAGAATGTAGAATGTAAGATTTTTGCCTCCACTTTGCCTGGAATCCCCCTCACTATTTCTGAAAGATGAATATGTTTTCCTTTTTCTCTAGGTTTCCGTCTGAGTTGTAAACTATTCCTCAAAGAGACTTTTAAAAATTCTCTCTCTCTGTCTCTTTCTGTCTGTCTGTCTGTCTCTCTCTCTTTCTCTTACACACACACACACACACACACACACACACACACACACACACACACGCAGTGGGGGACATGTGTACGTGTACCACTGTTGAGGATCTTGTGCTGCATTCTGGAAGTCCTGACAAATGAAAAGGCCGTTGTATTCCTCTTTCCCTCTGCTCACCCCTTCCTCCTCAATGCTGCTTCCCTCTCTCCTTTCTCCCACTCTCCCTTCCCCTTGCCTTCTTCCTTCCCTTATCTTTGTCCATTTTCTGTCTGGGTGTACACACATTTTTGCATATGTGCCGGTGCTTGTACAGAGGCCAAAGGCTGATGCTGGGAATCATTCTGAGTTTCTCTGATATCTTATTCATGGCAGCAGGGCCTAATAACCAAACCCAGAGTTTTACAGGCAGGCTGCCAAAAGAATGGGCTTTTAAGTGAGTTTCTGGGGATCCAACCTCTGGTGGTCATGATTGCAAGCTCTCATGTCAACTGCTACCACAGAGAAGCCTTCCCAGCACTTCCATTTACTCTCCTTCCTTCTCGTCTTATTTTTCTCTTCCAGCTCCTTCAACACCTTCTCCTCCTCTTCTTGTCTCCTCTCCATCATCCTTTCCCTCTCCCCCCTCTCCCTCTCTTCCTCCTCATCTTTCTCTTAGTTTCTATCATGATTTCTATTAACATTTCTATTACTACCAGTCCTTTTGCATCATACATTTTTCTCTTGTTCTTTGGGTCATTGTTTTTCTCGGTCCTCGTGGGTGGATGAAAACATACAGCAGAATTGGAAACAACTTTTGTTGGCTTTATGCTATTGAGCCTTTGGAAGTGATGATAAATACCAATGCCATTTCCATGTGACATCATCCTAAAACTCAGTGTCTTAGAGCAATGAGCTTTAAGAGCTATCACATATTACCTAAGGGATTCTAGGAGTCCAGGTAACCTCTGCAATGGCCAACCTCACCACCTCATCAGGTGTCAGGCTACCTTCAGTTGAAAGAATGAGACCATCTAAGACCAGTCAACGTCTAGCCCACTTGCCACCCAAGCTGGCCACTGGAAGCATGTGAACCAGCAACAGAAGAGAAACAAAAGCAGTATTCAGAGCTCTCCTCTTGGCCACATGCAGCCTGCCGGCTGCAGACTGGACATCCCTCTGATCTAGATCATCCCAGTGGACCCAATTTAGTCACAAAAGCCCTTACAAGAGGTTAGCAGGAGACTTCGAGTTGGAGAAAGAGGTAAGGTGACAGAAACAAAATCCGAGTGATGGCCCTGTTGAGAGCATGCCACAGGCCAGGGAATACACATGGCTTTGAGGAGACAAAAGAGGGAAGAAACAGAGGCCTTACTTGAGGTTCCAGAAAGATGACAACTATTCCCACAGCTTGAATTTGGAACTTATGACTCCCAAAAGTATCAGATGATAAAGTCTATTGCCTTAGCCCATTAAGCTTGTGATGAATCATTAGAGTAGTAATAGGGAACTCATACCTGCCATTCTTCTTCCACTCAGACGTGATATGTTAGCACTTTTTGCCACATCTGCATGCCATTTCTACTAATGTTTTCTTCAAAAATGTAATTGCTATGGTTGGATCTTTAATTTCTACCCAATACTGTGTATTTTTACCTCCTCCTCCTTCCTCCTCCTCCTCCTCCTCCCTCCTCCTCCTCCTCCCTCCTCCTCCTCCTCCCTCCTCCTCCTTCTCCTCCTCTTTTACTTCTCAGTTCTCAATCACTGGAGCTGCTGGAAGATGACAAATCTTCCTTCTGTTCATCATGGAGTAAATAGTTTTCTGTGGCCACTGCTTCTCTCCATGACATTCTGCCTTGACACAGACCCACAGTCCACAGAGCCAGCCAACCATGGACTAAAACCCTTGAAACCGTGAACCAAAATAAAGCTCCTTATATATTGATTTTCTAAAGTATTTTTTTTCACAGCAATGGCAAGGTATTTGGGGTAATAATCTATTTTTGAAATATATCCTGAGTATAAACATTTAAATATTTCTGGAATTCAGAGATATTATACTTTCATTTTTAATAGCTATGGCTATTGTAACAGGCATGATTATAAAGTATTCGTACAAACATCATAACAAAGGGCTATAATTATATATATATATATATATATATATATATATATATATATATATATATATAAAGGCAGCATTTCTAGTTATTATTTCTTCATGATACACCAATTGGCTATCCAATACCAAATGAACAGTCATGAAAACATACATATGGGTAGCATTTTATGGGCTGAGCAAATTGTATTTAGGAATATATAGGTATATACATATAGGCATGTAACAGCAATCAATAAAAAATGAGGTCATGAATTTGAAGGACTGTGAGGAAGGGTACATAGAAGGGTTTAGAGGGAGGAGATGGAATGAAGAAATGATATCATTATATTATAATCTCAAAAATAAAAGGAAAGGTATTCTTTTAAAAGTGAATGATGTAATTGTAATTTCTAATGAGGAGATGTGGTGCCATGCTGTAGAATGAATTTAAGAGTAGGAGTTGGAGCAGATTTGGGATACATTAGCATCTTACAAGATTAGTTAGTTTCCCCAGAGGAGGTGATTTGTGAACTTGTGGAAATTTTACAACCTTTAGTCCAAGAATTTGTTCATCCTGACTTTTAATCCTTCTAGTCCATCACAGAATCCTACTTTCCATTCTTCTTCCAGTCTCTTGTCTACTTCTTTACCTTCACAACTTTGTACTCAGGCCAAGATTCTTTTCCTTGTGCATTTATTATTTACTTATTTGTTCATTTGTTTGTTTTTTTGTGACAGGGTCTTATGTATTCCACTGATGTATTTTCCTGTGTCTCAAGGGCTGGAATTACAGGAGTTTTCCACCATGTCTAGCCTTACACTGAGTTTTATAAAGATTCTTATTTTAAAATTTTTCTTGCTTTGGTAAGCCTAAGTCAATACAACATACCCACTCGAGACTAAGGAATTAATTCTAAAGGTGGGACAGAGACATAAGCCACTTCATAGGCAGACGTGGCATAGTTGAGGGTTCCACCATTATTGGGGGGCTATCTCATGCCTACTTTAAGAAAACACAAGTCCACTTACTCCAAAGAAGCAACGGGGGTGGGGTGGGATGGGGGTGTGTGATGGGGGGGGTGATCGGGGGCGTGGAAGTGTTAAGTAACACCACCAGTAGGTTTGGGTTTCTCTTCTCCATAGTGACAACCAGGGACATCTGAGAACTGTCAATCTGACCTGGAAGAAGAGTAATTGGGTTCCCTTCTTTTCTAAAGCCGGTGATCTGAGAAGGGAAGCAGGGGAGAGTGGACCTCAGCCATGACCTTCCTTCCTTGTGTTCCTTTTTCATGACATATCTTGCTGCCTAGTGGATGTACTTCCATCTTTGCAGAACATCATTTTGAGTGTATTTTATCAAATTTTAACCAAACACATTGAAATTAAAATACCCTGAGGTGCCATTTATCTGACGTCAAATTACAGAGCTAGTCAGGGGCAAATCTAATATTTGGGGGTTACTGACTCATCTTTTCAGGCTAAGCTCTAACACTAGTTTTCTTAGAGTGGAAGTAAAGACTGTAAGATGTGGAGATTTTAAGCATTTATTCACAAATGATGTTTGAAATCGCACGCTATACTCAGAATCTTGTATCTGGGAATAATATTTTTCTAAAATTGTTTATAATGTATTATAAGGTATTTTGGTTGAGTCTCTCTTTTGTTAACTTGCATGTCCTTGATTATGAAGTATATTTATTATCTTTCCTCTTTCTCCATTTCTGGGGCAGTTTCATAACAAATGCTTTATAAATTCTTTGTTTTCTCCCAAACAATGTTCAGTGTCTTTATTACTCATAAACCAGAAGAAAATGTAGCTGTGCTTCAAAGATCTCCTCAAAGGCTCTCCTTGGGGCTCCTTTGCTACAAATCACATTGTTCTTTTTACTTGAAATACAGCCTTACCCGTACACCATCTAAGAACAAATTGCAGAGCAATATCTCTTGTGAACTGCTCTCAGAAACACTCAGAGTCGTTCTTACATGAGCTCCTTATTTGCAAGTCCTCAAGGCTTGTAGCAAGTGACTAGACATTAACTGTTTCTGTTTCTCATTCATCATTCAACCGGTATACGGTGACCACTAACACATTCGATTTATCGTCTCCTGATATAAACATATCATAAAACAAAACATAAATTTTGCTAAGCCAAACCACCTCCTTCATTCCTAGGAAAATGGAAGGCATACAGCTAATCGACATATTTCAAAATTGGTATGGTATCATTATCAAAGTGTTTCATAGTTTGTACAGTAGTACGATCAAGATGAAATTGCAGTATTCATAGTTCATCTCTTTCCATTTGCCTGTGCTCTGAGTTACAGCAGGCGATGGCAAATACAGCCAGATGCTGCTTCCCTCGCTCCCCAAATGGGGACACATTCATAATTAACTACAGAATCCCATTGCCAAGGCTGCCCGTGTCCTCAGAATCTTTAACACAGCTAGCAATCACATTGTTTGTGTAAACTTGAAACTGCTCAGTAAATCTGTATTGTAGGAATTGTGAATCTCTTTAAAATATCATGATGACCATATTCCAAGCATCGATCAGGGGGTGACAGTTATCACTGTTTTTATTAGCATTTGACTTTATTTGTCCATTGCAAATTTTAAAAATACTTTTAATAATTTTAAAAAGGCATCCCAGAATTTCCTCTTTCTTTAGTGTGACCTCTCTGAGCCATAGTGTCCTCATAGGCAAAAAGTTTTAGTTTCTTATTTTTAAAGTCTAATGTCTCCTTCAAAGAGCATTAACTGAAACACACACACACACACATATATGCACACATAGGTATACAAACTTACATATACACATACACTCATACACATACTTATTTCCACAGTTTCACACACACACACACACACACACACACACACATATGCACACTATTCATACACATATGTATATGCATATTCACACACTAATATACATGCATACATGCACTCACACTCATATCTATACACATACATGTTTATACACACACACTCATACACACATATGCTTATACACACACTCATATACACATACATGCACTCAACCGTACCTGTACACATAATATATGCATATACACACCCATATACACACACACATGCACTCACTCACATTCATATAGCACATACATGCACTTACATATACACATGTATAAACCAGTTCACATTGTCCTAGTTAGAGTGTTTTTTGCTTGTTTGTTTGTTTGTTGTAGCTTCAAGCTGGAGTCATTTGGGTAGAGAGAATCTGAGTTGAGAAAATAATCCCAGCAGACTGGCCTGTGGGCAAGCCTGCTGTGCGATTTCTGAGTTGATGATTGATCTGGGAGAGCCCAGACAGGTGTGGGTGTGGGTGCTTCTACCCCTGAGTATGTGGACCTGGGTTGTATAAAAAGCAGACTGAGAAAGTTATGGGGAACAAGCCATAAAGCAGCACTCCTCCATGGCTTCTGTTTCGGTCCTGCCTCCAGGTTCCTGGCTTGAGTTCCTGCCCTGACTTCCCTGGATGATGAACTACAGCTGTAAAATGAAAACACACACACACACACACACACACACACACACACACACACACACACACACTCACTCACTCACACGCAAAGTATACATATATACATACTCATACATATCATATGCACACTCACACACACAAACATACATATTTAAATAGCCACAGAAGATTGATACTGAAATGAAGGACCCAATGTAATGACCCACCCCTCAAAAAAGTGTCTCGGAAGCTACAGTGTATACATAAAGAGCAAAGTATTTTCAAGATACATAATGAAATATGACAATAACAAGTAAGTAGAATTAGCAGGTAATATATTTTTCTGCCATTAGTAAACTGATATTTTGATGGGATTAGTGACAGCACATAATATGTTTATGAATGCATCTTAGTCACTCGGTCAGTAACTAGCTTGTAAACAAGCAAACAAACAAGCATAAATTGAAAAAAAAAAACCACTCTGGTTTACTAGGGCCAGGGAAAGGACAACATTAGAATATGACAGTTAGGAAGCACAGACCTTTTCTTAGAAGTGGGTTTCTAATTTTCCCCACAGACATGTGTTTCTACTTATTCACAGTGACAAGAATACATTTCAGTTGGGAGGGGCAGACCACGACCCACTGCAATTTACAAATCACAACCTGTAAGGACTCCATCATGCATCAGGTTGACTTCAACCAGCAGGGTTTTACACAGGGAAGCATAGGTTTAAATGCAATCTAAGGCAAGCCAATTCAGAGCAATGGCTGTACAATAGCCCAGGGAGTCCAACACCAGCAGGAGTGGAGGAATGAAAGCGAGATGATGGAACAGCAAAGGTCCTAGGCAGAAATTAGCTCAGGAAGCTCTCAGCCAGCTATGTTCATGATGGGCTAGCTATCATCACCCCGGAGTCATTAAGAACCGAGGGAACTTCAAAGAGCACATTCAAATAGAGTAAATTGAGTGAAGGTAACTTCCTCCTGGAGATACAGTTTAGACACAGTTCACTGGTGAGACAGCATTGCTCCTATGAAAAGTGTTTTGTGTGATGATTTATAGGAAGTCCTGGTGTTGTCTCACTCAGAAAGATCACCACAGATGTGAGGCAGCATTTCTGTGCAAATTTAGCTGGTGTTTTCAATTTCAGGGTTAGAAGGTCTTTTTATTGTTGTTTCATTTTGTTGTTGTTGTTGTATGTTTGTTTTTGTGACTGGGTCTCAGTCCATCCTAGCCCTCCCTAGGATAACCCATACTGACCTCAGATGTGAGGCAATCCTCCTGCTTCTATTCCCCAAGTACTGGGAGTCTATGTGCGAGCAAGTACACCCAGCAGTCTTTCTTAGTGGTAGAAATCTGAGGTTGAGTAGTCTTTAGAGCTCTTAGCAGTGTTCTGATTCTCCGGAAGAATCACAAATCCCTTGGGTCACGTGATTTGCATTGGCCAATGCAACACTAGGAAGAAAAAGGACAGCAGTGAAGTGTCCCCTCCAGCCAGAAGCGGTGGCGATGTAGTATGTTGTTCACCATGTTGCTTTTTCTGTGTCACAGTGACCTACAGGTGTGGAGGTTCTGTCACCCTGTACCTCTAAGGGACAGTGATAAAGAGCAGGGCTGCCATCAACCAAATAGATCGGTGGGTATAGCTTGCATGAGGGAGAAATACTATTTTTTTTGTCATTTTTACCCATGCAGATTTGAGGGTTATTAGTTATTAACAGAGTGCAGCTCATTCTGGATCCCACACAGCCCTGCCTCTAGTAGTCACTGCCGTGGAAAAATTACATAATGAAAAGTCAGTAATGGCCACTTCATTGCAGATGACAGTTGGTTAAAAATTCCTTAGGTTCACTTAACAAAAATCTTTTTTGAAATTTTCCAGTCAAGTCAGTGCAAGGGCTCTGGTGGCTTAAACTCTCTTTCTTAGTGCCTGCTAGGCACCACCAAGTCTTAGAAATAATAGGTTTATCTAAAATCTGCCAAGGGAAGAGATTCAGAAGTAATAACGCAATGTGAAAGACTAACTTGAAGGAAGGGTGAGCTCTGATGCAACACACATCAGAAACAGTCCAATGGTTGTATAAAGTAAGTTATAAGTACCTCTGAATCAGAGCTGAGATTTGAGACTCTGGGGGGGGGGGGTCAGTGGGTGATCTATGATAAACCCACACCATTAGTAAAGAATAAAGTTGTGTGTACAAAGGATTCACCTCTGGTGGCATCTTCCTAACTCTCAGGACAGACATATCCCTGTAGATTCCTTGGTCACTTCTGTGAAATTTCTCATCTGTCTTGTCAGCCATATTTAATAGTCTCAACCAACAGCTGCCTTTGCATTGAGGTTCTGCATTAATTAGATGCACTTGGCTTACAGTTGTTATTGCATGCATTAGGATCCCTGCATCCTTTGGAATAATACAGCAACAGTTGCTAAGATGATCTGATACTTAGGAAAACTTGAATCTATTTTCTTCAGATCACAAATCCCATTAGAAGTTCTAGGCTGCTTCCCTGGTTCTAAATGCCATTCATAATTATGCCTCATTCTCTCTCAAACTTTCCAGTATCCATACATTCACTAAAAAAAAAAAAAAATCTAGGGCTTAATTTTATGTGTATCTGTGTGCATGTATGTGTACGCCTGTGCGCGTGCAGGTGTCCATACAGAAGCCGGAGGTCAACACCAAGTATCTTATGCAGTCATTCTCCACCTTAGTTTTTGAGACAGAGTCTCTCACTGAACTTGGAGCTTGCTATTTATGCTAGACAGACTGCCCAGCAGGTCCTGGAGATCTGTTGGTCTTCACTGCCAAGAGCTAGGGCTAAAAGTGGTCAGGGAGGCACCTGTCAAATTTTTGCATGGGTGCTAGGACCCGAACTCAGGTCCTCATGTCTGTAAAGCAAGTGTTTCACTCACTCAGTGAAACCTTCCCACCCTCTATACCTTTTGTGAAATAAAAAATAGTAGTAATTTGTTACACTTGGTTAATTCTATGCCATACATTTCCAGATGGGACAAATACTGCTTGGAGAAGATTTGCTTGTGGCACTCCTCTCAGTGTCTTTTCCGTGACATTCCCTTCCTCAATAGACCCCCTTTAAACAGGTTTTAATACCTAGGTAATGGTAAAAGTCCCTACTTATTCCTGTCCACAATAAATCACAGGGAATATTTTCATTTGCATATTCATTATTGTCAAAAGATGAGAGTAAGAATCCTATATTTGTAAGGTCCTATTCTAAAGGACATCTATCAGTGTTATTTACAATTACTTTAAATTCCAGAATTCAAATACCCAATAATTATGGAGAAGAGGCAGAGGAAAAGACATTTGAGAGAGGTTTATATTGAGATGAATTTATTAGGAAATCCATTCATGATGCACCCTGCTTTCTTCCAATATAAATGATCAGGTGGTAAAATTGAGACAGAGTTGCAGTCTTGAAGAACAATTCACCGTTTCATTGTTTGCAGGCACAAATGCCCAATCTGATTACAAAATATGCTTCAAGCAGCTGTTAAAGGCCTCTTTGGTTCATTTTTATTTCTAAGAAAGGGAATATTAATATTGTTGAATGTTCATATTATGCAAGTGGCATTCACAGTATGGCTTAGTGTTAATTACCCACTGAATCAATGAAAAGAACAAACAGCAATTGTTTGATTCAAAATAAAAGGTTGGAGATATTTGAATGTGTGTACACGTGTTTATTTTCTGTTTCTCTAACATTGTGCATCAGGAGACAAACTGGTATTCATCAAAATGAGCTAGTTTTTATGGGAAATTGGTACAATTCAGCATCCTTTCCTAAATTGGAGTAATTTAATAGAAATAAATTACAATGGTGCTTTTCTCAGGCTTCTTAGTGTGTGCCAAAAGTATTCATTGGCTGCCCCCACCAAGGCTCAGGACAGTAAGAACCACTGTGTGTGGATGCATGCACACAGCTTCAATATCACACGAACAGCATCAGTCAATAACATTGCACATGTTTTCAAGACCAAGAAAGCAAAAGAACATAAATCTTTTGGGTTGTGGGTAGGTGCTCTGAAACATGAGAATGAACTTCCTTCTTAACGGTTCAATTTACATTGAATTTGAGCTTGTGTGTTGTTGTTTATAGCAATAAAAGAGAGGATAAAATGAAAGAGCAAATGTGCTCTATGCATTAGAAGGAGATGGATTATCAGCAGCCAGATGAATACATTCTAATTCTATTTTCCTATGACGTGGCAAAGCAATTCTGTATTTCATAATCCATAGACCATCACAAAATTAAAGTGAAAGCAATTTGTTAATTATAGCAGTTTTATCCACAGATAAATCTTTTGTGGTTGTGTTATTTGTTTATTTAACTGTGTGACATTTCTGCAAGCATTTCATATTAGCAGTCTTGACAGCAGATTAATTGAATTTTAAGTGTCTGAACAACAGACACTTAAAAAAATAGGCTGAAAATTTTAAAGAGAGCTTTAAGTAATTCGAAACAGTAATAGAAGAGCTACTATGTGCATTGCTGTGGCCCAACAGAGGCAGGAGAAATAGTGGCTGGAATTTCAGTAAATAAGGCGAGGAAGATCTGGGAGGAGTTGGGGGAGGGGAAAGAATATGACCAAAATGTATGGTATGGGGAAAATTTTAATACATAATAAATAAATCTAAAATATAAAAAAATTGAAAAAGAAAGAAGGGAGAGGAGAAGGAAATAAAGGAAGGAGGGAGGGCCTAAGAACTCCCCAGGGTTGGTACAAGGCACAAACTGAGATTCAAGAGATTGATCAGGTGCTTTAACACATCATTTGGCAACTAGAAAAACTACCAGACATGAAACCAACAAGATTAAGGAAATATTGAAAAAATAAGCAAAAAGCGAAGAAGATTTGACACAGATAGAACTCTGTATTAAATAAGTAACAGCAAAGTCCATTTACTTCCAGCATCCTGGCAAATCGTATCTTGAACTCAAAAAAACAAATATTAAAAAATTTAAATTACGAGGTATCTTATGGTCACATTCTGTGGTGATGATGATGTACCTATGATGGACAATTTCATTGTCAATTTGTCTGGGATTGGAATCTCCTTGGAGACAAACTGGGTGTATTTGTGAAAGTGTTTCCAGGGAAGATAAATTGAGGAGCCTCTCTGAAAGTGTATGGGAGCATCCCATGAGTTGGGGTCCCAGCCTAATGAAAAGGGTAGAAAGAAGAAAGAGAGGTGAGCATCATTTCTCATCTCTCTCTGTTTCTTTGGTCTGCTCTGATATAAGCAAAAGTACCCCCACACTTGTTGCCAGTACAAGGACTCACTCATACCACTATGTCTTTCTGGCCGTGTATCCTCAAATTATGAGGCCAAATAAATCCTTCATCTCATGCTTCTTGTCAGGCATTTAGCACAGCATCAACTATTACTTAGAGTAAAATATCTCTGCAGGTATAAATTAAATATCACACTTCTAAATAGTTGATGATGAAGGAGAAAAGGATGGTCTTCAAGGAATTAAACATTTAGTTAATCAAAAGCAAAATAAAAGCAAACATATGCAATATGTTGGGCACAGTTATTCAGTGGGACCCACCATAATGAATATTTACATTAGAAATGAAAAAATGTCTAAAATACGTGTATACTTTTCTGCATCATAAAAAGTATAAAAAGAACAAACTGAAAGTGATCAGGGCAAAGAAATAAAGAGGAGTGATGAATATGTTTAAAATAAAACAATAGAAAACATCAGTGTAAAGAAACTAATTACTCTAATAAATAGACAATATTGGTCAACCTCTAGCAAACGCGAAGAAGACAGAGCAGAAGCTATTAATTTTATCAGAAATACATTATGCTGCAACATTAAACTTCCTGCATGTTAAGATGTATCGTAAGAGGATAGCAAGAATAGCCTGGTACAAAATTGACAGTTTAATAAAAACGAATGCATTTTTTAAAGCAACAAAACCCCAAACTCAATCTAGGTAAAAATAAATCATCTCAGTAATTGTTCTCTATGAAAGCAACATAGTTCATAATTTAAAGACCTCTGAAAAGAAATCCCATGCTTAGAGTTTTAGAATTAGCTAATTACCACTGGGTATATTCCACTTCTTCCAGGCAGAGAGGAAGATAGGCAGACAGTCAGACAGACAGACAGACAGACAGACAGGAACCTCGCACATGCGTGTGCACATGCGTGAACACACACACACACACACACACATACACACAGAGTGAGAGAAAGAGAGAGTTCCACAATTAACTTTATAAAGGGTGTTATCAGACTGGTAACAAAAGAAGATGAAGAAAATGTGAAGGAAACAGAAAAAAACTTACATCCTCAAGAAAATATGAGCCATTTTGATTAACAATGTGTGTGAAGAATTCTCATCTCTAAATGTAAGCTATTTCAAGCATGCAGGGACACACTTATTTTTTTAAAGTACCTTTGACTGTTTGAAAATTGGTCAAGGTACTTTTTCACATCAATAGACTGAAGGAGAAAAAGAGAATTTGTACCAAGTTTGACACCTATTCATGATTTTTTTTAAAAAAAAAAAGCCTCAGAGAAACTAGACAGGAATTATCTCAACTCAACAAAGTAGCTAGGAAGTGAACTTGGCTACCTGTCAGTGTCTAAGATTAGTAGACAAACATCAGTCTCAAATCTAAGTGCTCATAACGAATAGAAAGGCATAGAGATGAAACACAAGATTCATAGTGACTCCAGGGAAAGACATTTCTGTTAGGCACTTAACAAAGTGTGTGTGGATGTTGTATGTTGGAAAAAAATTAAATCCAGCAGAAGAAATGAAGAAGGTGGAGAAACACAGTGAGTTTGTTCATGAATGGGGACGGTCAACAGAGTAAAGATGGCAATTGGCCCCACACTGATGTATAGGTTTAATATAATTTCCATTAAAATCCCAGCAAGGATTTCTCATACAGTGATAAAAGTGTTATAAAGTACTTGCAGGGAAACAGTGAGCTTGTGGAGCTAGATAGAGTGATCTTGGTAAAAGCTAATAAGGAAGGAGCCATCTCTACGGCTCCCACAATAAGGCAAAGGAGGAAAATACTTAAAAAAGAAAGAAGACCAACTGCTAAAAGTTGAGAAAAGATCCTCAGTGTCACATATAACTTAATAAATATTATATCAAAGAAAGAAGTGTTGGATTTCACTTAAACTACCAAACTGTCAAAAGTTTGTTAACAAATTCACAAGATTCTTGTGTGTCTGCCCTAAAATTTCTGTAGTAGTGCTCATTTTTCTGAAGAACAACTTAGGATGCCTGTTCAACTCTCTACTCCTTTCTTTCCTATAGTGTCCCAGCAATCATAATTCTTGTTTATTATGATTTTTATAGCAGGAGAGCTCACTCAGGTGTTTTACAGTGTACAGCTTGTTTTCCTTCTATGTGTGGTTCATATTGTTGAGTTGAGATAATTCCTGTCTAGTTTCTCTGAGGCTTTTTTTTTTCATCTGATGGGACCTCTTCTCTAGGGTCTTTCTGGTGTTGTAAGAGAGGGAAGCTGTAAGGCTAAGTGCCACAGCTACGGGCATTAGTGGAGAAAGGCGTAAGGTGCAGAGGCCAACGGAGCCGTTCACTGACCAAGCATCCTCCTTGCTGCAGCTCAATACCTTCCTGCACCCTACTTCTGAGGTTAGATCTTTTCTGCCTTCTGTGAGGCTAACTGGCCTCTGCTTTACCCATCTCCCCTCAACACCAACTCCCCAGGAATGTCTAGAGCTCAGGCATTCATGGACATCCCCACTCCCTGTTTAATTTTTTTTATTGTGATTTAATACAGGTTTAAGAAGTCAATGTTACTGCATTATGGAGACCTCTGAAGGAAGAGAACGTGTGGTCTGTCATCCTTTTGACAACACCAGCGTAGACATGTTATTAATGTAAGTATTATCTCAGTGTTCATTATATATAGTCTCCTTTAGTTTTATTTTGTTACTAATATGAGGAAATGGAAATGAAGATATAATGAAAAGACAAATTAGACAAAAATCCAGAAAAACGCTGAAGGGATATAGTTACAGAGCTGAAAGATAATTCAGTTGGTAATAAAAACCCTATTTGACCAAATGGGATGTTGGACAAAATTGCTGTAGTAAATACTTGATATTTTAAATGATATCAGTAGAGTAACTTAAAGTAGAGATGTAACAACATGCAGGGAATTCATGAAACTCACTAGTGGAAAAATAACGATGAAAATTTATCAGAGCTGACTAGCAGAAGCATATCACATGGATATGTGGAAATAACTCTCAAACGTCCACATTACATGAACTGTGTGGTTGCTCTTAGAGCCTGGGATATGGGTAGGAGGAAGAGGGTAGGCAGCCATGTGCCTATTTTGTTTAAACAAATAAGAGAGTCACCCGAAACCTGTATTTATTTATTCATGTATCTGGGCTTACTGTATTTTAAGGAGGAACAAGATATAATTTTTTTTGTTCAACTATTTTGTAAGAGAGAGGAGACAGAGGGAGGGAGGGAGGGAGAAAGAGAGAGAGAGAGAGAGAGAGAGAGAGAGAGAGAGAGAGAGAGAGAGAGTTTATACAACAGTTGGTTTCCACATGGCTCTCTTATTAAACATCCTAGATGTCAGTTATTATGATGTCTCCACTCCTTTCAAACATTTCTTCCCACTCCCAATCATGGTCCCATTCTAGTCCCCTCACGTTAAATACTCACATCTGAAGACTGAATGCGAGGATCCACATGTGAGTGAGAATATACGACCTTTGCTCTTTCTGCGTGTGGGTGGCCTCATTCAGCGCTCTCCACTTCCATCCATTTACCTGCATGTTGCATGATTTCATTTTCCTTTATAGCTGAATGAAATCTCATTGTGCATAGGTGCCATGTTTTAATCAACTGATGGAAATCTAGGATGTCTCCTTGTCCTACCTACTGTTAATAGAGCAGCTATAAACATGGACGAGCATGTGTTCTCATGTTCATGTAAACTATATAAGGAAATGTATGTGCAGGAGTGGTATAAACCTCTATGGAAATCACTGTAGCTGGACCTCAAATAAAATACACAATCTCTTAAAAGAATTTGACAAATAGAGAAATTTCAAAATATACAAATGCTGGGAATTTTATTAACATACTATTGTTTATTCATTTATGCTTAGGCTCAACCAAAGTAAGTGGATTATGAAACTGGTAACAAAACCCCTTCCTGAAAATATCATACATCTTGACCATTTATATAAATATTTTAAAACAGCTTAAGTTATTGCAAGTCAATAGAAACTATTATAACTTAGGAAATCATTTATTTTTATATATCTTTTCTATAAAATACTGACTTTTTCAACCAATCCTGACTTTTAATTAGGAGTGTTTCTATGACATATTCTAAACATGAATTCCACAGAAATTCTGCATAGAGGTGACATGAACTCACCTTCTCAATACAGCACCTGCTGCCTATCCAGAATCTTATTCACGATAGTTAATGTGATTATTTTAATCTTTGAAAAATTAAATGAGGAAAAAGCACATTGTTAACATTTTAATAAGGTTAGTTAACATTGTATATTTTCGTCATTCTATATGTTTTGAAATTGAATATCAATGTCTAATGTATTTAAAACAGATTTATAAGAATTGGTTTGATACTGGTTTGGACCTCCTTGCATATTAAAGACAGTAATGCTATGGTGTATTCTCAGAAGCTCTAAAATGAGATTTATAAAATGTAAGCACAGTCATAAAATGTACTTGCATTTGTAAAAGAGAATCCTAGGGAAGAGCAGAGGCTTACATTTCCTGCTAGTATTAGGAACCCCTGCTGTGATCCTAGATAGCAAGCTGGGGAGTCCAAAAACTATCAGAAAGAGGTTGTTAGCTGTATTAAATATCCTCATGTTCCAAAGCCTGGCACAGAATCTGGAGAACCAGCACCTGAAAGAACAATGGGATACATCAGTGGCTGTCCTGCTGATAACAGAAGAGAATGACACTTCCTAGTAGAGACTGTTCCTGTGTATGTCAGTCCATCATAGACCAGTGTGCCTTGGGAGGCAAGGTGCTCTGTGGGTGTCGAAAGGAGGTCTTTGCAGTTGTGAATAACTTAACTTGAATTCTATAGCTCCCTAGAAGCTAGAGGTTGACATTTAGTTAGTTCTAGGGAAAGAAAGTAAACTATTTCTCACATTAGTGGACTGAGACTTTCCTCACTACACTCATTATGCAAAAACTTGTTTTCATTTCTGTGAAGGCATGCGCAAGACACTTCATCATGACTGCGCTTGAGAAGCAGCAAGATACCCAGGATGAAAGGGACTCACGCTATACTGACATGTTTAAGTGCCCAGTTTTATTAAGGCAAATGGATTCATTAGTCTTATAATAAAAATGAGTTATTCAATATAAATTGATATGGTATATAATAGGCATGTGTAGCATGAATCTTAAAAGGTCTTATTAATAAAAAATAAACCTGGAGCTGGGTGTTGGGGTGAATGCTGGAAGATCAGAGAAGCAGAACAAGTCACAGCCACCTCACCTCGCCAATTCCTCAGCTGATCAGACTGGAAGCCTCTGAGTCCTCATCCAGAATGACTCTCAGCTGAACTGCTGCTAAAAGCCTAAAAGCTTAACCAGCCTCTAGTTCCTGGTTCTCATGCCTTATATACCTTTCTACTTCCTGCCGTCACTTCCTGGGATTAAAGGTGTGTGTCACCATGCCTGGCTGTTTCCAGTGTGGCTTTGAACTCACAGAGATCAAAATGGATTTCTACTTTCGGATGCTAGGATTAAAGGTATGTGTGTGCCACTATTTTCTGGCCTCTATATCTACTGGCTCTTCTGTTCTCTGACCCCAGATAAGTTTATTAGGGTGCACAATATATTGGGGAACACAATATCACCACAGGCATGTTTACATGGAACATTATATAAATATTATATGTGACAATAGTTTAAATAGCTAGTACATTTTAGATGTTTATATTAAATTACCAAGTAACTAATGTAAATTTATACTCAGTGCTGATTTTCTCTAAAAAAAAATTTTAAAGGAAAATATTTTATAAAATGATGGGGCTGTGATGTGTTTCGTAATAAATAATCAGTTTGTTGCTTAATACACCTGGAGAGAGCTTACAACAAAGAGCAGTGATTTGTCCTGGTTTTCTATCTGTCTTTCCTTCTGTCCTTCTGTCTGTATGTCTGTCCATCTCTGCCTGTGACTATCCAATATAATATTTTTTATGAGAGGAAGAAAAATTTCCCCTTCTCCCTTTGCCTTTACTCTCTCTTTAGAATTCCACAGACACAGAAAAACATCGTCCCATGTCTATGAGCACTACTGAATGTGAATCCCCTTCTCAACCAAAATGGCCTGATCATTATTCTCCTCTTGAACAGAGAGGCAAATGATTGTGCTTGCTTTCTGAAAGTGGAGCTGGGATATACAGAAATTTAAATACACTGTTCACTTACACATAAGTCACTTCTCAGTGAGCCAGCCCCCTCTGTGCCCAGGAAAGATGAACAGGCAACCAGATCTGAATGCTGAATCGAAACGATCAAGATGGCTGAACAAAAGATTCCTCAAAGCTGATTTTCAAAAGATTTCTTGTCTAATACATAATAAAAGCCACATTTGAAGACTAAAAATAAGAATATTTTGAATGACTTTTAAAATTTTCATTCAGATGAAACACATTTACAAAAAATCATTTTTATTTGGATTGAAATTGTCATTTAGTAAACATCAAAGTCACCACTAAATTTGAGAAAATCTAGGGATACATTATCATCAAAGATAACTGTCCAATTAAAGCAGTCTTAGGGACACACACACACACACACACACACACACACACACACACACACACACACCCCTCAACACACACAGAGGAGGAACGGAAGAAAAGAGAGATGGGAAAGGAGGACTCTGAAGTAGAAGAGGAAACATGTATAAAGCCCAAGGCATCAAATAATGCTCTAGCCTCAGCTCTCATGTCATTGGTTAAGATGAAGTGTTGCAGCACTTATTACTGGCCCTGTGTGGATGTCAATCAATCAAAAATCAATCCTTGCTGTGTGTTGGATTTAACTTATTCTATCAGTACAAGCAGCTTGGTCAAAGACTGATACAAATCAGTTTTGAATGATCAAATTTATCAATGGTTAGTGAAGACATTTGGCAAAATCCTGTTTCTTTGTCTAAACTTTGTAGACGTGAGTTTTACATTTCCCTCTTCTCAGCCATAGAAAAATAATCAGAAACACACATAAACAGCCAGACAGGCCATGCTGAAGATGTTCATTTCTTGGCCTGGGCAGGTGGGAACGCAAGTATATTTTTCTGTTAAAACTAGAGTTTAAATTTAGGACATGAACAGTTATCTGAGTGTATATTATAATAAGATAAAAAGAAAAGTTTGAAAGAGTCCTGGAAGGAGGCTGTTGGAGGGGTGAGTGAGAGTGAATAAGATTTTTAAAAGAATTGTATACAGGCACAGAATATGCAGAGAATAACTAGAAAATATTATTGAAAATAAGTATTTTAAGAAGAAAAGAAGAGTTTTAAAGAGTAGAGTTGCTATCCACTACAATTTGCTGGTGTGGGTTTTATTCAGAAGTGAGGAAATTGATTATCATTGACTAATCTGTATTCAGACTGAAGCCCAAAGTATAGTCTTTCTGACGAAATGATTTGATTCAATCCAAGTATGCACTTACCTGTGTAGTTTCACATCCTGTGGCCTCTGGAAATGATTTTCTTTAGCTTTGTCAATTCAGTAAATCAGTAGATGAATTGGACATTTTGATAACTTTGATAGTGACTGATTATTTTCTAGTTCATCCTGAGACTTTGACACATTCTCAAAAATACATTTTTTCAGGTAGGTGAAAAGGGGAAATAAGTGCAATGAAATCACAAGAACAAACATGCACACCACACCACACACACACACACACACACACACACACACACACACACACACACACACACGTACGTGCACACATCTTATGTTGAACATTGTCTTATAAGTTCTGAAATGTTGTTCAAAACAATATGATGAATGAAAAGCTGTTAGATACAGGCTTCCTTGCACCCATGTATTGAGCTAATCACATGAAATTCCGGCTTCCTAAAATTTGATAGCATCTGAGATTTTCTCCTAGGCATGTGCTTCTCTTTAGGAACTCTCGTTGATCTAGCAGAAGTTCTTTTCTTTAAACAGGCGACAGAGCTTTGTTTTCAGACTGCATCAAAAGAAGCAAACAGTCCAGCGTTTTGCAGAACACAAAGGTAGGAGAGTCATCAGCAGATATGAAACATCAAACATGCTCATCAATATGACTCCTGCTGTCACAAAGACTGTGTCTGTTGGTCTCTCTGCCACACTAGATTTTATGTGTCTTGCCAGAGACCATTAATGTGTTACTACCAATAACCTTATTAAATAATGAATACCATTTTATTCCTTTCACAAATGAAAAGAAGAAGAAAACACCTTTGGGACTGAGGTCATAAGTTCATAATAAAGCGCCTTCTCAAAGGAGGGAGGGAGTTGGGACGAGGACATGGAGCGTCATAGGCCACACTCAGTTCTTTCTTGATCTCTGTGTGCAGTGGCTGCAGAAATGATGAAGCACCACCCTCATAGCTTCTGATTATTATAAGTCTGCAATACAGACAGACAGGCACAGTGGAACTCAGTGTCCCCCACAGCCTACTGTCTTTCACATCCACCTTACCACCATTCACTGTTTTCAATGCAGTGGCCAGTTGTTTCTCGCTGCATGTACTTTTAAATTATTCAACAAGATTGGCATGCCGACAGGTTACAAGCATATACTTTAATGTCTTCAGTGTAGGGGTGGGGGGATGTTATAAACGTGGTCCTGTAATATAGTGCTTCAGCACATGACACTGATTTGAAGTTAGTGAAAGCTAGGAAACAGAGTGGACACATCAATTTCTCATGAAGCTGAGGCTAAGAAATCTAGGTGACAGACCATCTATACCGAGTGAAAAAATCCATTTGGATTTCACATGCACATGTCCATACACACACACACACACACACACACACACACACACACACACACACACACACGCACGCACGCACAGTCTTATACATATGCACATAAACACTCACACACTTACATATAGAAACATACAGCTGCACACTCACACATTCACATACATAGAATCACACGTGCACAAAGAAACACACACATATATACACCTACAGGCATGAACACATACATACATAAACATGCCCTTGTACACACACATATTTACAAATTTACACAATATGCACATTACACACATTACACAATGTATGCATATACCCAAATATATACACATATACACATGCATACACATATGTACACACACACACAAAGATGCTCACACAGTCATGCACCCACAGGGATGTTCACACGTGTGGCTAAAGCGTCTTAAACTTCAAGAATTTGAATCCAGTGATTCTAGGTGGAAATAGCCAACATGAAATATTTTAATTATCCTGTTAGTCCAGAGTTCTTAATCATTTAACACATCTACTTAAACTGGGAGGTCCAAACAGAGAAGCTTCAAATAACATTTTGATTAGCTCCTGTTTCCTTTCACCTTGGGATAAAATGTTAAATAAATAAGACATGAAAATCTTAACTAGCTAATTGAAACATCCAATAAATGATTTGAATGCACATGAATCCAAATAATTCAAAGGCACATTAATTAACTAGAGGAAAATTAAATTCCTAGCTGGTGACCTATTTGAGGCATGATTCAAAAGCATCGCAAGTATTTGTCAAAATTTTATGTAAGTTTTCTCAGCGTTCACCATTCAAGACCATGAGAACACTCTCATTCTTTAACCACAGCAAGTACTCCATGTGGGGAGCAGCTGAATTAAATGCCAAAGCCTCAGCCTCTATGTGGGGAGTAAGCAGACAGGAACTGAAGGTAAATAAACAGCGCTGGTCAGCATTGGCATGATCCACAGAGAAAGCAAAAGCTCTTCATGCAGCGGGGTCTGGGCTATGTCAAGCCAATTATCCTGTAATTAGAGCTGTGATAATAAGGAGAGTCTGAGTCCACACGGAAGTCAGGAAACTAGTAAGAGGTCAAGCGGATGGGAGATTTCAAGGACAGGGACTAGGGTGCAGGTGGGAAGGTAAAAAAGGAATAATGGGACGTGGAGGGTTAATAGGGGTGGAAGTAGGAGGGTGGGGTAGAGGAGGGCATGTGGGGAGGGGTAACTAACACTAAAGACCCTTGTAAACACCATAGGGAAACCTACCATTGTAGAAACCTAAAACATATGCACATACATATGCATGTCACATGTACATACAGGTATACACACATATGCATATATGTGTATGTGTGTATATATATGTACAGGAAGTTTAAGTGGAGTTACTCTATAATGGGGGGATGCCTCTCTCAGACAGCATTTATTAGCAAGTAAAATGCCAAGTTCAAGGTATTTTTTATTCAAGTTGTTGGTCAATGGGGTCCCATAGACTCACAAACATTAGAAACTACTATCATTGCTCTTGGTTACCCTCAGACTTGATGATAGCCCTTATTGCTGAAGACATGAATGCTTAAGACACCGAACATAAAAAGACCAAGCAGGTACTGATCTAGAAGCTTCATCACTATGACTAGCTTTCACAGTGCCAGAAGGTTCTGTGAGAGGGGTATTCAATAAGTTTAATGAGTTTAATGTGAACCCTGAAAACAGTAATGGTGACTGGTCTGGAAAGATATGCTCACTGGTGTGTGTTCACTGGTACAATATTGGCAAAAATGTTATAGAAGGAACCAACCACTGTCTTGTTGGCTTTTGAAGCCTGCTACATAAGATGGAACTCATGACTGGTGCTGTTAACTGGGCCAAAAATCCTTGGCTGGCTAGGTCATAGACTCTAGAGGAGAAACTGATACTATCACTCTCCTAAATGACCATAGTATTAAAGCATTCTCTAAATTCTTATCTTTATACACATAGATTAGTTTATCTCTCAACCCTAATCAGAGAAGTTTCCTTTACAGTAGATGTTTACAAATGATGAGACCCTACAATAGGTCAATGGACAGCGAGGAGTTGGTAGTGCTCAACTTTAAACAGGGCATCTACATCACATCTTCATGGCTCAGGAATCATTACAGTAGAGTAGGTGGAAAGAGCCAATAGTAGTGAACCTCTACAAGGAAACATTATTTACTCTACTTGACAGTATTGTTGCACAAATGAACTCACAGGGGCTCTGACTGCATGCATAGGACACGAACAAGATGAAGCCAGCCAAAATTCCAGCATGGATAGGGGAGGGACGGTCTTAGGAATCCCCACTCCTATCTGAAAGGCTGTTGGCAACTGATGACTTCTGGGTGAGGGAGAGTAATTTTTTTTTCCAGAGATGTAGTTCTCAAAAGGTTACTTATGCTCCAGTAAATTATTCTATACCCATGCGCAAAGACAGCGCTAAGTGCATTCAGTAGATTTTAAAAATGAGAGAGAGCAGGCACATGGAATTGTGAAGAAAAAGTATTGGGGGTAGAGGAGGAATTAGAGGGGAGGGAATCAAGATGGATTGATCAGGGCATATTATATTTGTGAATGAAATTCTCAATTAAAAAAAGTGTTTGCTTTCAATAAATTCGTCTCAAATTCATGGGTTACTTTTTCTTACCCCAGTCTCTGTTAAGGCTATGGTAGAACATGACAGTTCCCCACTGTTTTCATTGAAGAAATTGCTGTTAGGAATTCAAATGGTTTCCAGGAGTTCTGAAGAGTAAAGAAAAATCTGTTGAATATGGCCAAGAGTAAGTTCCACTGGTGCTCATCTGATCTGAAAATAATAACACCAATAATGTGTTCTTCACTCTAGATGCTACCTACAAAATTCAGTATTGAATCTCTCTCAAGTATTGGTTAATGGTCACTATTTCCATTAGATTAGGAAAGCAGCAATAAATAAATTGTAATCTATGGTCCTGAGGTAAAACTTGGCAAATTAAACTATCTTCACTGATCCAAAATAGCTATCTTGATCATCTTCATAAAAAGGAATTAATATACTTTGGTAAATTAGTGTCCAGAGGAAATATTTAGGTATAATAAATATACAAAGGTGCCAATACTAAGCTGGAAGTTAGAGGAATTAATATTCAGACTGCTTTGGCTGCTTTAATAGACATTAAGAGAAGATGATTTGAACAAGGTAAAAGATTGATCTCTCTCCCATATTAAGTCAGGTTTGTGGGTGGTCCAGGGATTCAGAGACACCTCTGCACTGCAAGACCACCCAGGATCTCAGATTCCTTTTGACTTGTCACCAATCCATTTCCTAATATGGGCGAGTCCATCCTTATTGTGACAGTCAATGCTACATCACTCCAGCTGTGCATCCTATGTCCCAAGCCACATTCCACACTGCTTCTCAGGAGTTTAGCACACAAGTTTAATTTATCTATTGGCAAAAATATGTCACATAAGAATACAAACTTCTAGGGAAGGTGGGAAATATAATGTCTAGGAGAATAAGGTAATGTCCTGTCTAAGACAAGAGAGGGACTTTTCCTAAAGAAAGGACAGTTAAAAGGATATTAGAGGGGAAGCATCAGTTTTGGCATGTGGTGCCATTAAGCTTTGAGAACTACCTTTGTTTTCCTATATGGGGAATTAATTCTGCTATAGTGTGGTCATCATTGTCCCAAGTTGGCATTCTCATTCCGTAGTCTTGGGGAATTCATTGCTATCACTGGCTTTATCTTCTTCCACGCGGTTTTCACTTGGTATCTCTGGTGTGATCAAAGTCTCTCTCTGCAGGTTGACTCCTAACACCTCCATTTATTCTCTAAAGAAAGATATCAGTCTAGGTCTACATTGACTCAAGTTTAAAAGCAACTAACTGAATAAATACCTTCTTTTATTGAACCCCAACTTCCTTCTGTATAAAATGGAGTGCTGTTACATTATTGAGTCAGATTTAGAGAAGATTTATGGAAAGTCATTTGTAGTACACATATTATAATACCTTCAGATATTCTCTATTTATACTCTCTATTTAAGTTTATTATTAAGGTAAGGTAATATTTATGTTATAGATTTAGTGCCAACTGTATCAGAAGCATAATTAAGATACTTAGTTATATGGAAACAGTAATTATCCTTAGGTTCCTGCCTTTACTGTCACCTCCAAAGGATTTAGCTTTATTCTTGTGACTATTTTGATGGTACATGCTACTTCCAAATTCTAAGCCTTTGTTTAACAACTTACGTGGTTAGCCTGTTTTTAATAACTCACCATGACAATAACATATATTTATTTATATTTATTTCCATTGATACACTTAATTTTTAGAGAAGATTTAGTAGACAGAAAAAATAAACTCCAAGTACTACCCACATACCAACCTCTCTAACAATTATACCCTTGGTGACCTCCATCTGTGTGACGTATTTGTTGGGAGGTTAGGATTGGTACATTGTTGACTACAGTCTATAGTTACGTTAGAGTTCACTCTTGCATTACACGTTCTCGAGTTTTGACAGACATGTGAGAAGGCCATGTATCCACAAGACAGTATCATGTAAAATGCTTTCCTAAGGTCCTCACGCTCCACTGTTCATTCTTTCTTCCCCTCCTGGAAGTTCCTCAGAGACATGGTGTCTGTTTCCTTGCTCCAGGATTTTACCTTTTCCAAAACCATATATCTAGAATCAAATGGTAGAACAGAATGGCTTCTTTCACTTAACGTTATGCATTTAAAGTCTCCATCTTCTTTAAGACCATGGATCCATTACACTGCTGAAGCACACAGTCCATTGCATATGTGTAGCATGGAGAGCACACTGTTTCCCATCTGAAAGACATCCTGCTTCCACAGACTTTTGTCAGTTACAAATAAAGCTGCTGTCAATGTCTGTGTGCCTGCTGAGACATGGACACACACAAGATTTTCACTCATCTGAGTGGATCACAAGGAATGTCACTTGTTAGATAACATAGTCAACTGTATGTTTGATTTTTGTAAGAAAATGCCAAAGTGTCCTATAAACTAGCTTACCACTTTACATTACCATCAGCAGTGAATGAGAATCCCCTGATTTTTCTGGGCCAGCATTCCATAATAGTGATTTAGGGCTTTGTCATTCTAATGTACTTATATTATACTTTATTTTATTATACTTTAGAGAGTATAATTATGGTTTTAATGTACAATCTCCTAATGTCATATCATACTGGACCTCTCTTTCCATGAATGCTTGCCCTGTGTGAATCTTACTTGGTTGGATCTGCATTCAGATCTTTTGTCATTGTGTTTTAAACTTATTTTCCTATTGTTGAGCTTTAGGGTATTTAGAAATAATTTGAAAACCAGCCTTTTATCAGACATGTGTACCCCAAAGATACTCAAATGTCTTGGAATTTGTGGTTTGTTTTTTAAACATTGCATAGATTTATTAACTTATATTTTATGTATATGAATGTTTTGCCTATGTGTATGTGCCTGGTGTTCAAGGAGGCCAGAGGAGGGAGGTCCTCTGCAGAAGCAGTCAGTGCTCTTAATTGCCAAGCAGTCTCTCCAGCATGTGCCTCATCTTCTTTTCCTAACTGAGCCTCTTGTAGCTCAATTTTTTTTAATTTTCATGAAGTCCTTTCTTCATGAAACCTTTTTTCAGTGGGTTGAACATTCAGTGTATCCAAAATGTCATTACCAAGCCTAGGGTCACCTAGAGACACGTCTTCATTATTTTCTACAAGTTTTATTGTTTTCTATTTACTTACCAGTATGTTTTTATACCAGCCTTCTTGTGTACATGTACCTGAATGATGGCATTTTCTTAACTGTAAGTGTTCCCAGAAGATATCTCTTTGATTGACACAGATGTTGCAATTTAATTACAGCACAAATGTACAAAGTTAGAATAAAGTTTCTCCTGCAAATGTATTCATTTTCAGGATTATATAGTGTAGTTCTTTTACATTTCCATATAAATTAGAATCGGTTTGCCAATTTCTCCTCAAAAAGCCTGCTGGGATTTTGGTTGTGATTTCATCAACTGGTGAGAATTGGCTCCTGCAATTCAATGAACAATTGCTACTTCCCCCATTGGCTTTCATGATCTTGTGTTTCACTCAGCATGGCTTTGTAGTTTTCCTTATACATTGTATAGGACACGTGCATCCTTCCTCAAGTTTGTTTTTAAGTATTTTGTATTTTATGTTTTTATAAGTGGTCTCAGTTCTTCAAAACTTCATTTTATTTATTGTATCGTTTTGGTATACACATAATTTGCATATTTTAAACTCGTATCCTACGTCTTACTGGATTTTTTTTATTGGTTTTACAGTCTGTCTTTTTACAGCCTTTGAAAGTAAGTAAATGAATGCATCTCCCTAAAGTGAAACATGAGAAAAATATATGACTTCCTTTCTAATCTGCCGCATATTTTTTGGTCAATTTCTTGAGCTGCACTACACTAGCTCAAATACTAAATGAAAGGTTAAATATGAGGGATGATAGTGTTGGCCTTGCCTTACCCCTGGTCTTGGCAGGTAGCTAATTAGTCATTTACATAAGATGTTAGTTGCAGCTTTATTCTAACTTTTTTCATTATTGAGGAATTTCTCTTGTATTTCTATTTCTCTGAGTACTTTCACTATTAACACAAGTCAATTTTGTTACATGCTTTTTCTGCCTCTATCAAGATGATTGCACAATCATTTTTAAATGTAGTTTATTATAATAAGTTGAATTAAAGTATTTTCAAGTATTAAATCGAGTTTGGTATTAGAGGACCAAGGATAAACTGCATGGATCAGAATACACCCTTTATACACACTGTTGAATTTCAATTGCTAATTTTGTTGATAATAGTTGTGTCTGTATTCTGGTTAGTCATTGCCAGTCTTACAATGTCTGGCTGATTTGGGTTACTGCTGATAAGGGCAAGGGAGAGACAGAGAGCAGAGGGGAGCTGAATATACAGACTATAAAATAATAGGCTGAATATACAGACTATAAAATAATAGGCTGAATGTACAGACTATAATATAATAGGCTGAATATACAGAAGTGTGCTAAAGTCGGGTACAGTGGGCATCTGTGATGTCACAAATATGAAGGCTAAAGCAGGAAGGCCATTTGAGTCAGAAGTTAGAAGCCAACATGGGTACCATAGTGAGACTCTGCCAAAAGGAAGAAGAAAAGAATGAAAGGGGAAGGAAGGAGAAAAGGAAGGAAGGAAGGAAGGAAGGAAGGAAGGAGGGAGGGAGGGAGGGAAGAAAGAAAGAAAGGAGAAAAGGAAGGAAAGAAGGAAGGAAGGAAGGAAGGAAGGGAGGAAGGAAGGGAGGAAGAAAGGAAGGGGAGGAGGGGGAGGGAAGAAAATAAGAGAGAGAGTATGAAGGAGGGGAGAGAGATTGAGAAGGAAGGGGAGAAGTTAAGTTTATTGGAAGTTTGATTTCTCTGCCAGTAATATTGGGAATCATTAGGTTTGATCTTAAAAACATTTTTTTTTTCAAAATCATCTACCTGATCAGTACCTGGAAATTCTGAAAACAGTTACACTTTGCTAAAACAAAAAATGTGAAGTACTGTGAAGGGTACTGCACATATGTCCTGCATGTATCTAGAGGCAGAAAACAAAGAAGATGGTGGAGACTGGCACTTGAGAAGCGCAGCTGGAGCAGAGGGCTCCTAGGACTTTGTAAGCTGTGGGAAGGGATTTTATTCCAGGTGAGACGAAAAATCTTACATCTGGGTCAATTTGTCCTGCGATAGAATTTAATGATAATTCGGAAGTTTGATTGTGCTGTCCTTAAACTTATATAAGACTATTTAAAACTTCTCTGTTATTCAATGTCCAGTTGTATCATAAATTACTTTCAGGTAGCGAAATGCCTCAGTGGGTAAAGACGCTTGCTACCGAGCCTGATGACCTGAATTTGTCTGTATGCTTTGGTACCTCCCCACGTACAAGTAAATAAAGGTAACAAAATGACTTATTTTATTCACTTTTGATTTGACTTCAAATAATTTGGCAACTCAAAACACAGTGTTTATTAAATAAATTACTGACTAGTATCTATTGGCATTATTGAAAATATATGTATGTGTATTTATATACACAGGTATATGTCATAGGTACATATAATTTACATATATCAAGAAATACATATGAACTATATGTCACATATCATTAAATATATAATGTTACATATTGCAGTGCATATTGTACAATATATGTATAATGCATATATATGTGTGTGCATGTATATATGGTGATAGAGACTGGTACTTGAGGAGCATATATATAATATATGTATATGTGTTTTATAGTATCTTAAGTACACAGTATCTTAGTTAGGGTTTCTATTGCTATGAGGAAATATCATGACCAAAGCAACTTGGGAAGGGCTTATTTGGCTTACACTTCCACATCACAGTTCTTCATCAAAGGAAGTCAGGACAAGAACTTAAGCAGAGAAGGAACCTGGAGGCAGGAACTGATACAGAGGCCAAGGAGGAGTGCTGCTTATTGGCTTGCTCCCCATGGCTTGCTCAGCCTGCTTTCTTATAGAGCCCAGGACCACCAGCCCAGGGATGGCACCTCCCACAATGGGCTGGGCCCTCCCCCATCAATCACTAATTAAGAAAATATCCTACAGCCTGATCTTATGGAGGCATTTTTCAATTGAGTTTCCCTCCTTTCAGATAACTTTATCTTGTGTCAAGTTGACATAAGACTAGTCAGTAAGTGTGTGTGTGTGTGTGTGTGTGTGTGCATGCGTGCATGCGCACACACACACA
This sequence comes from Peromyscus californicus insignis, assembly GCF_007827085.1. Classification (NCBI taxonomy): domain Eukaryota; kingdom Metazoa; phylum Chordata; class Mammalia; order Rodentia; family Cricetidae; genus Peromyscus; species Peromyscus californicus. The sequence goes on from NW_026294514.1 coordinate 29,623,125, forward strand.
CACGTACAAATCTATATATACATACACATGTCTATATATACATTCATACACACTAATCTATGCATATACACACATATATACATACAAACATATCTATGTACACACACACACACACACACACACACACACACACACACACACACACACCATATGCACACACACATGCAGGCTTTCCTGATTTTCTCAGATGTTTTCTTGACACATTTATCAAGCCTCTGGCATACTAATGCAATAGAACCTGGTTCTTAATGGTTCTAATGTAAAAAGTCCAAATGTTCTTATAGAAATAGCCCTCCCTGTTTGGGGCTGAAATATCAATAGTCAATCAATTTTAATTTTATGTTACAAACTTAGAAATACAACTGGGGAAGACATTTCAACAGGCCTGCAACATTCATTTGAAATAGGCAACTGTCAATATGTAGTGAGTGATGAGGCCAGAAGGATATAAGGCTCCTGGATGTACTGTGAAACTGAAGCAATCAGGGAGAAGGCTTAAAGCTCATTTGTGAGAACAGGGCATCAGTTGCTCAAGTCATTATGTTAATTTTCTTGTATCAGCATTTCAGACTCAGAGAGGAATCATACAGTTATATTTTAAGGGAGAGGTTTGTGAAATGCAACATCTCAGGATGTGGATAGTGGGGGAGTGAGAACATGCAGGGTCCTTCCTTGCCTGCCTCACATTTGGACAGATCTAGTTTGAGCTTTTGCAAAATTTATGAGGCATTCTATGCTGCTGATGGAGGCTGTGTTGATGCCCATGGTCTGTTACCACCGGAAGTCATTTAACATTGTAGTTACAACTTACTTCATGGATTCTAGGATTCTATTTCCTTGACAAGGTTCAATTTCTCTGTGAAATATGTATCATAATTACAAAACATTTAGTAAATTCTCCATAGCTACCCATTGGCAACATCTGACTTCTTTCAAAATTAAAACTATATTTTTATATGAGTTCCAGTTGTTGGCATCTTAAACTAATATTGAAGATTCATTACATGTAATCAAGATGATAATAACTTTTCCCATTTAATGTTTTGAATCCAAATTATTTTTATAGATATTGGTAAGAATAGTAATCTAAAGTCATGAAATTAAAACAAAAGAATTTAGTTTTCTTTTGTTGGGTATTTATTATCAATATTTTAAAATTTTAAATAACAGTCTAGTTGAAGAATAGAGTATGTTAAATAGTTCTTAAAATGAACTTGTTTACAAGTAGTTAATTTTGTGTTAAGTTTTATGTTGAGATGTGATGGGATATCTATTGCTTGGAATCTTTTCTTTTCTTCTCAAATCCTGTGATCAAGGATGGAATTTCAACTGTACCCAATACATATCTTACTACATTAAGACTTGTTATAATTAGATTTATGATTATCAAGACAAAGTGGAATAAAAAACTATGGTTTCCACCTTCCATTTTAAAATATGTCAAATATTTTTACTTAGGACAATGCTGGCTCCTTCTGTGCAATATGGTATGGAGTGAATTGATTATTAATTACCTCTATTCTTAAAGTTTTAGACATCCTTATCAAGAATATGGAATGAGTATACACCATTTTGTGAAAGTCAATCTCTTCATTTCTTCCCTAGATATGGGAATAGCATAAGATCAAATGGAAGCTTGTTTAAGAGTTCTATCTAGACATTTTACATAGCAAACGTATGTGGAAATTCTATTATTTTTTATTATTATTTCATTGAAAAGTTATTCAAAATTTTAGGTTGAAACAATAATCATTTACCATGCCACATGGTTTCTAAAGGTGTAGGAACTGGGCACTGTTGAGTGGGTAGTTGTGACTCAAATTGCTCTTTTACATCTGCAGTGCATATCTTGACCCAGGCTGAAGTCATTTGCAGGGTTCAATGGAGTAGGTTAACTCCCTGTAATTATCTGAGGGGCTCATACTCAGACTTATACCAGGAAGATTTTTTTCCATAAGGCTGCCTGAGTGTCCTCAATCTATCAAAGCTGGCTTCTCCCCAATCTTTCAGAAAAAGAAAATTGGAACCTTCTGTGTTCTTGATGAGCTCACTCATCTCTACTTTTATCACTTATCACTTCTACCATGTTCTTTCTGCGGTTCCCCCACCCCACTCTGCTACAACTTGGGAAGGAACCAGACTACACCAGTGCATGAATATCACGAGGAAGCACACATTGTGGAACAATTCAGATCCGTTCATCACAGCGATGAAGGGTAAATTCAGTGTGAGTAGCTGACAGACATGACAGACATTTTCTTCTCTTCTTCATGCTCCTTGTCTTCTACCTTCTAACTTTTGAGACAAACAAACATGGCAGTTACAATCTAAAACCTTCACACTCACATGAATGACATAAATGTGCCTGTGGTGATATTTTGCTTGTGCTCTAACAAATAAAGCTTGCCTGGAAGATCAGAGGGTGGAGCTAGCCATTAGTTAACCATAGAGGTCTGGAGGTCCATATAGACAGGAGACAGGAAGCGCTGTGGCTGGGCAGAGAGAGTACTATAAGGTGGGTGGAGACAGGAGCTCAGCCCTTTTTTGGTAGGAGGATTTGGAGAGGTAAGAGGTGACTTTGGCTGCTCCTTTATTTCTCTGTCCTTTCAGCATTTATATTGATATCTGACTCCAGGATTTATTTATTGTTAAGATCAATTAGAATTCACACTACATCTGGCACCCCATGTTGGGTGCCATTTGCAAACAGAGGCTTTTCTGTCCCTCCTGGTCCTGTAGCCGCTTTTAAAACCTTCACTCAGAGGCTTAATATTAATTACAAACTGTTTGGCCTATTGCTCAGGCTTCTACTAACTAGCCCTTACAATTTACGTTAACCCATTTCTATTAATCTATGTTTGCCATGTGTCTTATGGCTTTACCTGTGTTCTAATCCATCTTGCTCCTCTGGGGGTGCTGGCTGTTGTCTGCCCTGACTCTGCCCTTCTTCTTCTTGTACCTCTGCTTGGATTTACCACTTGACTCTATCCTGCCTTGCTATATGCCACAGCAATTTCTTTATTAACCAATGGTAATGAAACATATTCACAGCATACAGAGGGGTTATCACACAGCATATGCCAATAGACTAACAGAGCCAGTTGCTTGCAATTTAGCACACTAAATTTTCTAACGACTCCACCTAGAGCCTGGAAGGGACTCACATGGAAGCAAATACCATTTATTATTTAACTGAAGAAGATGCCAGGCTGAGCATCTTTGTTAACGATGATGGTTTTTGTGACTCTTCTGTCACTTGTTTAGCAATCACCATGGCGTCTGAACACTGCTAAGTATCTTCAAGTTTATTGTGACACAATAAAGATTTCCCATCTCTTGAGCAAGGATTCTCAGCTCATCTGCATATCACAGGCTAATAGTAGGTAATGAATAAAACCATAATGGAATGAAAGTGTCTTACAGAAGCTTTCCCACTTGTATTTTCCAGTTGTGTCTGTCAAGATGGTCTTTTCAAGTATTTTTTTGTGACTCATGAGCAGTCAGTATCGTAAACATCCCAGTTCTTATTTGTTTGTTTGTTTATTTATTTGTTTAAGGTGTCTTTCAGGCATGGCATCCATCATCCAGTAACTCATCAAAATGACAAACACAGAGGGAAACAGGAGAAGCACTCGCTGTATGTTCTCTAGGCCTTTAAAGAAACATGGAGTTGTTCCTTTGGCCATGTACGTGAGGATCTACAAGAAGGGTGATATTGTAGACATCAAGGAAACAGTCACTGTTCAAAAGGGAATGCCCCATAAGTGTTAACATGGCAAAACCCGAGGAGTCTACAATGTCACCCAGCAAGCTGTGGACATCATTGTAAACACGGAGGTTAAGGGCAAGATTCTTGCCAAGAGAATTAATGTGGGGGTTGAGCACATCAGCGCTCCAGGAACCAAGATGGCTTCCTGAAGCGGGTGAAGGAGAACAACCAGAAGAAAAAGGAAGCCAAAGAGAAGGGCACTGGAGTTCAGCTGAAGTGCCAGCCTGCTCCACCCAGAGAAGCATACTTTGTGAGACCTAACAGGAAGGAGCCTGGGCTGCTGGAGCCCATTCCACAGGAATTCATGGAAAAAAAAAATGATACCTGAGATCTAGCCCTGGACTTTGAACTTGCGCTTCTGCAAGGTCTTAGCTGGCCTTGGTACACACTAAGGTAGCAGAGGTACCGCCCTTCAAAGTATACTTGATCTGCTCATTTTCTTTTCTTTCTTTTTTCAGTGTGGTGAGCTGGAGATGAAATGCCAGGCAAGGGCAAGGGCTCCAACACCCTGCTGAATCTATTTTACTTCTTGTTTTGCTATAGGGACTCACTGTGTTGGCCAGGCTGTCCATGAACTCAGACATGTAGCCCAGACAGGTTTAGAATTTGTGATCCTCCTGCTTTAGCCTCACTAGAAGCTTCGATGACAGGCCCACGCCACCAGGCTGGGCTTGAGTTATACTTTTTAGGCTTAGCAGAACCCTGTTCTCTACATGTGCCTTGGCCATGTCCTTTGGAGATGAATTTCCCCATTGTTTGGGGATCTGTCTGTACTGGGATATGTCATAAAGGGCATCTCCGGTATGAAGTTGTCTGTCCCACATCTGCAGAGTCATAGGCCAGTGTGTCCTCTGGGCACCCTTGCCGGGCTGCCTCCTGTTCTGTGGGAGGAAATCATCTACAGGCTGGGACTGTGACTCCGAGCCAGCGAGCCCCTGCAAGCCTCCTGTATTTTCCTGAGTGGAAATCACACGGCAGCTTTGGATAAACAGCTTTCTCCCTTTTAGAAAGTTGTGTATTTATCACAGTGCAGCCAATCAATGGATTGCAAAAGGTTTATAATTTTTCTGACTCCCATGGGGCAATCAAAGGCTAAATTTTAAAGGATTTGTAAATGTCAACTTATAATACAAACTAGGTTGGCCCCAGGGCCTGAGATCAGCACCATAATTCACCGTGTTTACAAATGATATCAGTCAGTCTAGATTGCTAACTGTAAGCCACCGATAATTAGAGAAGAAAATGAATTACGCTCAGGCCTTTCTTTTCTTGCCTTGTGTCTGAACTGTCGTGACATATGGATTCCCCCATCAGCCCTCAAATCACACAGAAGCCCTCCCTAGCAGGCCGTCTTGAAATCAATAGGCAGCCAGGCTTTCAGATGACACGCAGAATGACTATAGACTTTTTAAGGGGGAGAGCGAATGGCTTCACTAAATGAATCCTCTATGTCATCCAGGCGGATGCAAGCACGTCTGTGAGCTTTAATAGAAAAGATCAAAATATTGCATTCCTGCTAGGTAACGCACACATTTGAGAAGCCATTCTTCTTCAAGGGATTAGTTTTGGCTTTGTTGTTCCATTTCAGCCAATCCCCTTCCTTTGTGCTCAGAAAGGCGCCATTGTGCGCTTCAGCCTCTGCAGATAGAGTCCTGCATTCCTTTGTCCATCTCGTGCTCCCCGCCCCCACCCCCGTCTACACCCCTTTTCCATCTCTCACTCTTCTCCCTTCACTAATGTAGTTTCCAAATCTGCACTCTTGTTTTCTTCTGACCGACAGGAGATACGTCCACTTTTAGATCATGCAAATAAGAAAGGGTGAATGGCATGTGGCTTCTGGGCACTCTGCCTCCCACTGCCAGGCTGTGCCATCTAGGGAATGCAGAAGACTTCAGGTGTCAAAAGCTGCCACTGAACCTCTGGTCTAAAGGGTAATGATTCTGACAACTTCAACACAGCAAAGAAGCACTGTTTATTCACAGTAGCCAAAAAGAGACAGTACATTGACTTTTAAAATACTGGATTAGTTTTAGATTGTGTTGAGACAGACAAATATAAGTAAATCTAATTTTGGAAGAGTCAATAAAGGTTGAAGAAATGAAGAGACAGAGATGTAGAAATGAAATATGTATCAAACTTGTGCTTCTAGATTGATGACTATGTTAGCTGACATGTTAGAAACTCTGTGTGTGTGTGTGTGTGTGTGTGTGTGTGTGTGTGTGTGTGTGTCTGTCCTGTGAAAACTGGCCTTTCTGCCAAAAGGTATAAAGAACTATCACCCCTCAAGTCTCTGGACAGCTGGCCCTGATCTAGACCTGGCATTTTGGGGCAAGAGTCTGTTAGAGATTTTAAATCCAGTCAAGACACAGAGCAGGTAGGTGGGGCACCAGAGGAGTTGAGCTGGGAGAAAATTACACTTGAAGATATAAATTATCTCACCTTGTTTTAAAACTTCTTGGAAACTAGTATGTTCTAGAATGTTTTCTGGGATAACAAGAGGGAACCCAAGCTATAAGAAAACAAGGTGTGCCTGTAGTTTCAAAATGCTTTTCAATGACTCATCTTTTAGAAAAACTGGTCATAGCTGCTCGAGAAGAGTGGGGGTGAGAGAGAGAGTAGCCTTTCTAAAGCTCTAGCACAGCGGTTCTCAACCTTCCTAATGCTGTGACCCTTTAATACAGTTCCTCATGCTGTGGAGACCCCCAACCACAAAATTATTTTCTTTGCTACTTTATAATAGCAATTTTGAAACTGTTATGAATTGTACTGTAAATATCTGATATGCAGGATATCTGGTATACAACCTTTCTAAAAGGGTCATTTGACCCCAAAGGGGTAAAGACTCATAGGTTGAGAACAGCTGCAGCAGATCTGATCAAGTCTAATAGGCAAAAGCTCTTGCATGAGTGGCTGCATGCCTTGCAGCCTGGTGCAATTAGAGTGGTCCAGGGAAGCAGCCTGGTGCAATCAGAGTGGTCCAGGGAGCAGCCTGGTGCAATCAGAGTGGTCCAGGGAAGCAGCCTGGTGCAATCAGAGTGGGCCAGGGAAGCAGTCTCATGCAGACTAGTCCAAGGAAGTGGTCTGATGCCAACAGAGTGGTTCTCTGTACTTCTTGTTCTGGGCCTTCACCACACAGTCTCTGGCACTCCACATTCAAGGCCAAGGCTGAACTCTTCCTATCCATACACACCTTTTAAAATCTCCTTCCTTCTTCAGAGACCAAATTGGTGTTTATTATAATTGGAGAGAAGGTATAAAGACCGTGAATTGTCTTTGAGCACCCCCAAAACACTTTCCAAAAATAATAGAGGCTTTATTATGTTGTACTGTGTTAATGCAATGCTGATACAGTTTAAAAATAATTTACTGAGGGTTACTGATCAGTAAATTTTCTTTCTTAAGTTAATAGTTTCTTGCTTATCTGCTGGGCTTTTGCCATAATACCACAAATCTCTCTAAATTCAATACTACTGTATTCCTTTAGCTAACCTCGTTTATCTGTAGAATTACAAAATGAGGCAGCAATCTCTGTCATGATGTTCTGTGGATATTGGTGTTTCTCAAAGCAATGTTCTTGTTCTTTGGGCCTTCTGTGATGAAAATATGGAAATAGCTTCTGGCTCCTTTTGGAAAAAATCAATGAAAATATCAAAATGAGGTATGATGCCAAATAAGTGCAATAATCAGAGCAAAGCTAATGGCTAAAATTACCATGAGGTGGCAAAAATGAAGTTCTATACCTGTCCAGGTCACTACCACAAAGAGTTGACTGATTCTTAACAGAAGTGAAGATAATGTTGAATTTACTGTACGCTCCATTAGGCTTTCTGAAATGACATCCAATTAACAGTGTGTGTTACCTCTGCCCTTCATCTTGACTCCAACACACACATACACACACACATACACACACACACACACACACACACACACACACACACACACACACACACACACACACCAAACCACACAAAAACTGTTCCGAGATATTATTCTTAAGATTTATAGGGATTAGGATCTAAACACAAAGATAGTTTAGAAATCATTGCAAAGAATGAGAGGCCTCACTCCCTGCTTTATGCTAGCAATGCCGGAAGAGAGGAGGCCACTGGGGAGAGAACTAGGCATTGTGGTGAGTGCTGGGGATGTTGGGCAAGGATGCACACAGAAGCAAGGTCATCTCCAGTTGGATCGTCAGACACCTAGTGCACCAGTGACTTTTCTCACTGCAGAGATGAGATAACTCACAGGAAGTAGTTTAAGGAAGAAGGGTTCATTCTGGCCCACAGATGAAGGGGACTCACCATGGCAGGCAGGAAGGGGATGGGTGGAAACAAAGAGCCAACTTCTTATGGGGCTGGACCATAAAACCTCAAGGTCCATCCCCAGTGACCCACTTCTGTTATAAGGCCCTGCCATCTAAATATTCAAATACCTTCCCACCAGCAGAGTACCAAGTGTTTGAACTAATGAGCCAGTGGTGGACATTTCATATTTGAGCCACAACACCCATAGCTGACCTAATTTTAGTCTATGGGTGGAACTCAATTGAGTCTAAGGCTCAATTGCCTCAGGCCTGTTTCCAGAGTTGGCCACACAAAAAGATTGGAGAAGCCACTTGTATTTGAGAATGTAGATTCCCCAATGAAGTATGATTACTACTCCTGCTTTTCATGGTAGTCCAAATTCTACCACTATTTATTATGATATTCTGAGTTGCTACAAGTAATAACCTGGGAGTATTCAAAGGTGATAATAAATTAAAGTTAGGCTCAAAAATGATTAAATATTTAATTATCACCCAATACAACTTATAAGCTGGAGAAGAGATGGATTTTAAGTTAGATGTAGTTTTATTGATTGAGTAAATGTGAACTGAATACCCCAAATGTTACATGTGTCGTGCCAATAGATCTTGTTAATGATCCCCAACTCAACCCCCAAATTGTACATCTTATCTAACTTACATATTAAAGATAAAAGTAGACAAAGTTTAAAACTGATCAATGTTCACCTATTACTATCTGAAATCTCAGTGTAAAGGTCTGTCATGCACCCCAACTATCAATACCTTTGACCTCTTCTCCATGTTGCTATTGACATCTTCCAGAGGCTCTGAGTTCAATTCCCAGCAACCATATGCTTGCTCATCAGCATCTACAGTGGTATCTGATGCTCTATTCTGGCATAAAGTTATATATGCAAATAAAGCACTCATATGCATTTTTTTTAAAAAAGGAGAAGAATAATTAGAGGAAAAATCTGAGGCACAGCAAGTCTCAGGTGGGAAATACCTACCAGTTTAGGTCCATAGTCAGGGTTTCCTTCGGTATTTTTATTAGAATATGCTAACTGTACAGTATAGTGGATTTCATATATGAATACAATAGGCTATGCTCATACCATGTTTTAACCATCTCTCTCCCCTACTCCTCCCTAAATGTTTACTGCTCTAGTTGGTGGCGTGAATCTTGGAGGGCAGGGCCTAAGAATCATGTGGATCAAGGTCTCATGCAATTAGCCAATCAGACAATTTACATTTTGAGGGTTAAGAGGAGTCACCTTAGTAAGTATACAATCACAAGTATAAGCCTCATGGAGCAAAGACATGTTTTTCTGTAGAGGCATATGAATAACAACAGCTGAAGTAAAGTCACTCCTGTCCACTACACCTGGAAGAAGCACAAAGACACATTTCCAAAAATAATTCTGTGTTTTGAAGAGGTCAAAAGACTCTTGTCTTGTTTTCTTGAAGTTTTCTCACAAGCACTCAGAATTCTCCCATGACACCATTCTTAGACTGCATTCTGACACCTAGGGTCGTCTTCCTCTTCCCATCTAGACTCCCTTCTCCTTTCACATCTCTAGCCCTTAAAATCTACAATCTGTGTGTTGGACAAAGCATTTGATATTTGTCTTTCTAGATCTGGCTCATTTGACAAGACACGACGATTTTCATTTTCACTTCTATTTGCCATTTTCCTGCAAATGACATGGGTTTGTTCTTTATGGCTGAATAATACTCCACTGGGTATGTATGCTGCACATTACATATCTATTCAGTCATTGAGAGGCACCTAGTCTGTAGCTTGTCTATTAGGAGTAGTTCTATAGTAACCATGAGTACACAGGCGTCTCTATTGTATGCTGACTTGGAGTCCTTCACTCATGGACCTAGAAGTCTTACAGTATGATCTTATTGTATCACATCTACTTTTATGTTTTTATTAACTTCTGACAAGAGAAGGATGGATTTGAATAGAGGGACATACTTCAGCATGACCTCCTGGGGATTTCTGTCTTTAGCCATCTGACTGTTATTTCGATGGGGTTAATCTACCTACTGCTTTCAGTATGCCAGACATTTCACAGAAGAGAGAGTCTCCTGATCCAAGTTCACCTTCCACATTATTAAGAAGTAGAGCTGTCATCCCACATCTACCGTCTTGATGGAGGACCTTCCACCCAGGCCACAGTCTTACTGTAAGCTTTACAGTGCTCCATAGGAGGAAGTGCTAATGACAGCAGTCAAGAGCAAGCAGCTAGCAGCCTTTCAAAAGGAAGTAGACAATTATGTGTCTTATGGGAGAGAACAGGAGTGCTAATTTTGTGGTCTGGACATGGCCAGTTGATCAGAAGTTGTTCCGAGGATGACCCCATCCCCCGGCTTTTTCTTTTCAGCCTCACTCCTTAGACTCCAGTGAGGACAGAATGGCTCACAGTATGAGTGCAATGTCTTCATCAGCCAGGCCCAGAACAGTGCCTTGTGAATTGTAAGTGCATGTAAGCACGTTAGCACAATGATTCAGTTCCAGGACAAGGCAGGAGAATGAGAAGAAATGTTCGATCTGCACAGGGGAGACACATAAACACCTTGGACCTTAGATTCGTAGCAGGATGAACTCATTTTCATAATTCCTTAACTAAAAAGAGATAGGGTCAGAGACACAGCATCATCAACTCAATTTAAAAACAAATAAAAATCAAGATGAACACGTCATCCTGTTTAAAGGGAAGGGTGCCGAATTCCTTGCTTCTAGGCAGTGATTCTGATTTATTCTTTATTTCAAGGACAGAAGTACTTTGCAATTTTGTCTGGGTTAATTCATCTCTTATGCTGAGGTTCTCTAAACCTACTTACAATCAAGACTCAACTGAGAAAATGTAGCCTTTACCTACTAATAGATTACACTGAGTCCGACTGAAGAATGGCTGAGAAGTTTAACTGTGGAGTGTTAATGCCACCTAAGCAGTCAACATAGCATCTCCAGGGGCCATGGAGAACAGGAGAGTTCTGACCCTTGCTTCGACCATTTATCCTGGGCCTATGCAAGGACCAAGTGTAGTGATATATGTTCACAGGGTCAGGGTTGGTAGGCTGAACTGTCTCAGTTCTAAGCACCGGTGAACCTGGGCCTTCAAAGTTCAGAAAAAATGAATAGAGACTTAAAAAGCACATATAAAGAATGCCCCCTTAAGGGATATAATCATATTTTATTGGACACATATTTTATATTTTCACAACATTTTCTTTTGAATGTGACTGGGCCGTGGGTATTTGAGGAAATTGGGAAATTTGGTTAATGAGAGCTAGCACTTACATAACCCCTCGATTCCTTCGGTTTTTCTTGCAGAACTTGTTTTTGCATTAGTCAATGAACTTGCACAATTCCATGTGTCAAATGCTTTGGCAAACTTCGTAACTGGTTCGCATCCAGCTTTAATTTTTGCATCTGGCAAGTGTTTCTGCAAACTCCCTGAGGTAGACAACCAGCTGCCTTGCAGTTCTCCAGTCTTGGGCTAGAGCAGTTGCTCACGGTGGCTGCCTCACCAGAGGCCATGTGGTACTGGCTTGCTCCTTGCATCTAGTTAAGGCTGCAAGGCTGAATCTTGATTAATAACACATAGCCAGAATTGGTATCTGCCGCATATTGGCCTGGGTCATGTGAGATAAAGTCATGATTTTAACTCCTAACGTTTTCCTCTGTCCCAGGAACATGTTTCTGGAACCATGAATTAAATACAAGGGTTGGGTCATTCTGGATCTCTCTGTCTCCCATATTAGCAGCAGATTGGACATTCTGAGAAGAAGAAATAAGTCCTTGTTTAAGTTATACAAGGTTTACAAATAATAATGACTTTATATCCTTTCTTATATAATCTGTATCCACTTGTCTCACAATAGTATCCCTTTCTGTTTGTCTTTCATTTTTGGTGCTGTATGTACAGAGCTACAGGTCACACCATTGCCTGCTAAGAAAGCTATAAATAGCTCCTAGCCAATTGTGCACACCTTCATGTGGATATGTCCTTCCAAGAAAGGCAAAGGCAACCCTTATAAACGTGGCAATTATGTAATAAGGCTTGGTCAGCAGTGACAGCAGCAGCAGCAGCAGCAGCAGCAGCAGCAGCAGCAGCAGAGAATTGGGGAATTTAACTTCAAGACAAACCTGGATACTGTGGTTCCAAGGTCATTCACAGAAGGCAGTGTTAGCCCTTATACAATGACTGTGGGATTCTAAAAGCAAGTCACAGAAGAGGCCAGGAGATTGGCTTTCATTTTACGTCTGTCTCTTCCTTCTGAAGCTTTGAAGAAAGCACTGACCAAGGGTGTGTGTTCCCCAAATCCTCTGCCCTGAATACCATGGCATGTAGTCACAGCAGGGGTAGCAATGGCTGAAACGAAAAAGTGTTGATATTCAAGGCCTGGTAGCAGCAAAACAAAAACAAAATGCCAACACATGGTCTGATAGCCACAGTCCATTTTCCAATCATGAACCTTGAGATGTATTTAATGGAAGAGAGAGAGAAATGATTAACATCACAGAGAGTCAATGACAAAATCCAGTCAAGTAGAATAAACTTAAAATGAGCAACAGAGAAAATGCTCCAATTAAGAAGAAATCACATTAAGTCACTGCTGTGGTTCTATTTCACAAGCTATTTAAACAGTTTTAAAGAAATGTTGGGAAACAGAGAGGTCATCTAACCCACCAGTGTTTCATGCCAATCCACCAGTCTTTTCTGGTCCAAGACAGGCTTTCATAGTTAATGCCCAAACGAAGTAAATTAGACAAAGGAATGAGATCTTTAATATAGTATTCAATGTGGATTACCCCATGATCACTCACATTCTATTTTTTTATGCTCAAATCTTATTTCTTTGAAGATATTTTAGCCACAATAATCTTTATTAACAGTTGACTGTTAAAATGATTTTGACCAAATGATAAAATAAGACTGGTCCTTTGTCTTTTTTTTCTGGATGTACTGAACCATCAAAATTCAGTCTAGAAGTCATTGGCATTCCTTGCCTGCATTTAAAGAGAATTATAATCCCTAGTCCAGTGCAGAATCCTGCAGCATACTTTTTTCACAAAGGGAAAGACTTAACATTTCTGGAAATCTTTGTCTATGCTAAAGACATTTCACCATTTGAGATGATTCTTTCTCCTAATATGAACCTCATAGAAGAGGCTTAGATGACATCACAGGATGGTTTTATCTGCCTAGTATTATAGAAATATGGAAATGATATTTAATAGCTAGTGGAGGGCTGGAGAGGACCCCGAGTCAGTTCTCAGCATCCTCATGGTGGTGCACAGCTGTCTGTAGCTCCAGATACAGGTTCTGGCCTCTGTAGCCACTGCTTTGCACATAGTATACATACATACATGTGGGCAAAATGCTTGTACACATAAAATAAAAATATAAATATAAAAAAATAAATTTGGTGGACTTTGTTTTCTATGTAGATGGAGGTAGAGCCTCTTAAGACTGACAGGACTATATGTGTGTTGTAGGACTGGATAGTTGTGAAAATACGATCATTTTACAGTCAGCCACATGCTTTTCTGGTACTGTATTTGTGAAATGACACACAGCACTTCCCAGGCAAATCCTTTTCAGACCTTTCAAGCTTTGATCTGAGTTTTACATGGACCGTGTCTAGATTACAAAAATAGTTTTTGCTTAATGGAAGTTACATCCCATTTTACTACCAAGCTTGGCACTCTGTAGAGCACCTGCCTTGAGAAAGGCAAAGGCTTGCCAACAGGGTTGGGGAGCAGTACCAATGAGGGGGGTGCCATGATTGAGATGGCACAGGTCGCAAAGAAGAGACTCAAGCTTAAACAAAATAATGTTTTCTTATGATAGTTATTCATTGGCAAACCACAATTTCTCTTTATAACTGGGACACAAGAGAAAGAAAGACCTAGAGTTTCTTAAACAGACTTGGTAGAATCTCAACATGTGCTGGTCTTAAACGTGAATATTCAGTAGCTAAGTTACACGAGACTTCCTTCAACTGCAACTTGATTTCTTTCTATCTGTCTGCGTCAAAATGTCCCTCCATCAGCATATTAACCTCACACAGTCTTCACTGAGCATTAGAGAGGATGACAGGACTGCACAGAAAGATGCCAGGCAAGTGCCACCATCTCTTTGCCCTCCATTGCCTAGGAGCCAGAGAAATCCCCAGTCTGTCCTCATCCTCAGCTGGGAGGGTGGCCAAGCCAGGAAGCAGGAGCAGGGTACACCCCACTGACTCCCAAACTGGACTTCACCCATCTGGAAAATGGATAGATAGCTTCTGGGGAAACCCCCATTTGTCACTTCTGACATCTGTAAACCTTCCTTCAGGAGAGCGCTCCCGCAGCAGGAAGCAGGTACTGAACAGCTGCACACCTTTGCCGTGATTCCATCTACTTGGATATGTGTGTAACGAGAGCAAGGGATCTCTGTGTGTTACCTGTCTGCCCATCACCTGTTTAACTGAACACACCTTCATTCTCCTCTCCCATCGCTGTTTTCCTCTGTACCCTTACAAGTGTCGGGGGACTTCTACAAGCTGGGCCTGGCCTCTCCAGCCCCGTCATTTCAACTTCATACCTACCTCAAGGATAGCCCACTCACCTGGTCTCCAGCACCTTAAGCATCCTCTTTTAGTCCTCAAGTGACAAGCAGCACTTACAGCTGTGTGATTTATCTTGTTTCTGCCTACTTGACCTGCCTATGGAAAACGTCTAATCCTGGGTGCAACTGTTCACCCTTCCAAACCTTCCAAAGTCTTCTAGATATGGCAAGTGTTCTCTTTCCTCCACTTTTCTCTCTTCTGTTTTCACTCACTGTAATGCTCTTAAAGAGGCAAGACTTTTTGGTGTGTGTGTGTGCGCGGGTTAGTAAAGGTGAATTGGCTTCATCCTTTCAAGCGTTCTTGTTAGACAAAAATATTCACTTTAGGTGAATAAGTACATGTGTTATTATTCTAGACAGAACTGTATTCACAGTTGGATATATATAATAGCTATGCATTTCTCCACAAAATTCTAACTAAGATTGAAATGGAAGCCATATGCAAGGGAAATTACATGGAGACTAAAACATTAATCCCTAGCTTTGGAGCTGTGCTTTTATTTTTGAGGTTGGAGATGTCTGCTTCCGATGACTCGTTCACTAACCTGAGAAGTTTACAGAGTGGTTGATTTGTTTTATTTTGCTTTAGTAGATTCTCATTTTGTAGACAAAACCCTTATCACACTACAGAGGGAAGGCCATCGGTGTGCTAATCTGTAGTTTAACCTCCAGAGTCTCATTTTAAAATGCATCAGCAACACTTTGGAAGGAGTCAATTCAAAGAAGTTTGAAATACATGTTTCCCTGGGGGGAATTTGTTATATTTAGGGGCCAAACGTTGCTAAAATTTACTTATAAGGAAGTAAATATTATTTAGACACATATACCATTTTTTAACACGTCGACCACAGCATCTGTTGTTGTATTTTAACATTTCTGCTTAAAATTGTCTGCCTCGAAGCCGTAATTTCAAACCATCAGTGGGCTGGTCCGTGGAAAGGAACAAAGAGTGGTAGCTATGCTTTGCACCCTCTCTGGCTTTCCCTGTTTTGCTTGAAGATGGATCCAGTTAGCATGGTACCAGTCCATGGGATGAGTGTGTACTTACAAAAGTGTGTGTGTGTGCGCACACACACACACACACACACACACACACACACACACACACACACAAAGTCATACTGTAACTAACTTTACTTGTAGATAAAGATGGCTGATTAACTTTCATTCACATTTGCCCTCAATTTGCATCCTATGCTACCGAAAATGCTGATAGGTACTAACCTGTAAGATGGACAGTCCAACCTAGTGGTTAAAATCATGACCCGTTGATCTAAATCATTAAATCCAAAACTCATCCCTGCTCTATTTCAACTGTGTGGCTTTGTTAACCCGATATTCACTCTCTCTGTGTCTCCATTTGTTCCATCCCTGTCTCTTTGTCTCTCTCTTTCTCTCTCCCCCTGCTGAAACGGGCACATGTACATGAATGTCCACATGCATTCATGTATACACACACACACACCACTAAACTCAGAAATTAGCAGCTGTTCTCTGTTGGCAGAAAGTCCAGGAGGCAGAGGAACTCTTTAAGCAAGAGGGGATAAAAGATAAGCTGCTTCTTTGGAGTGTCACCAAAACGTCAGGGTTTTAAATATCCTATCCCCTGACAATTAGAAATGTTCGCAATTTTCACAACGGAGAAAAATATTCTGAGAAATGTTGCAAGTGAAGCCCCTGGAAAGTGACTTTGGGCACTGAGCCGAAGGACATCCCCGGGGAGCACTAGCCTCCTTCTGCACCTTCTAAAAAACACATTAGCTACTTCTTTAATTTACATTTTTCATATATTTTGATTATGTTTTCCTCCTTCTCCCAACTTCTTACAGCTCCTTCCCACCTCCCTACCCTCCCGACTTCATATTCTTTCTCTCTCAAATATAAAAAAGAAAATCAAAACAAACAAATAACAACAACAAATAAGACATTAAGAAAAAGAAACAAACAAACAAACAAAAACATCCCCCAAAAACTCAGCGTCAGTTTTGTGTTAGCCAGCTACTCCTGGGCATGAGGCTTTTCCTGGGTGTGGTGGATATACCCAGTGAGACGTTAGAGAAACTTGATTGTTCCTCCGGCAGCAAGTATCAATTGCAAATAGCTTCTTGCTTAGGGGTGGAACCCTGTGTTCACTTCCCTCTCTCAGTGGAAGGTTCCCCTCTGGCTTGGACCTGTGCAGGTCTTCTGCATGCTGCCACATTCTCTGTGACTTCACGCACATCAGTTCTGTTGTGGTTGGACTGTGTCCTTCGAGTCAGAGATCACCTTTGGCTCTTCCAATCTTTCACCCCCTTCTTCCACATAGGTCCTTGAGTCTTGGGGGTGGGTGCTCTGGTAAAAACAAGCCATTTAGTTACTTGTCTTGCTGTTGGAACAAAACAACCCACCAAACCAGCTGAGGAAAGAAAGGGTTTGTTTAGGTTAACCATCTGAGGTTACAGTCCTTGATGCTGGGGAAGGTGTGGCGGCAGGGGTATGAAGCAATTGAAAACACTACATCTGCCCTCAGGAGCAGATAGATAGGTGCTGCTGCCCAGCTTACTGCCTCCTTTGAGTATGAGTCCCTGGGTATCCTATGGTGCCATCATCATTTTAGATGGGGCTTCTCATCTCAATTAGCTGAGACTAGAATCTCCCTCCAATATGCCTGAGAGGTTGTCTACTAAGTTATTCTAGTTCCTATGAAGTTGTAAATCACTGTTATCCACCATTCTGCATTTGATTGAGCTCTCCTCCACCAGTGTAACTCAGTGATGAAACAGACCCTGGGTGCATTTATTTTTCTTCTTCACTGGCCCCAAACCAGTGAGGTCTAAGAACAGGTTATCTCTGGGAAAACCCCAGGATATTAAATTTCTTTGATTATGAGTTTACGAGTATGTGAAAGACAGAAATCTTGACCACAGGCAATTCTCAGGTGCAGGGCAAGGCACTGTTCATGTGGGAGGAATTGACTGTGAATGTCTTACCTCATCAAGACATGATCTAAACAATGCAATAATATGGGTATTGAAGAAGATGGCTAGGGGTCCGGTGAACTGTCTGTGCCAGTAAAGGTACTTGCCACTAAGCCTGATGGCCCGATTTCAGTCCCTGGAATCCACACGATGAAGGAGATAACCTACTCATGTGGGTTGTCCTTGGGCCTCTGCTTGTATGTCATGGCACTTAAGCGTGTGCTCACATATAAATGTCATTCATGTGCAGCAAGAGAGCTGATAATAGTATTCAGAGCTCTGTGTTGGCCATCATTCACGTTCGGCCTGTCTCTGCTTTTATACCTGAAATTTGTTTCTGATGAGAAACTTAAAGCTTGTACCTTCTGCTCATTATTTCCACCTTCCAGTTGAAGTTGAAGCTCAATAACATTTCATATCACTCTTGGTGCTGGTTGACTAAGTCCCCCGCTTTGTTCTCTGGTTATCCTCTAGTGGTCCGTTCTTCCATTCTGTCTTTTCTCAGTTTCTCTTTGCAATTTAAATGCTTTTGAACATCCTACTTTAAATATTCACATTTTAGTTTTATTTTATTGTATGTTACGTTGTTGTGTGTATTATTTACATACGGACTAAGATAATATTCATACATATACATCTTCACATACCTTATCTGTGTTAGTCTGGTTCCTTTGCTTTTGTCTCTGTGATAAATACCCAAGGAGAGTATTGAAAGATAGAAAGATTGATTGATTTTGGCTCAAAGTTACAAAGGTTATTTTTGCATTTTTAGCTGCTGTACAGTGATGGGATTGTGGTGAGGCAGATCTTAATGGTGGGAAGTATGTGACAAAGGAGGTTGCTCATGTGTGGTAGCCAAGAAGCAGGGAGTAGGGATGGAAATGGACCAGGTCATGGTAGAGCCCACAAACTTCTTCCTTCAACTAGGACCCATCTCTAAAAGCTTCATCACCTCCCAACAATGCCATCCATTGTTATTATATCCATAATATCCATTATGAAGCTTGCCCTTAAGATCCAGCCACTTTTCAACAATCAGTTCCATAAACTAAGGACCACGCCTTCCACCTATGAACATTTTGCTGGGACACTTCGTATCTACAATGTAACATTAACCCTTTTGACACATTTATATAATTGTATTTCATAATCTGGTCCCATTTTTTTCATGCTAATTTAATCAGGCCTAGAGTTTGTTGATTGCCAAGTCCCTGGAAATGGGTCTCATCTTTCTGGCTCTTTCATGGTGAAGACTAGAGTGTGTTCTGGACTTTGGTCATGTTATATCATTATACTTTGTGTTATCTAGAGACTTAGACTCCTCTAGAGAATTATGCTTTAGCCTACAATTTGTTCAGTTGGGTTCAGATTGCAAAATTTATCTCATCTGCCTTTGGATGAGTTCAACTTTGAATAGACAGGAAGTTCATGCCTGTTGCATCTATGTATAAACCTTAAAACCTGCATAGAGTTTGGCCCAGCAGTAAACTATCCATCCTTTCCTTCTTCCCTTCAGGACTTGCTGATACATTCTCCACCCTACAAATAACCTGTTTTCCCGGCCTCATTGCTCAAAATCTTCTCTCTCCTGGTGCTCGGCTACCTGTACCATGGATACAGCTCCACTTATTTGGAGAAAGGGCTCTTCGGTAGGCTAAGCAACATGCAAAAAGAGTGAAATTTTCACTGCTCACTTCTCAGGACTTGATTCCCTAATTAACACACCTATGAACTTGATTTTTGCCGTTTTATTCAATGGGGCCTGGTTGCTTTTGTGAGCTTAGACTCCACCATGTTGAGGCTGAACCATTCAGACAAGGATATTATAGGTACTTTTTGTCTTTCCAATCAAAAAAGAATATATTTGATTAGCCATGTTGGATGAGGAGAAGTGTTCATTTTAATCAGAAACCCACTGTATTTCACTGGTGTTTTGTGACATATAATTAGTCTTCAGTTAGCTATGTATGTTCTTAATTATTATTTTAAGATTATTGTCGTTACTTTTGCTGTCTTGTTGAAATGAAGCCCCAAACTATAAAGAACTTAAAAAAAAGACATTGAAATTTACTTACTATTTCAAAATAAGGTTTTTAAATGATTCCAGTAAACACATAAAAACACAACAAAATGGACTACATAATACCCTCACCGGATCACACTTTGTATCTTAACTTCCTTACTCTACCAGGTTCTTGTTTAATGTTAGAATGGGGAGGGTCTTACCTGTCACTCAGCTTCTAGCTATACTAGACAGGAGATGATAAAGTTGCAATGGTGCCTGCAAATGCCTACAGCTCGTTAACCATGTGCTCTACGCATGCCCTGATGCTTAGCTCCATTCAAATTCCCTGGTGCAATTCTCAGTGTTAAACTCAGATATTCCATCCCTTAAACTAATGCATTGCAGTTTACATCATGATAGAAATGTCATTATACTTATATAAGGCATAATCCTTATGAAACAAGGGAGCATCTGTCTTTTCCTGGGAATATTTAATAATAAATAACTTCACTTAGTCAACAGCTTATGTGCTTAACTTTGTATCAATTTATGTTTCATTTTCCTGGAGTGGAAAATGTTGTGAAATTAGACATAGTGAGGATGTTCAAAATTGCAAAGCAAGTCCTCTGTTTGCTTGGTCTGACTCCAAAGGTTATAAGCTGGTCAATCTAACCCCTAAATTTGGAATTCTAAATAGACAAAGTTGTATTTTATAACCTGGCTCAATTTTTTCATGTTAACTTAAACATATGAAAATGTAATAAAAGTGTCACCATTAGTTTTTACATATGTCAAGTCATTCTTATTTAAAGAAACAACATTCTACATATATGACCCATCCTGAAAAATATAAGTAGTAATGTGCATATAGCCATAGAATCTATAGTTGTTGAAAATATTCACCATTTTCACTGTAGTTATATGGTGAACTAACATATATGGTGAAACATTGGTCACTTACGGTCATGCACTACTCCACAGTCTTCTCAAGCACCTCTTATGTGAATTTTCAGAACTGTAGCATGTGTTCAAACGGAGGCTTCAAAACACTGAGTACCTTTCTCGAGTTCATAAAGGCAATAAGTTACCATAGTGGAGGTAAAGCCCAGGCAACTCTGAAATAATGTATTTCACTACTGTATAAAGAGCATCTGCCCGTGCCTTTTCAGGAGAAAATATCCCCAACATTGACTTTATTCAGTAACACATCGTTAATCTCCTTTGACATTGGTTATCACTTCGTTATTTAGTTTTCCAACTTCAACACGCCCAGTCTCACCTTCTCCGCTACTGTTCCCCAAATGAGAATAGCATGTAAGGACTCAGTCCTACTCCACGCTGCTCTTTAGTCATGAACATTTTACCTTCAAAGAAACTGTAAGTGAAGATGGGCCCACTTAGATTAAGCATTGAGATAGTCAACTGCAACTTGAGATCTAGAGCTACCAAGAGGACAAGTCTCTGGGAACACCTGTGAGGGTTTCCTAGATTAGGTCAGCTCTGCGCATGCCAGTGAGGATTATCTTGATTACACCAATTGATACGGGAAGCCACAGGGTAAAAAAAGGCAGCAGCCTTCCCTGAGTTTAGAAACTGAACAGCGCTAGGCGGGCACACGCCTTTAGTCCCAGCATTTGGGAGGCAGAGCCAGGTGGAACTCTGAGTTCGAGGTCAGCCTGGGCTACAGAGTGAGTTCTAGGAAAGGCTCAAAGCTACACAGAGAAACTCTGTCTAGAAAAACAAAAACAAAAAAAGAAAGAGAAAGAGAGAGAAAGAAAGAGAAAGAGAGAGAGAGAGAAAGAGAGAGAGAGAAAGAAAGAAAGAAAGAAAGAAAGAAAGAAAGAAAGAAAGAAAGAAAGAAAGAAAGAAAGAAAGAAAAGAAAGAAAGAAAGAAAGAAAGAAAGAAACTGAACAGCACACGAGGGAGAAGATGAACTGGGCACCAGCATCCATCACTCTGCTTCCGGACTACAGATGCAATGTGACCCGCTTTCTCAAGCTTCTTCCGGCATGACTTCCTGCCATGACGGACTGAACCCTTGAACTGTGGGTCTTCCTTCCTCCCTCAAGTTGCTTTTGCGCAGGTACTTTATCACAGCAAAGGGGAAAAACAAACAGACAAACAAACAAACAAACAAAAACCAACCAACGCAAACACAAAACAAATATTTTTGAAGGGCGTTTACAAGAAGTTTTCATGGGTGAACCCATTACAATTTTGTGCTGTTGGTAGTAGAATCCATTTCCTTTGTAACTTACTCTAAACCCCTCAATGAGGATAAGCAGATCAGGTCGGTGGAAGACTTTTCTCACAACAGCTGCGTCCTTTGTATTTTCGTGTGAATCGTTTCCATCTTCAGAAGTCTTTCAGAGTTGTCCTTTGTAGGTGGACCAATGAAGGACCTTGTGTTTTATGGGTTACTGTATTTCTTACCCCCAAGTTGTTCGGAGAAGCTTGGGGGTTAAATGAAGAATGTCTGTAGTGGGGTCAATATCAGCCTCCGTAAGTGTTAAAGCAGACCAGAAAGGGCTTCATAGAGAAATTATTAAGATGCTCTGCCTCCATTTCTTCACTTTCCACAATTGACTTTGACCAAAGCGAGGGATTCTTCCACTTTTTAAATCTCCTGGTCCTCACTCTCTACCCTCAGCACTTGGCATTTTTTTAAGCTGGCTGAGGGGCAAAATGCTTGCTTTTAACTCTTGTTTTCTTTTCTAATCATGATCTTCATTTGGCGTTTCATGTCCGAGTGTTTCTTCAGAATAGTTGTCTCAAAGAGCTAACTCGAAACAAAGACAAACTATTTTAAATGCAACTTAAACATGGCAGAGAACAGATGTTTAGTTCAAGGTCATGACCTCCAGGGCAGATTTTGGAAAAGCAGCAACTCAATGAGAAAACTCAAACCCGAAATATCCTTCTGCAGATGCAAGTTAGAAAAACGAATGTTTGGCAAGCGAAAGCACAGACTTGCTAATTGCATTTTAGGTTGAAGAAAATATTAATAGGTAGGATAATATGCAAATTAATAGCTTGTTCAAAATGGAAGTTATTTCCTCAGCATCAAGGGAGAAAAGATAAAAGACTCGAATTTTGTATGTGTCCATGCTCGTTATAGCAGAGAAAGAAAATATTTTATAAGTTAGTATTGCCTAAGGTATAAGTCCTTTCCAAGATCTGACTTTTCTGTTACTCTCATGGTGGTAATAACATGGGTGGTAATAACAATGTGAGTTAGAGGTGTGAAGGATTTGAAATGAACCTCTTTGGGGTCTCTGACACCATTTCGGTTCAGGTGCGTACATCTTTATGAAACTCACGGTGGACTTTGTGGGTCCTTGGACATGAAAGCATCAAGTGACTGACAAGGTGGTGACCTTCTGTAGCGGGCTTTGGGGGGGCAATAAAACGCCTAAGCCCCCAGCTGGGCGCATGTCAACTGGTGAACCTCAGAAAGAGGGTCACTGGCCAGAGAGAAAGACTTAATTTTATGGAAGTTAAAAAAAAAGAGGGGAACACATAGTAAAGGTAAAGATAGGACAAAATGGGGACCAGGCTCCAGGCCTACAGGTGTAGGGGAGTCCGGAGTCGAGGGCCCAGCTGGCGTCTTTGGTGGGGAAAGGGAGAAAGCAAAGGCAAAATGGATCACTACCATCTGAGCATGGCCAGAGAGCCTGAGGCCAGGGCTATTTCAGGCCAATAATGAGCTTTGGGGCTTGTATAGTCTTTTATTTGGCGTTGCTGCATGGGGCCCAAGGGCGCTGATCATTAGGAAGCAGACACTGTACCTCAGGCTTGTTTCTCTCAGTCTTTCTTGCCAGGATGAATTGTTCATTAGCATCTAAGGGAAAAATGCCCCCCCCCACTCTTCTTTTCTCTAGAAAAATTGTTTCAAATAATAAAGCTTATAAAACTTGTTGATTGGGGTTGGGGTGAGCAAAGGAAAAGGGACGTACATTAGAGACTGCTGTCCCCCTTTGATGACAGTTGGAAACAAATGAGCTTGAGCAACACAATGAAATCCCAGATCACCGTGTGGCAAAGTTTGATTCCATTACTAAAATGTCAAGTTGGCCTTGTGTATAGTCCAGTCGCTTGGTTTGTCCTCAGGGCACATTGGATAGGCCAGGTGGCAATCCACTTTTCATGCCAATGCTCAGCTGGTGAGCCCACTGGTTAGTCACTGCACCTGCCTGCCATCACCCATCCCCGGGGACTTTGTGTCATGTGGAAATGCTCACCAGTGGAAAACAGGCTGGACAGTTCTGAGACTGGCAATGCTGATGACTGTGGGTGCTGTGCCTTGCAGGAACTTCAAGATCATTCTGTGTGGTGTTGCAGTGTGGAGGTCTCCTGCTTTTTCACTGGGAATCTCAGATGTAGTGACATTAGAAAAGAGAAATTTTTCGTTTCTTCATGCAGCTTTTTGTCAGTTATGGCATTTCTACTGAAATTCCCCAGAGTGTGATTGGGAGAGTTGAAAAGATATGCAATCTAAGATCAAATAATTTCAAAAATAAAATGAGCGGCTAGAGAAATGGCTCAGTGGTTAAGGGCACTTACTATTCTTGTAGAAGGTCCAGGTTCGGTTCTCAGCACCCAGGAAACTCACTATCATCTGTAATTCCAGGTCCAGGTTCTCTGTTGCCATCTTCTGGCCCCCACCAGTACTGCACTCACATGATGTACGTACGAAAATGCACACAAAACACTCAAACTAACTAAAAATAAATCCTTACTAAAACCTAAGAGGAAACAATATAAAATAACCCAAGATAGGCACTCTTTGCAGATGGAGACTTCCATGTTCTAGAATGAAGAACACTGGAAGGTTTATGTAGCTGATCAGGAAGGCTTGAAATAAGCGCCAAACTACATGAAGGTACATGCTGAGGGCCGCAGTTCAAGTTTGACTAACCTTCTTGCAAAGGCTCAAGCAGTTGAGTACCACAAATCAGAGAAACAACTTGGTCTTAAAGGTTTCTTTTAATTGAAGTTCCTTTTAATTGAACTGCCACGTTGCTTTAATTACTATGTTTTCCCTAGTTCTTCTAACAAGTACCCCATTGACCCTAACTCCTGCAATCTCCATTTCAGTGTTGTGAAATTAGCAATGATGGAAAGAGATAGAAGCACATTAAGAAAGACCTTAAAGATAAGATTAGTTCTTGAGGGCTGACTGGTAATGACTTCCCAACAAATTATACTGAAGAAATTCAAGGTGCACATACCTTTTTTTTTTCCACAATAGTTTTATCAGACAGGGAAATACAGATATGCTTTTGTAGCTCAATATGATAAATTAACATTCCATCTTTATTGATGGGTACCCTTCTTTTCTCTATCACTGATTATTATTTCTCCCTCACCTTTTTTTTCTTTTTAACTTAAGAAGCTCTTTTCCTATCAGTTCTGTCAAGACTGCAATCTCAGACCCCTGAAGATTAGGGGTCAGCAGGCAATCAGGAGTATCCTAACCCCTGAATAGCCATAGGCCCAGCAATTGCATTACACAGTTTTCGGAACCATCTGATGATATTGATGCATTCCTAGCATCTCATGTCCAGGGGAAAGTGTGTCCTGCTTCTCTCTGCCCTCGGTCCACACACATCTTCTCCAGTGAGCGGTATAGCTGCTACCACTCTTAGTGTAAACATCTGTGAATGTACCATAATAAAAAAAATTGTCAGTTTATCTAGCCTCTGTCTATTTTACTTGGCTTAGCATGAAGCAAACTATCGGGGTGAAGCTCAGTAATTGGAGCTGTCTACCTGCAGAATGAGATCAAAGAAACGAGAAAATAATGTACATTTCCTCCAAAGCAAATGTTTGTCATTTGGCACACAACTTCCGATTTCTTATGATTTAGTAGAGTAATGAGCTATGCGTCAGTAATATTTGCTTTACTATTTAACCATATTAATAGTTCCAGTCACATACTGCCAAGATAATGCCTGGCCCTCTGGATATGAGCTGTGTATCACTTTCATTTGTGACTTCCATTATAACAGACACTATTTGGATCCTTGGGAGGTGTTATAGACTGGGATTCAAATTGATTTCTTTTCACCATGGCTACTTTCTTGGAAAACTAATTTCTTCACGACTATAGTCTCTGGATACCTGCCATTTATCGATTTCATACAGTGACTGCAAAACTGACAGTTTAGTTGTGAATTAATAAGGAATCTCCAAAGGAAATATACCAGTGAGCAAACTGTGAGCCTTCGTCAATATGCACCATCTCAACCCATACGGAGTAAAGGGTAGTGTGAAAAGATGGCAGGCATACATTTTCCTGAATTTAGTAAGCATAGGCATAAGTGAAAAATTGTAAAAATAATGCTAAAATCCTCATATGCCCAGTATCAATGTTCGAAATGATCAAATATTTTGCTATGGTAGGGTTTATATTTGTATGAATTCTAAATTTTTCTGCAGGTTTTAAGTTTTTTTTCTATATAACCACTGTGTGCATTCGTTAAGTACAATGTGCTAATTGGATGTATGTGTATATGAGGTAATAATCAAAGCATGTTAATTGGCATTTCATCTCTGTAAACATTCACATTTCTATATGTTGAGAACGTTTGCACTCCTTGCCTGGATTTTTATGAAATCTAGAAACGGTTGTGAACTATTTTTTTAATTATTAAGACATTTTTTATTCATTTTACATACCAATCTTCCCTCCTCCCACTGTTGTGAACTCTTAAGGAAGTTCAACATTTAAGAAAAAAGTGATCCTGTCAATTAAGCCTCAGTCTTAAAGTCACCATTTCCTTCTTCCAGACTACTACCAAACATGTCTCCATGCTGCCAGGCCAGCAAAAAGCACGTCTCCAAACTGTGCGATTGTTTTATAGAAATAGTAGACTCTGCCTGTAGCCATATTCACCTTCCTTTTATTTCAATAAAGGTGTTTTTAAAAATATATATCTGAGAATTTAGAGTGCTGTATTTATATCAATTCCACCCTTTCCTTTCTGCTCTCCAATTTCTTCTGTGACTCCTATTTCCTTGCAATTCCAAGACTTTTTCTTTTTTTAAATTGTTATCCACATTCATTATTCACATATTCACACACACACACACACACACACACACACACACACACCTACTGGGTCTATACAGTGTTGCTCATTGGTACATATGTTTAGGGCTGGCCACCTGAGATTGTACAACCTAGCAGGGGGCCTGTCCCTGGAGAAGACTGATTCTCTTTCTCTCTCATCAGCCACTGATTGCCTGTAGCTCTTCATCTAGAGCTGAGGCCTTTGAGATTTCTCCCATCCATATTTTGATTTCGGTATATGAAGAACTGCAGGATTTTAACTGCTGTGCAGTGATCTGTTATCATTCCTTGTGTGTACATAGATTTTCTTGATGTCTATTCCCATTCTTATAGGCATTATAACCATGACTTCAAGGGTAGTTATTGTCTAAATAGCCAATACACATGTGTAAGAATTTCCTTCTACATTCCAGAAATTCAGATCTGCTCCAAGAATGTTTTTAATTTATTGGGTATTGTCATATTACTCTCTAAAGGAAGACTAACAATTTACTCTTTTAGAAATCATGATGGTTTTTCTGTATTTCTACATATTCATCAAGTTTTAATATTTTTATACTTAAATATATTTTGACAAACCAATCGCTATGAGATAAAATGTCAAAGCATGTGTGAATTGCATTTCTCTGATATCTTGTAAGAGTTACACAGCCTTCACACTACTTTCCTGTGAATGGCCTAGGGTCTTTTGTCCATTTCCCTCCACGGTTGATTGTGTTTTTCTCATAATAGTCTCATAGAGGATTATTTTCACATTGGGTGCTATTTCAAGTTGGATGCTAGTCCTGTGTTCTCACTGTCGATATTTTCCTCCAGGGTCTGCTCATCCATTACTTTTCACTACACTGGCATGGGAAGATTTTAATGTGGTCCTATGTGTGTGTTTTTGCCTGGTGTGCTTTTAGCAAAGAGATACTTTACTATCACAGTTTACAAAGAAATCCTATTAAATATTTTTAATGAGAGTAAAGTATTTTTAATATCCACCCTTTAATCCTCTAAATTAATTTGGAGATGATATACTATAAAATAAGAATTCCATTTAATTATTTTTGCATAAAGGGAGCAGCATGACTCCACTCCAGCCTTTACCCAGTGTACGGCCCTGTTTCTTCTATATGCCAAATTCTTATATACACCTGCTTTATCTGTAGGCTCTTAATTATGCCACACTCAATCTTTTCTGCCCAAGTTAACACAGTACATATATTACTACATGTATTGCATTCTTTGAAAAACTAAATCCTAGATCCTTATTTGTTATCTATCTATCTATCTATCTATCTATCTATCTATCTATCTATCTACCTATCTATCTATCTATCTATTGGCAGGGTCTTACTGTGTAGCTCTGGCTGTCCTGGAACTCACTATGTGTGGATGAGGCTGGCCTCAAACTCACAGAGATCTCCCTGCCCCTGCCTCCTAAGTGCTAGGATTGAAGGCCTGCATCATTGTGCCTGGCCCTTGTTAATTCTTTACAGTTGTCTTGGCTGCTATTGAATCTTTACTTTTCAATATGCGTTTCAGTAATCATTGCTCTGGATCCATGAAAAAGTGCCCGGAAATTGTTGTAGGAAATGCCAACATATGTGCTGGAATGGGAAAGAATAGACTCCTTATGATGTTTAGTATCTGTATTCACAGTATGATAAGTCGGCCTGGTGTTCTCTAGAAAACACCAATTTTTATTTTTATTTTTTCATATGTCTCCATTTTGATGATATTCTGTTTGATTTATTGTCAAATAAATATCTTACCATTTTGTTGATATCATTTCACCATATATTTGAAAAAAAATACTTTAGGTGATAGGTTGTTGTTTTTCCTATGCTTACTAATCAATTACCGGAACACTTATGAAAGTTCTTATTATACTTTAAGACCTTATTTTAGGTTTTCCCTTTCATTTTCTTTATTAAAAAAAAATTACTCCTTTGTCATGCTCTATCCCTTTTCCTTATTATTCGCTTAGAAAGACAACCAGGAAAAGGTTGATTAGAAGTGATCTCAGCATCCTTGCCTCACGACTGACTCTGTAAGAACTCAGTCCTGTGATAATTAGCACAATTTGATGCAGATGAAATTTGCTGGAGATAGCAGCACTTTTCCATTAATAACTCACTGAATACTGTATCAAAAGGGAATTAAGCTGAATAATAGCTTTCCCAGACTCTTTGAGATGACTATGCATGTTTTCTTCTCCCTAGCCCATCAGTATGGAGAGCTATGTTACTGTATTGCCATGTAATATCATTGCACGCTTCTCTGAATAACTGGTCATATGCTTTCTATATGTGGACCACGTACACATATGGATTATTATAGCAAAGTACTTGGGAGGTAGCCTGCATTATTCTTCTACAAATTGTTTTCTTTGCTTTTCTCATCTTTTATTTAGATGTTTATGCTTCATGTTCATAATGAGATTAGTCCTTTTTTATTTTTGTAGTGTCTGGGTCATATTTAAGCATCAAGAGTATGTTAGGGGGTTGGGGATTTAGCTCAGTGGTAGAGCGCTTGCCTAGCAAGCTCAAGGCACTGGGTTCCATCCTCAGCTCCAAAAAAAAAAAAAAAGAGTATGTTAGATTTGTACTTCTGCAAGAATGGATCTTGCTCTCATTCTGGAATTCACAAACAATTCAAGTAAGATCGAAATAATATATTCTCTAAAGGCTCAGTGAGGCACTGATACTATGAAACTCGGGGTTTTGTTGTATGTGAAAAAGCATTTGCTACCAGCCAATTCTAGCCATGCTAAAGCCTGTCCAATAATTTCATATACATGTTATCTATAACAAATAATAATCATAGTTGTCTGTGAACTTACACAAATACTTCTGCAAATTCATTGGAATGAATTTATAGGATTCTCTTAAGTGTGTTTAAATCTCTACTATGTTTGAAATTACGCCCATAATGGTTTTGTTTCTTTAACTGTTTCTCTTCTTTCTTATATTATTTTCAGTAGTGTTTGCTTATATGCTAAGAGATACTTTATTATGTGGTTAGTTTCTAAGAATCACGATTTTCTTTGTATTTGGTAATTTCGAACATTGCATTTTCTTCTTTGGGCTACTATGGCCATAGACTGTGCAGTTACTACCATGACTTACCAAGGATGAAGATGGCTTCATTGTTGGTAAGTAAAATCTCCTTCCCTATAGTCTCTGCCACTTTCACGTGTCCCCTAATACTTTGGGCACATCCTTTCTGGAACAGTTTACTCCCTGGATCCATTCTGGAATTGGATTGCAGGAGATCCATGGTTCCTGTTAGCAAATTAGATGCCAGACCACTGAGGTTGCCTGTGTAGGGCTTGTTAAAGTGTTGTTCTCCAGCTACAGTACAGAACACAGACATGTGCCATCTAAAGCACACCAGGGTGAAGGTATGCTGCATACACCTACAGGCACACACAGAAGCATTTATACCTATAGATTGAAAACCATGTTTCCAAACCAATCCTTGGTCCAGTTCTCTTCCAGCGGCATAGGACGCATTTCCATTCTCTCCTTATAGATCTTTACCCACCAGTGAGAAAGCTGGTTCCTATTACCTTTGATATATTGACTTATTTTACTGGCCCCTCTGTCACTGCTGCTGTACTGCCCAGGGTCCACCACACTCCCACCCCTCCTAGGTTCTGAACAGCTAATGGCAAGCTGCCCCACACCCACTATGTGGGAAAATGGTCTTCTCCCCATTTGTAGACCACAGTGCCAGATATCCCATCAGGCCATGGCCCTCCTCACACTGCTCAGGTTCCAAAATCTCACCTGGGGACATCTCTTTTCATGCTCCTCTTTTTCAATCTGCTTTAGGATCCCAGGCCCACTCCACGATACTCTCCCGTGTGGGGGCTTTCCAGGCCTGGTTGTGCGTCTGCACCTTGTACACAGACACGCCCCTTAAGATCTCCTCAAGTGGAGTAGGATAGCTGGCCACATCCCCCTCATCTGCCATGTGGTGGTGAGGGCAAGGGAAAGATGCTCTAACCTGCCTTTCCCCACCAACTGTTGTAGGCCAGAGAGTTGACCCTCTCCCTTACCAGCTGCAGCACTTGCACTCGGGAAAGTGGGCCTTGCATCTTGCCTGGGCAGTGAAGTAGGGCTAATCCTACCGACAGGGGTGCAGGTGAACTGCCTGAGAAAGTGAGCATGGGAGATGGGGCCCTGCCCCTCAGCTGCCATATGGTGTACGGGCAGGGGAGAGATGCCCCTCACTTCTTGACACCTGTGGCAGGTGGGAGAGAGCTGGCCCTGAGGTCCTAAGAATGAGAGAGCAGTCCCTGCCCCTCACCAGCTGCAGCACTCAAAAGAGTGACCCCTGCACCTCACATGGGCAACTGCAGTAGAGCTGGCCCTGATGGTGGAGGTGTGAGAGAGTGATGGGTGATGCTCCTCTGTATGCTGCGAACGTGTTGCTCTGATTGGTTGATAAATAAAATGCTGATTGGCCTGTAGCCAGGCAGGAAGTATAGGCAGGATAAGCAGAGAGGGAGAATTCTAGGAAGAGGAAGGCTGAGTGGAAGCAGGGAACAGCATGTAATGGCACACAGGTAAAGCCACGGGACATGTGGTGACATACAGATCATCAGAAATGGGCTGAGTTTAAGTGTAAGAGCTAGTCAGTAGTAGGCCTGAGCTAATGGCCAAGCAGTTTTAATTAATATAAGCTTCTGAGTGATTATTTCGTAAGTGGCTACAGGGTCTGTGGGACTGGGCAGGACCAGGGGAAACTTCAGCTACAGGAAAGCCAACATAGAGGGCATAAAAGCAGGAGAACTGGCCCTCCCCTTGCTCATTGCTGCAAGAGATGGACTTGCAAGGGCAATGCTGGAGGGATCACTCGGGTGGTGAGGACAGAGGAGAGCTGGCTACCCAGGCCCAGAACCAGGGTTATGAGTTGGCCCACCTCAACACCCACACGATCTATGATTGTCAAGAGCACATAAAGGGACCAGTATAGCTGGAAGTTTTCCTGTGTTGTGCCCCATTCTGCAGCTGCTCAGACTCAAATAAACACGTAGAGGCTTATATCAATTACGAGTTGCATGGCCATGTCCTATGGCTCAATTTTCTTGCTAGCTAGTTCTTATAAACTCAGCTCATTTCTATTAATCTATATGTCACCACGTGTTCTGTGGTTTTACCTGTGTACCATTACATGCTGCTCCCTGGACGGCAGGATGGCATCTCCTCTGCCTCTGACATTCTTCTTCCTGTCTCTCTCCTTGATTTCCCACCTGCCTCTAAACTGCCTTCCCATAGGCCAAACAGCTTTATTTAACAACCAATCAGAGCAACATATATTCACAGCATACAGAAAGACAAGGTCCTGCAGACCCAAAGCTGCAGGGTCTCCACAACACAGGGCAACAACAGAATAACCAAGAGGAGTCCCAGCGAGGGCCCAGCATCAATAGTGTAGCAGAAATCAGAGGCCTCAAACCAGACCAATGATTCTTTGCAATAAACACTTGCTAGTAAAGATACATGGATAAAAGTTGTTTACTGTATGACTCACTGTATCATACTACAGCTTCCACACTGAGACTAATTTTCCTTTCTTTTTTCTCTTAAATTTTATTTTGAGGGGGGATGAGGTTGCAAGGGCAGAGGATGGAGGTGAAGGGGCAGGGAGATGAATAGGATGGAGATGCATGACATAAAAGACACAAAGAATAAATAAAAAGAAAGTTAATAGGAATTAATTAATTAAAAACAGCAACAAAACAAAACAAACAAAAAAGATCTCCTCAAGTGGAACATCCATCCTGACAGACATCCTCCTCAACATGCGTGGCTCTATCAGACACTGTGCACGTTCCAGTGTGCACTCCCAGGTCTTCTCTCAGCTCCAAGCCCCATGTAGATGTCTTCCTCCTCATGATCATGTGTGAACACCTCCTATTAGGCCCCCTCCTGGATATTGTATGCTGCTGAATACTTTCAGCCCTTAGTTTTGGTGCATTTCTCTATGCATCAAGATCTCACGCTAGCGAACAATGTGAGGCTGGGGCCAAGTCGAGCATTCTTGACCATTTCCATATTTAGTTCCTTTTCTATGGAAATTCTTTCTCCTCTTGATGTTGAATCCCCTTTGTCACACATTTCAAAGTCAGTGAAGACACAGGAGCCTTGCTTGATGCAGCTGGTGTTTAAATGTCCCCCACCCCAGGGACATTTCCAGCAGAGTGATGTATTAAGGTCTTTGGTGGGTTCAGTCTTATCTTAATGACTTCCCTAAAAACTCGTGGTATGAGTGACTGCCTTTACCAAAGGCCACTCTACTATTCATAACAGTACAGTTTAGGAATGTGAGCCACTGAGAACATTTTGCAAGTTTGGTTTGAGTATCTTCTTAAAGTGTATGTTAAACAAGTATATTAAAATGATTAATTACTTAGGAATTGGTTATATTTGAACTAATTCTGTGTTAATATTTTTTATTTTTTTCTCATACATTACATCCCAACTGCAGTTCCCCACCTCCACTCCTCCCAGGTGCTCTTCCTCCTTCCCCTCTCCCCCAGATACATTCCTCCTCCATTTCCCTTCCCTGTGTTCCTGTGTGCAAATGTGTGTGCACACATGCCATGGTGTGCCTGTGTAAATGGGAAGCAGTGTGGGGAGTTGGTCCTCACTTTCCACCAGGTGTGAGATAAGCCCCGCCCCCTCCTCCTTCATCTTCCACAGCAAGAGCCTGGCTACCTGGCCTATGAGCTTCCAGGGCTTGTCTTGTCTCTGCCTTCTATCTCCCTGTTCAGTGCTGGCATTGTAGACACCAGGATTACCACATCAAACGTTACATCCATTCTGAGGATTCAAACTCAGGTCCTAATGCTCGCACAGCAAACTATTCATCCACAGAATCATATCTCTGGCCTGTTTAATTTGGGGGGGGGGCTTCATAGAAAAGTTTAAAATATGGTAAGAATGTGACTAAAGCTCATCATAACTTTATTATACATCTGTGTAATGACTGAATAGGGCTAGCTACTGAGTTGCACAACAGAATCATATTTCAGGCATCCTTATGAGGAATTTTAGTTTTTCTGAGTCTCTCGCTGCCTTGAGAAACTAGCTAGAGATTACAACAATTTACTCAGAAATAAGGAATTGCATTGAATTTGGAGATACTGTGATCCTGAACTCAAATCCGAAGTCAGGTTATACTCTCTGATTCTAGGGTATTGGAATCCTAGCAGCAACCACAGAAAGCTAACATTGTTCGCTATTGTTTTGAGATAATGTACCTTCTTTCCAGTTTTTCTGAAACCAGACATATAAGCTTAGTGATATAACTTTACTCCTGGGCCTGTAAGCAAAATAAAGAAATATAAATGTCAGATACCTTCCTAATACAAAGCACAAAATTGCTTATTTGCCTCTGGAAAATCTTTGCTTCCCTGGTCCCCTATCTCTTACTGGAGATAGGTGACATGCACCCCCAAGGCTTACATCCTGTATTCTGCAAAATTGTTTTTTTTCTAAATCATCTTAGCATTATTATTTTCATGCAGTTTTAGAATAAAATAGACCTTGGGGCAGAAAGTCACATGAGAAAGAAAATTTAAATCTATTTCTACTTACTGTTTTGTGAATCCCCACTTAAACATACCCTTTTCCTTCACTTTCTTCCCATAGCACACATAGAAGTCCTATTTATAATACTTATTTTTTAAGTTAATGGGGTATCATATATATTAGACTTTTTTTTAGAAAAAGAACATTTGTGGAGAGTTTCTTGAAAGCTTTTAGGGTAATTAAGATAGCGCATGACTGCTATGAATCACTATTTTTCATATGTATATAT
This sequence comes from Peromyscus californicus insignis, assembly GCF_007827085.1. NCBI lineage: Eukaryota > Metazoa > Chordata > Mammalia > Rodentia > Cricetidae > Peromyscus > Peromyscus californicus. The sequence goes on from NW_026294514.1 coordinate 29,657,670, forward strand.
TCATATTGAACCAACTGTTCTGGAACGTTACTGAGTGAATTAATGTCATTTTGCACTCCCTTAATGCTTTCAGAGTATTATGGCATTTTACAAAATCAGAATAACTCATCTCTATGTAACAGACAATTTATTCTGCCCATTAAAAGGGGTCTATTAGGTTAAAAGTGGTGTTCACTATAATCTAAACAAATCATTTGGCTTTTTACAAATAATGCTTATTAAGCCTCCATCAGAAATGGAAAAGCAAAATATGAAGTTTCCAAACAGAACTTTATTTCATGAAACAAATAATGGAATGTTAGTGTGATTATTCACAAGACTTACTTGTGAAGGGCATTGTAATTAAAGGACACACCAGACTTCACAGGGATCAATTTGGATTACTTTTTGTATGAATACCTTGACACTCATTAGGAGTTATCTTTGGAGTGATTTCTCAAAGTAAAGCTTGTGTTGTAGTTCGTGCATCTTGTTTGCGATCGTCCACAGCCCAGGAAAGGCCACTTTCCTGACTTACGCCATTTCCCAGATTATTGAAAGGTTTAACATAGACCATACTGCTGTGTGTGCCTGCTTTGCCAATGCTGCTATGGCAGCAGAATGTGGACAGTTTTCCCCTCCTGGTGGTAGTTTACATTCTAGGAGACTGTGCAGAGTTCCTTTTATTTTTTTTTTCATTTTTCTTTGTTAAGAAATTTTCTACTCACTCCACATACTATCCACAGATCCCTCCTCCTCCCTCCTCCCACCCGCCAGCCCTCTTTCCCAAGCCACCCCTCATCCCCACATCCCCAAAATCGAGGTCTCCCATGGGGAGTCAGTAGAGCCCAGCACACTGAGCCTAGGCAGTTCCAAGGCCCTTCCCACTGTAGCAAGGCTGTGCAAGGTGTCACAACTCAGGCACCAGATTTCCAGAAGCCTGCCCATAGACCAGGGACAGATCCCGATCCCCCTGCCTGGGTGCCCCCCAAACAGTTCGAGTCAAACAAGTTTCTTCTCAATCTTACCACAAGGCCACATGCTCAACTATGTTCATATCAGCATTATTCGTAATATCAAGAACCTGGAAACAACCTGGATGCCCCTCAACTGAAGAATGGATAAAGAAAATGTGGTACATGTACACAATGGAGTACTACTCAGCAGTAAAAAACAGTGATATCATGAAATTTACAGGCAAATGGATGGAACTAGAAAATATCATCTTGAGTGAGGTAACCCAGACTCAGAAGGACAAACATAGTATGTACTCACTCGTAAGTGAATACTAAATGTGAGGGAAGGGATGGCCAGACTGCAACCTACAACTCCAGGGAGGCTAGCTAACAGGGAAAGACCCTAGGAGGGACACATGGATGACCCTGTGAAGGAAAAGTGGATGACATCTATGTGAGCAGGCTTGTTGTGTGTGTGTGGGGGGGGGGCAGAGGGGAGGAGTTGGGGATGAGAACACAGAATTCCTTTTAAAAGATCTCAGTAAGGTGAGACTTGGGTCGGCCTTAGTAACTAAGGCAAAGCAACCAAGAATGTCAGGCGGCCGTTCATTCCTTGTATAGGGCAGTGCACCTTAATACTGCTCTTAGGCACTTTGGCTTCTGTAATTCTATGAAATGCACAGGTGTGAATATGTGTGCCTTTCATCTTCCAGTGATAGTGGTGGCATTCATGGCTGACTTTGTCTACTGAAGAACGGCGGTTTGACATCTGTTCTCATGAAAACCCTCATCTACGCTGTTGAACCTCCTAAATGGGGAGTTTTGCTGCTTGCATCCAGTCGGATCTTGGACAGTTTTATCTGAGTTTTCATTTTACTCTCATGTACCAAAGTTGTTCATTCCATTAAGACTTCTATAAGCAAACACCACAAACTGCATGGCTTTATTGCTCACAAATCTTTAAGTCCAAGATCAAGATACAATTAGACCTAGAATACATGAGAGCCCCTTTCTAATTCATAGACAGCACCTTCTTGCCTGTGTTCTTACATAGTAGGCAGTGAAGAAGTCCTCTGGGACCATTTTGTGAGGACACTAATACCATTCATGTGAGCCCTGTCTTATGATCTGATCATCTTCCAAAGGGCTTAACCTTCTAGTACTATATTTTGTGTTCCAAAATGACAGCATACTGATTTTGGGGAAGCACAAAAATTCAAACCATACCAAGAGAATACTGACAACCATTCACTTTCTTGTTCATCTACTTTCTCCAAGAATAAGAGTTCCTTGGATACAAGTCTTTCAGTAGTAAAACCAACCGTACTGGGCAAGCTGAGAGGAATCTGTCAACTTCACTCAGGGGGAAATACTGGTATTATCTGTATCAGAGGTGTGGTAGAAGCTGCTCCTCCTAACTAGTAGAACCAGTTGTTAAGTAGTCAGGAATTTTGTGGGCCAAGGGCTACAGAGTCAGAAAATTGAGATAATTCATGTTGGAAATGCTCATAGAGTGACCATGGCCAAAAAAAAAAAAAAAAAATTGTCCTAAGTCAGGGCTTTTCAGTTATTATACTTACTGCCCATCACATACACTTTCTAAACTTACTATGGAAATAACCTATGTAAGATGCTTTGTGGAGCACATGATACAAGATGAGTGTTCATTCAATGCTTCTGATTAGTAATTTATAATCATCGCTATTAATTATGCATTGGCAGTCAGTAACTATACGTTAAATGAGCTGAACTGTTCCAAAAGCTGTTCTCTATAAATTATTCCAGGGGTTTTTTAAAATTCACAGGGGAGCTGGAGAAATGGCTCAGTCATCAAGAGCACTTGTTGCTCTTGCAGGGAACCCAGGTTCAGTTCCCAGCATGCACATGGCAGTTCACAACTATCCATAACTCTGATTGCAGAAGATCCAATGCTGTCTTCCATTCTCTGCGTGTACCCCCCCCCCACGGTACACAGACATACATGCAGGCAAAGCACTCATACACATAAAATGAATTAAAATGCACAGACAGAGCAGACTTAGTGTGCACCATGTCTCCTGTCAGTATGCCTTCTTTCTACATCGTCTGAGGTCTTTCTGTGAGCCCAGAAAGGCTTCTTCTCTCCTTTCTTACTGGTGCCAGTCAGCACACACTTCCATCTCCATCTGATTGGGTGGGTGACTCCAGCTCCAGCTCTAAAAGATGCATAACGAGTTATACACAGGTGCTGGACGTGGAGTATGGCAAACTGGGTTATGTTAATGAGGTCTATTTTGAGAGTACATAACTGCGGTTCCTTCTTTTTTGACTGGCAGAAGCATTACCATTTGCTTGCCTTTGTCTACTCCTCAGGTCTCCCCCCAATTCTCTGATCTCCATCACTTGTAGAAACACCTTCTCTTTGAATTATAATTTGAAATTTCTTCTGATACAATCCTGCTAGCACACACATTATCAACAGAGTATGTTAGGACATCAAGGTCTTTCTAGCAAAGGTCTTCACTTTTTCTTTAAGAAAATGGGACCAGGGAGGTGTTCAGAGGATATTCTGGAGCTTGGAATAGTTCAAGAGAGGGAAGGCCTGAGCCAAGGAAGGCTCTAGCAGTCCAGTGTGAAAGCATGGGTGAGGGCTGGATTTTTGGATGAAAGAGAGGAGGAAAGTGGGCAGCAGATGATCAACCTGTATAACAGTGAAGACAAAGGACGATGAAATGGAATAAACATCTCCTCAAAGCTTAGTTGGAAGCAGCCTAGGTGTCTGAACATGAAAATTTGCCTTAGAGTAAATATGTCTAAGTCATTTTACCCAGGGTTCCTTAGGAAACCTATCATGCACAATTGAAGACGCCATACCTGAGTGAATGTGGGAGGAAAGCATTCTGCCCCTTGCATCTTAGATCATCTTTGAAGGTTCTGTCCTCTGCCAACCTCTGTCCAGTGAAGCCAGCAGGCGTTCCCTCCTAGGGAAGAACAGATCAATCCTTTGGGATGGGGATGTTGATTTGTGCTTAAGAGCTCCACCATCTCCCAGCAAGACATTTCAAGGAGAAGCAGCATGTGAGGCAGTCGCTTCCTTCTCCGTATTGAGGGATTTCCAGCTGATCGCTCTGATTGCTCTCATATAGATAATGTAACATCATAAAAGAGGAATTCTGGAGCAGCTTGCTTGCAATCAAAGGCTGCCTGTGGCTATCCAGTATTCCCTGATGTGAATGCTACTTTCAATGCACAGCTTAAGAGAGAAAGGGAAGGAGTGGCTGAGGGATGTGTAGAGGAATTTCTGTCCAGACCTAGGATATTAAAAGTGCTGGAGTAGAAAGAGGGGCAATTGGAAACAGCAGCTGTCTGGGCATTCTCAGGCTACAGATAAGCATTAGATACCCACCCTGGGTTTTCTAAAAAGATGCAATCTGTGTATTGAACCATATGTTCTTTCCTGTATCTATTTCTATTCTCTCAGTCCTTTCAATGGTCCCATGGCTTTTAAAACTATTGATGGAAAGCTTTTTCCCTCCTCAAGTCAATTCCCTTCAGAAGTTCCCACTCCTGTGTAGCCAGCGTTACACTCTGTCCACAAACCTCACAGCATGGTCTCTGTGCTCCAGCAGCTCCAGTTAGGGTTTGCAACCACGTCATGGTCTTTTACGACATGAATGGTTAAATGATGTCACCAAGTCATGCGTGACTTCATACACAGAAGAGCTCTCTGTAGGAGAGGAAAAATTGACATAGATGCTCTGGTTTTTGTGGGCATATTAAAATCATAAAACAGCACATAATGAAAAGGGAAGAAAAGAAATCTGAGGCAAGGAGAACAAGATTATGAAAATCACAGATATTAGCATGACTGTGGTATTTATCCGTTAGTACAAATGATAGATCCCAGGCTGCTGTGTAACCTGGTACTGTCTAGGGAGCTGTTAAGAGTTAACAAATAGTCTCTCTGTGGACAGGTTGTTTTCTCCTGCAGCTTATTTTCCAGAGGAGCAATGGCTTAATAATTAAAAAAATAGTTTTAATTATAGATTGGTACAAGTAGGCAAACAAAAGAGGATCGAGTGTAGTGGGAGGGACCTAGGGCAAGGACTCTTGGAGTTAGGATGGTCGGGAAAGAATAAATGACCATTTTACATTGACCTAAAGAATTAAACAGACAATAAAAATGAATGACATGTGAAGAGGCAGAGCAGAGCTTAAAAGCCAGGGAGACCAAGGAAAGGTCCCAAGATAGGACACATCTAGACAAGCTAGTGTCAACCCTGATGTCCCACCAGAACCATTGCAGAGCTTTTAAAAGGATCTGTTTATAATTGGGTCCAATCCCGGAGAACCTGAGTTTATTGGTTTAGGGAGGGATCCAGACATGTTATTTTGAAAATCTCCTTTAGAGGAACAAAAGTCAGCAAAAGCTGGGAATTACTGTGATAGAGACCAGGACTTCTCAAATTCATGCATTAGAATCATCAAAGAGGCTTGTGAGTCTTCATAGCTGAGCTCTGGCTCAGATTCTCATTCAGGAGGTCTCAGATGGGACCACCAAAGGTTCATTTCCATAGAGTTTGGTATAGAAACCACATTCCAAAATTGGCTTGCAGTAGAGATGGGGGAGAAAAAAGATGGAAGTGATGAGAAAGGAGGAAAGAGGAAGTGGTCCCTACTGTCCTGGGAAGGAGGAAATGTAGAGTGCAGCCCTAAATTGAACCTAACTAAAGCAGAGGAGATTTTGGAAGGATGGATGGCTCTGTATGGCTAAGCAGAGGTTGGTTCTACAATGTAAAGCTACAGCTGTTGGGTCATATGGGAAGCTGGGGACTGTTCTGGGTAAGCAGAATTCATAACAGATAAGGAAGGGCAGGCACACCAGTAGCCAGAAAGAGAGAGATCTACTGCTGGGATGTTCTAAAGTTTAAGAGGCCATCTGTAGAGGCAATGACAGGAGATATAGGGAGATTTGGGGCAGGTAAGAAGAGTCCTAAATGAATGGGAATGGAAGAAAAGCTGAGGAGGGTGACTGAAATGAGATGCACACCTTCTACACCATTTGCAGCCTGCTAACTTGTTCATGGAACTAGACAGGAAATGGAAGTATGGGGAGAGTCGGATGTCAGCGACTGGGGTAGATAGGTATGCTCTCTGTACATGAGTAGCAGAGACTTAGCTCCAAATGACTGTGATTATTCAAGTTGACAAGGCATTGCCCTTCAGCTAAAGGTGTCAATGTATTTACCACATGAAATCAAGTTTAAATTTTTGTCTGAGGATCACACTTATCAAATTCTAATATACTAAATTAATTTTATTTAAGAACTAATTTTCTTTCTTTGAATAATCTTAGTATGTATGAGTCCCCCTTACCTCTAAATATTTGTCATATTGATAAAGGAATACCGAGATGTCACCCATATATGTTTCCCAATGTTTAAATGGATGAGGGTTGATCTTATACATGTGAGCTGACAAATTTAAGCATAGCAGGAAGAAACACTGTTCATTTGTACTCTGCCTTGATCAAAACTCAGAATTTAACACAAGGAAGGTAATAGTTGAGATGACCCTTAGCTTAGGGTATTGAACATAACAAACAATAGGGAAACACAGAAGTCATTTAGAGAAGGGTGACTGGGCCAGGAATGTGAATTTCTATTTTCCCTAAGTCAAAAGGGAAATGGTTGAAGGACCTGGGAATAATTTGATAGATGGGGTGGCAACAGCTTTCACATTTTGAAAGAATGTTATTAGGTAATGGAATTTGATTTAGCTACCACAAAATATTAGAAGCATTGTGGAAGAATTTCCCTCAGTTTAATAGAGAATTTTCCACGGAGAGAACCTTCTGTGATGGAGTGCCTACCACCAGTAGTGGTGAGCTCCCCATTTTCAAAGAGGACCAGGCACAGTCTGCATAATCCCTGGGTAAGGAAGTGGAAGGAATTCAATGTACAGTAGATTGTTAACAGACAATCACTTACAGGTCTACTTTTATTAGTCTATGACTTCTGGCAAATGAAAAAAACTTTCAGAATTGGTAAAGCAAATCAAGGTATACGTCTCAAGGGTCCTGTAGGTGCTTGGTGTCATCATTACCCTGAAAAACTCAGTAAGCCACAAGGCAAGTGACTGCAGTGTTGGGTCAACTGGACATACTTTCAGACAGTACATTTCTATAGTACATTCACAGCCTCAAAGGAAGCAAGAGGTATAGTTAGGTGTGCTAATTGATAGCCAAGTTGCATTTGTCTTACTACTTTTAATATTGAGCATTTATTAAGCCCCTGCAAGGTAGCAGTTTCTGTACTAAGCCTTTCCTTATATTACCTCATTTGTCCTTTGAGCATCCCTGTGGCGTTGCTACTTTTTCGATATATCCTCTTAACACTCCAGCAACTGGGGCCACTGAATGAGCCCATGTGACTCTGAGACCTTTGCAACCTTGGCCAAGCCATTGAGGTCCTCTGAAAATTAGCATACAAATTTGTAAAATGAAAATATGATTGTAGTTTTCATAATTGTTTTAAATGGAAAGGTTTGGAGGAACTTTTGTAAATTTTAAAATGCAGGTCTCAGTAGAAAATGCATGAATACAAGATGAATTACTAATGTCTTCTCTATTGTTACTTTGGTAAGAGGCTATTTTGTGACTATGGGATTTTGAGTTAAAGGTGACTTAAAAATCTTTCATAATTTTAAACCATGCCTTGAAAATAATGAATAAAAAATTAAAGTTGACTGCTAGGCAAGAAGATTTTATTATTTAAAAATCAAGCCTATAAGCAACTGTCTCTATGTGAGACCTGACTGTTTATATATAAAAGTCTAACAATACATTTCGATGAAATGGTCAACCAGCAGGCTCTTTTGTCTTTAGAATATTGGAAGATCTTGATATTCACATGTAAAAATGCAAATCATGTCATGTTTCTGCTAACAATTGTGGCCATGTGTCAGTAGCCAGCATGCATCCTGTCAAATTCATTCTCAACTAAAATCAACCATCTCTTTGAGGAGTCTTTATTGACTGTGCATTTCATTAAAATAAAGTTTGCATTCTCATTTCTGGATATACATACCTTTTTTCCAACTTTCTTATAACATGAAGATCCATTTTATTCTGTTCATATACAATCCAGAGCCATTATTTAATGAGAGAGCTGAAAGTCTACATATCTAGTTGACATCGCTAAATAAAACTTGGGAAGTCTCTTAATTTAATTTTCTTACATTTAGAAAAATATCCACACAATTATGTGCTTGTTTGTCAGCCTACTTGATGCTGTGCAGGATAATGTGGAACATTCTCCAGACATTTCCTTTCGAGACCTACTGATGGTTCCTTCCGATGAATTTTTCTATAGGATTTTCCTCCATCTTAAATTTTCGTCTCTGCTCAAGCCTATTAATGGCTTAATTCTGGCTCTATTCCAATCAAATACTCACGTTTGCTTCTTTTCATATTTCTATAGTGACCATTGTCGACACCACCTACAAAACCACTTATGAAAAGTGGAAATCCACCAATTTCCCTACAGCAGAACATTAGTGACAGGCTCCTCAAGTAGATGTCCACATGCAGACCAGAGGTGTATCTAGCACGTCTTTGTGGTAGAATCCACTGAGCTTGACTTGAAATTTCCTCTGAAGCTGAGCGGGGCACAGTCTCATTAAAGCTCCTGGGATTCTACAGAGAACAGCCTGAAAACCACCAGGGAGGCAGTTGCACACCCCAGTTTTATTGGGTGTAAGGTGAACAGAGGAGTGCAGGTGGAAATGGGTAAATGAGGAATGTTCAGTCAGTAGGGACCGCTGTACCCCACACCCATCCATGACATAAAGTAGAAACTAATGGGCCGATCTTGCCAGATCATATAATCCTTCCGGAGAAACCAGACTTCCCGCTTGTCTTTCATATAATACTTTCAACTTTTGAATGTTGGCAATAAAATTATATATTCTTTATAAAACAATGGACAGGCCAAAAACAGCACATCTGCTGGCTAAATCTGGCTTGCAAAACTGCCAGATAAAGACCCTCTGCATCTTTGCTTGTGGACCTGAGAAGGAAAAGACCATGCTTGTGATATTTATGGCTCTGCGGTCAGAGCCAAGCACAGTCCTTGGTGCCGAGCAGGTGGCCAAGTTTGTACAATGAGGGAATAAATGATGAATGGGTAGATCAAATAGACCATTCTCACAATGTCTGCACTCTTTTCATTGTTTCCTGAGTCAAATAAAAGCAGCGTGGTGTCTTACGATGAACATGTGTTTGGAAGGGAGAAGACATGGGTCCTGGTCTAAATCTGGCACTGTCAGTGGAGATTCGGGCAATTTGCTCTTCCTCCTACCATCTTTGTCTCCTCACCTTCGAAGTGCTGAGCTTGCGATCTGAAGCAATTTGTTTTTGAACACTATTTCAAGGAGCCTTTAGGATTTGGGTAAGAGCTGATTCAAGTAGTCCCTGAAAGGATGACATGGGTGGGTGTCTGATAAGGAGAGGGTCTTCAGGACTTAGAGGCTCAGAAGGTTTAATTAGCTTTTTGGTAAATGAGAGCAGTGAGAACAGAATTACTTCTCTGCCTCTTCTCAGAATGCTGCCAAAATGATAAGGGGAGGTGTTTTTTTTTTTTTCTTTTAGGGCATAATAACTTGGAAAGCAGAGAACAAAGAACAATATAGAGACATAAAGGAATTAGAAACTGGGGCTTAGCAGACTCAAGAATCCTTAATTCTTGGCCAGCCTACTGCTTCTGCACCAAGGCAAGTCTTTTAAGACTCACTTACTCATTAGGCTGTGTTCATGTAGAGCCTGCAAAAATGAGCTTAAAAATGGATTTGAACAGAAACTTGTAATAAAGAGAAATATTGTAATCCCCTTAGCTGTAAGACCAGCAGTGTTAGTATCCTGGCATTGTACCTTGTGGTGGTTAGGGAAGTTCTTTTCTGACACAGGACACCCTAAGGCAGTGGCTGTCAACCTATGAGCCGTGTCCCCTTTGGGTTTGAATGACCTTTTCATAGGGGTTTTATATCAGATGTCCTGCATGTCGGAGATTTACATTATGATTCATAACAGTAGCAAAATTACAGTTATGAGGTAGCAACAGAATAATTTTGTGTCCTTGGAGTTGCCGCAACATGAGGAACTGTGTTAAGGTCACAACATTGAAACATTGAGAACCACAGCCCTAACACAACATGCTAGGTGAGCACCTAGTTTTGAGTCTGCAAATACTTCTTGTCAAGGGCACATTTCTTTAACATCTTACTCACACAAGTTAGAGGTGTGTCTGGCAAAAGAAACAGTAGTACCCCTTCTCACAATGCATTCTATGAAATCCATGTTCATGGAGTTCATTGTCCAACTGTTCATTGTTCAATTTCTAAAGTATCTTTAAGAATCTAGTTCCCAAAGTGTATTTTACTATAATTCATTAATTGGCTTTTCATAGCAGAGACATGGATGACCAAAGAACTTCTTTTCATGGTGACCTTTTACTGCTTTTTATTGCACGTGTATGAGTGTTTTGCCTGCATGTATGTCTGTGCACCATGTATGTGCCTGGTAGAGACCAGGAGAGGGTATTTGTAGAGTTTCAAACTGGTAAAAGATGCCATGTAGATGCTGGAACATGGGTCCTCTGCAATGTCAACAAGTGCTCTTAACTGCTGAGCTATTTCTCCAGCCCCTAGAGAACCATTTCTGATGACATCCCCAAGAGTCAAACTGAAGCAATCTCCCACTAGAAACTAAGTAGAGCCCTCTCACCTAGGATTCCTTCACAACATTAAATCATATGGGCAAAGTAGGGCTTCCTTGAGAGAACAGTGTAAATGGAGGCAGAGTTTCTGTCTTGCCTGTTCCCAAATATCCAGTAGCCACTTCCCAAATTACCACACAGAGGCTTACACTAATTACAAATGCTTGGGCAATAGCTCAGGATTATTATGAACTAGCTCTTACATTTAAATTAACCCATTTCTACTAATCTATTTATTGCCATGTGGCCCGTGGCTTATGTCCTCCAGCATTCTGCTTCTTGGACTGCTCACAGCATCTCCCCATGACTCCACCCTTCTCTTCCCTTACTCAGTTTAGTTGTCCCACCCATACTTCCTGCCTGACTACCAGCCAATCAGCTTTATTATTAACAATGAGAATAATACATATTCATATTATACAAAAAGATTGTTCCACAGTAGAGCAGTTTAGTGAAATACTTTATAATTCATTTTACATAGGTCTTATTAGATTTATAAGAAGATGCACACTGCATAATCACTCCATGGTCACTTAAGAGAATAGTTATGTAGCACATTTAACAGGCAATGGAAATGTGAGACAGATATCCTGTGTCTGATGGAGACTATGCATGTATGACAGGGACCACATATTTGAGGCTATTAAGTAGTTCTACATATAGGTCAATTTGAGTATCTGTACAGACTGAGCATAAACTAGTCAAAAACAGATGCTTTATGAAACTTCATATCTTCATATCTTGACTGCGGTGGTCATTACACAAATATATGAATGCAATAACCTATAAAGAATCAACTGTTTGCACACACTGAATGTATACAAAATAAATTTAATCTGAATAAGATTATTTCACTGTTAGTATCTAGGTTGTGACATTATACTATAATTGAAAACTTTGCTGGTGTTAGGAGAAGCTGGGTAATGGGTAAATGGTGTCTCTCTGTTTTGTGTCCAACAGTTAGGTGAATATATCATTATCTTTAAAGTTTAGCAGTACTGGCTTCAGAATAGAGTCCAGCACTGTAGTGATTCACTCATCTGTGAATCACTCTGTATGACATCTTTTTGCTGCCATCCCACTTTCACAAACTGTGAGGTGAGGATGTGGCTCTGACTTCTTGGTACATGGGCTCTGCATGGAAGAGCACCACTCAAGAAGCATGGATAATTCAGAATGTCATTACCACTTATAGAATTTGAGTTAATATGTAGTTCTGTTTTCTTCTTCCTCTCATGCTTGGCTTAGCATTATAAATCAAAAGACTAGAATGGCAATATGCATTGCAGGAGAATATGCTGCTGTGGTATTGTTTAGTTCTGGTAGAGGTTGGTGAGAATGCTGGTGGTAGTAGTAGATAGGTCATTGGACCCTCTGAGAGCCTTCTTATGTTTATTATTATTATTATTATTATTATTATTATTATTATTATTATTTTCATGTCCTTGACCATACCTCTTTGTAGACCTCTCTCTAAATGTGACTTTGTTCCTATGCCTTGACTCTAGGTTTGGCTCTGTGGCTTACTCTGGGCAATGGGTTGTTAAGAGACATGAATAAATGAAGACAAAATCATTTGTGTAGTTGAGCTTGGTTTCTTGTTCTTAGACCATAGTAGAAAAAGACTTTCACCAGATTCGTCTGTTTATGAGAGCAGGTTACAAGGGAAACACAGCACAGAGCTGACCAACCAAACTGCCCCAGCCAAGCAAACTCCAAAGCAGAGACACTGGTTGACCTACACACCCATAAGAAAGTACAAGACCCTGTGGACATATGAGTTATAATAACTGGTCATTCCTTAAAACCACACAGCATCAAATGGAAACCACTGACCCTGATTATGATGGATGATCTGGATGCCAGAAGGTGAGTGGGGTCTAGAAGGTTTGAGAGACAAGAAAGGTGAATGAGCTTGTGTGTGTGTGTGTGTGTGTGTGTGTGTGTGTGTGTGTGTGTGTGTGTGTATGTGTGTGTCTGTGTTAGTCCTCTAGACTTGAATGAATTAGAATAAAAAATGATCAACTGGGCTATAGACAATTCAAGATTCAACTATTAAAGTTGAAGGTATGGGGTCTCTTAGGTCACAAAGTTAACCTGGTAATAGGACAGGAGGCTGATCCATAAGGAACTAATGGAGTAGTCTGAGTCACGAGGTCTGCCAAAGAATGAGCAAAGCAGGAAACATTTCCTCCCGTCTAAATGATGAAGCAAGGCTGGTTTCCATAGAGAGCAAGCTAGCAAATGCTTTAGGCACCGTGTACTGCGTAAACTTCTGTCACAGGTATTTAAGGTCAGTTGTAACATACACACATGCACAGATATGCTGCAAACAAGTGAGCATCTTTGTTTTGGTAAAACTTTATTTAAAAAGAATAGGGAGTGGGTAGAATTGGTCCACAGGTTGTGCTCTGCTTACTTTTAAATTTTCTAATTTGGCTGTCATTGTATAAAATGTTTAAAACTAGGTCTTTATAAAAAAAAAAAAAAACAAGTAAGATAAATATGCAAATGGATGACATGCATGCACCAAGCTTGACTTCCTGAGCCTCATTGTTCCAGGTTAGAAGTGTCTTCACAATTCAGTCATTGTCAATCTATCACAGCTTGTAAGGACTCAAAAAAAATAAGAAAAGATATTTTTTAAATCTCATTTCAAAGATTTCTCTTTTACAAACCAAAAAGGATAAATTTAAGGAAAAACCCCTGATAACAAGTTGGAAGTATCCCTACTAGAATACTAATAGTAGTAATATAATACATGAATTTATCGAAACTCTTAAAGACATATAGTGAAGTAGGGATGCAGCTGAGTTAGTAGAGTGCTTGCTGAGCATGCACAAGACCAGACTTCAGTCCCCACTACTGCATAAACTTGACTGTGGTGGATGAAGAAATGCCTCTTCTGTTAAAAGTACTTGCTACACAATCATGAGGACCAGAGTTTTGACACCATAAACCACATAACAGTGCACAGCTGTGATTCAAAATATGAGAGGAACAAAGATAGAAGGATGGCTAGGCTTCCTGGCCTCCAATCTAGATGAGAAAACTCAAATTCTGGGTTCAATGAGAGACAGGCAGAAAGTGATAAAGAAGGGTACAGATATTCTCTTCTGGTCTCTATGCAGGGACGGAGATGCATGTATCTGCACACACACACACACACACACACACACACACACACACACACACACACTCATGCGGACAAATACATGTATAGATACATGGAAAATAGATGAAAGATAGACAGATAGATGATAGAGTAGTAGATGATAGATAGATAGATAGATAGATAGATAGATAGATAGATAGATAGATAGATGATAGATAGATAGATAGATGATATATAGATAGATAGATAGATGATAGATAGATAGATAGATAGATAGATAGATAGATAGATAGATAGATAGATAGATAGAAACATAGGTTGATTGGTTGATTTAAAAATTATGACCAAGATGGTACATGATTATAAACCCAACACTCAGGAGGTAGAGGCAGGAGGATCAGAAGTTCAAGGTTATCCTCAGCTACATAGTGAATTCTAGGGCAGCCTGAGATACATGTGATCTTCTTTATAAACAAGATAATTCTTAAAGGCATATGACATTTTATGTATATATATGTACATATATAACATAATAAAATATATCCCAAAAACTTGGATTGGGGTACAGTCAGGGATACAAAGATCCACCCTCTGCAGCATCTGCTGAAGGTAATCCCTAGAGTCCAAAGCTTCAGGGATGAGAGGCTTTGGGGTGGAATGCAGAAGGTGTGTGTAAAATAAGCATTGGTGATGAGATGCTCTTTGAATTTAGCTCATCAGTGCCTCTGCAGATACTGAGACCTGAAGGCAAGTATGCTGGCTAGTTTTATGTCAATTTGATCCAAACTAGAGTCATTGGAAGAGGGAATCTCAACTGATAAATCTCCCCCATCAAAGCCAGGCAGTGACCAGATGGTGACACACATCTTTAATCCCAGCATGTGGGAGGCAGAGGCAGGCAGATCTCTGAGAGTTCGAGGCCACCCTGGGCTACAGAGTGGGTTCCAGGAAAGGCACTAAAACTACATAGAGAAACTCTGTCTCAAAAAACCAAAAACAAACAAACAAACAAAAAACCCAAAACCAACCAAACAAAACACCCGCATCAGACTGGCCTCTGGGAAAGCCTGTGGTACATATTCTTGATTGATGATTGATGTGGGAGGGCCCAGATCACTGTGGGCAGTGCCACTCCTGGGCTGGTGGTGGATTCTATAAGAAAACAGGCTGAGCAATTCATGAGAAGCAAACCAGTAAGCAGCACCCCTCCATGGCCTCTGCATCAGCTCCTGCCTCCAGGTTCCTGACCTATTTGAGTTCCTGTCCTAACTTCTCTCAGTGATGGACTGTGATAAAGGCTGAAAGGAACCCTTTCCAACTTGCTTTTGGTCATGATGTCTTCTGACAGCAATAGACACCCTCAGGAAGCCGACAGCCTGGATGGAAATCTTGATGACACTTTTCCCTTAGCTCACCAGAAGTGAGTGCGGTCTCTGTCTCCAGAGCTGGGATGGCTGTAGATCAAAGAAGTTTGGAGAAAAAACTGCAAGCATTGCAGCCCATTTTGAAGAAATCTGTCAAAACGGAAAGGATATTTTCCTCGGCTGTCCAACCAATCTGATATGGATTATTAATCATAGTTTTGGTCACATCTCTCGGACTTGGTCTTAATCACCAGGCATGCGCTCACTACTGCCAAAGTCATGTTTTATTGCAAAATCAATACCACAGCACCATAGCTGTAGCCAAGATTTCTTTGCTAGCAGGTCCTGAATGTGTTGCATCTGGCATAACCTATAAGATGTGACCCTGGCCTTCTGGATTAATGATAGCTTTTCCCCTTTGCAGCTGTTTCTTTACAGGGCTCATCCCTCGGTAATGGCTTGTGAACAGCTTGAACTCCAGAGGCAATTCCTGTAAAATCTCTCCCGCCATGCTGTTGTAAAGAAGGCCAGCCTGGAAAACTTGCAGTTTATTACCCGAGTTGATCAGTCTGCCAAGAGGGCTGGGAAATGCTTTTGGTACTAAACTCAGGAAGATTTAGCCACGGCAGGTGGTTCAAACATCAGCAACATAGTCATTGAATAACATACACTTGGAACCACTAAGCAAAAGTTCAAGGATCACCATGTAAGGTAAAATAAACTGAACGGATGGGACTTCTCATGAGAAGGAGCCCCTGAAGGCCTGGAGAAGGAGAAACATGAAATTTTGCATGAATGCGTGAAATTTTCTGATTACTGGAGTCATGGACAGGGTTCTGAAAACATGAGGCTGAGTTGTGTTTTTTTTTAATAAAGATGAATTACTCGTGGCTTAGAGTCATAGGGGACTTGGTAGCTAAGAAAGCCAAGACCTAATTTTCATCTCCCCATCCCACAGATAACTGGAAGATAGGGATTCTGGGAAGAAATGATGCTAACCTCCCTGAGTGGAGGTTCACTGGCATTCCCATCCACTGCTCTTTCTCAGATACCACCCTTCTCAAGAGTTGTACAAATCTGAGCTAGAGAACAGGACATGTTGTGGTGACCGTACTCTTCTTTCTACTCCATATCCTGACCATGCTATCCAAAACATGGTGACATGTGTAACTGATGCTAATAGTGACAGATATCTATATATTACTATGCTTTATTTTTCCATACAAGAAATGCCCATCAAATTATGTGTATCCCTTGTGTGTCAAGACCTGAAGTTTCTGCGCGGGTTTGCGAGGTCTTTAGAAGAAACACTATGTTGATTGATCTTCCAGCTCCTTTAATATTCTCCTCCCTAGTCTGAGAGCCTTGAGAAGTGTAGACAGAAGAACACAAGACTGTGTTAGGGGAGGAACAGAAAGAGGGTCAAGGCCATGCATGTGTGTGGTGTCTCAGTGATAAAACACCAGGCCCAAAAGCAACATGGGGAAGAAGTGATTGGTTTTGGCTTATAGCTCTATAGCATAACTGATCACTGAGGGAAATCAGGACAGAGACTCAAACAGGGCCAGAGCCTGGCACAGGAGCTGATGCCCAGAAGCCATAGGAGTATTGCTTGCTGACTTGTTCCTTCTGGCTTACTCAGCCTGCTTTCTTATAGTGCCCACCACCACCAGTCTGGAAATGATACCACCCACAATGAGCTGGGCCCTCCCACACTGATCATCAATCAAGAAAATGTACCCACAGGCTTGCCCACAGACCAATCTGGTGGGTGGTGGGGCATCATCACAGTTGAGGTTCCCTCTTCCAGAACGGCACTAGCTTGTGTCAAGTTGACATAAAACTTGCCAGCACATAAGGCTTATGGAGAGGTTTTTGGTTTTGGTTTTGGTTTTTTGTTTTTTGTTTTTTTTTTGTTTTTGGATGATGGCTGTATTTTATTTTTTGTTGTTGTTTTTTTTTCTTTTTGAGTGATTATATTTCTCAACTGACTCAGGTAGTTGCAGTTTGGCCAGATAACAAAATACCTGTTTACAGAAGGTAGCAAGACATGCAAGGTACCACCGACTTGTATTTCTCCTCTGTCCTTCTCACTCCCCTTTCACTGGAAGCTCAGAAGCTTTCCTCATTTCTTCCCTAAGAAGATGATAAGAAAGAGAAAGGTGAATGTGAATGGACCCTGAATGAAATGTAAGAAAATATTGGTGTGAGGTTGTCTACCCAATTAAGCATATTACGGAACTAAACTCCAGTCTGTCTGCTGGACAGCAGATTTATTATAATCTAAACAGGAAGACAATGGGGTTCTTCTCAGGGAACCCATTCCAAAGTTTATTAACACTGCTTTCTTTACTCTGTACAACTGCTAGCAGATCATTTTATTGTCAACTCTGGAGTCCCACAAAATCTACCATAGGCCACCTAGCCATCGTTACAGTCTTCGTTGTTTTGGGAGTGGCACACAGTACATCCCCTGTCATTTGATGCATCATGGGACTAGATGGAACAGTTCCTTTTTTTCCATAATGAAGTTTACAGCCTGGAATTTATAGGGCAAATAATCCTGTAAACTCTGAGATGCCAAATATTTACATCTCAGCCAACAATCATATGGTCTTCCTCTCTGTAAAATCTACTAACTGTGCTTTTTAATGTAGCTGTAAACACAGTGTGTGCATATGGTTTTGTGGTTTTTACTTTCCTTACCTAACATATCATGTACACAGTTCCATAATGGAGCACACAATACAGTTTTAAAGCCCACAGCCTGTTCAGCATATTGATGTATTTAGAGAATATTTTAATACTTCTGTGCGCTAAAGCTAATATTCTAACATCTGCCGATTGGAAGTCATTTTTAACTGAATTAAATATGTATGTATTTGCTTCCCAGGACACACAAGGCTGGAAGAAACAAGATACACTGTGTATGCTTCTTACTAAGAAGAACCATTGTCCCTGGGCCACGTCACTATAGTTCTGCACCCCTGGTCCCAAGCTCCTCTTTTAGTATGGCAGGATCTTTGGATGGGTCACATGTACTCTTTGTGAGCCATTATCATTTTCTGCCTTGCCCCATATGGCTTCCCATCTGCCTTGTATTGAGCACACAATATATTTCTATTGCCCCATTACTGCCTTGGCAGATCTCTGAATGTTGGTATTTATTTCCTCGGTGTAGTTCTAGCTGCACTAATCGTGAAAGAGAGAAGAAATCTTTTCAACTCCTGAAACTAATTCTGTAGGTAGGTTCTCTGCATAGGACACATTTTTATCCATGTGACTCACTCATTGTCAAATGCTAAGGAATGCTTCCTGTGGCTTCATTTTACATTATTTTTGTTAGAATTTCATTCATGAGTGCTGTATTTATACAATCCCAACCCCTCCTGGTCCCCTATTTCCTCTTGTCTCCCTTTATTTTACCCCAAATTCATAACCTCTTCTTTAATTATTATTGGTGTGTGTGTGTGTGTGTGTGTGTGTGTGTGTGTGTGTGTGTTTAATTATGTGTAAAAATTATCGAGTCCCTTTATTGTTGCTCTTCTGGATGTGGGTTTAAGACTGAACACTTGAGATTGGATGACTCTGGGTATTTATCCTTGGGAAAACTGATCTTCCTCTCTCAGCAGCCACAGATTGCCTGTGGCTCTTCATCTAGGGGTGGGGGGCTTGTTAAATTTCCCCCAAGCATGTTGGCATATCAAGTGGTGAGGTGCCACCCGTTCTGCAGGTCTTATCTAGGCAATGTTCCCCAATGGAGATATAAGGGTGGGTGTGCAGATTCAGTTTATTTCTCATACAGCAGAGCACCATGCAGTTTACTTCCACTGTTTGCTGATGGGACAGTTGCTAAGTTTCTGGTTTGCTTATTTAAGTTTAGTATCTACCCTAAACAGAGCACACATGTGTTTACCATCTCTTGGGGACACACACACACACACACACACACACACACACACACACACACACACACACACACTGATTTCCAATCAGTATTCCCGGACCATCGCAGCATACTTCATCCCATACCACATAAGGTTTTTCCTCATCTGACTTAACTCATTAGCACACAGTGTAAGACATTGTGTCTTTATTTTCTGAAGTTCATTGTCCGTGCATGCATGCATACTTGTGCCTAAAAAATGTATATAAAATATGTCAACTTTAATTGCCTAGTAGACCCCTGCATTTCATAGGCTCATAGAAATACAGTGTGCTAAAAATAAAAGCTATTGAAATGAAGCAGCTGTTCATATTAGGATTTTAGAGGCTGGTAACAATATCCCAGTAACCACCTGCAGTCACCTGAAGCTCACTGAGAGACAGTGAAGCCATCTATGAAAAATGTAGCTTCCTCATTGGGAGATAGTGAAGCCATCTATGAGGAATGTAGGTTCCTCATTGAGAGACAGTGAAGCCATCTATGAGAAACGTAGGTTCCTCGTTGAGAGACAGTGAAGCCATCTATGAGAAACGTAGGTTCCTCGTTGAGAGACAGTGAAGCCATCTATGAGAAACGTAGGTTCCTCGTTGAGAGACGGGGGAGGAGAGAGGAGGGTAAAATAGGAGAACAGCTGTTGAAAAGCCCAGAGAGGGAAGTTGTGTATGTTACCAGCTAAACACAATGCATAGGGCATCTCCTGTAGACAACTGGAAAGACCATGGAACCCTTCCCTCAACATTTATTTGATCTGGGGGAAGTGAGCTGAGCTTCCAGAGCTTTCCGAGAATTCATCATTGATGATGCCTTTAAATGTTTAATATCCCCAAGCATATTAAAAGACAAATAGAACATTCTGGGGTGAGCTGGGTGGGACTTGATTTTCATTTCAATATGAGCAAATAACTTTTCTTAACTTCAGAAATTTTAATTTCTTAATTTCTTTGACAGACAATGTACAAACTGTGACCTGTCAGATTGCGAGCAACACATTTCTGCATCATCTGGAATTTAGGTAGCCAGTGACCTCTTCCTCTCTGTTTCATCCTTCCCTCTAATTATGAAGTAGTTGATGAACTATTTCCTAAAGTAAAAACTAATTTATTGGAAGACAAATTTTATATCTGAACATCAAAATCCCTAAATGCACAATTATTTATCATCTCAAAAAACACTGTAAGTTTTTAGAATCAGATACAGAGAATCAAAATCCTATTTATTATATGCACAATACAATAGTGAGTTTATCAACAATGAAAATACAATGATTAAGGGGTTTACAGATATATCATCTTCTTTGGTATTAGAGTCCCTCAACAAGGATTTCATTGACACAGTTTAAAAGACTTTAAAAGAAAATGTAGGCAGCCGCTAGAACAAGATTGCTGTAGATGTAGGATTCGAATCCAGCCCTTCTAATTCTACATCTTAGATTCATTCTTTTCTACACTGTGGCCTGTGTTTTCAAATAACTGTATAGAGAAGCTTTCTCTTACAAAAGTTCGAGAAAATTGCCTAGCTCTGGAGGAATTTGCTGACATTTTCCTCACCATTCTCTTACCTGCATCATCTGATCAGAGATAAATACAGATTTTCAAGGGTGTGATTGCAGTGGACTCTCTTCTTGGCTAGGATTTAGCCATAGCCTAATATGGGTCTCAGTGAGGAGCCGTGGTGTCCTGAGACTGCAGAACCAGGGTCTTTAAGATGAAGAAGATTCACGTCAGTATGAGCTACATGTGCACACTTCTGGAAAACCAAACCTTATTTGGTTAGAGTGATGGGTAAAACTTGCAGTTGTACTGTCGCTTGCAGACACAGTGATCACATGCACAACAACAAGCTTTGATTGCAGTTTCCTCTGTAGGTCCGACGGCATCTGTCGCTCTTGAACTAGGATACAAGCAAAAGAATAGCACACACATTAAAAGGATATTCTTCAGAGATTGTGAAAATGAGTTCAATTTATATGAAATGATAGAAAATGAAGCCATCCAGATATCAGCACTTCCATTCTTCTCTGAGGCATGAAATGTCACGGCTTAATAGGAAAGTTACAAATGAGCTATGAGAGAGCAAAGAAGGAAATCGTCAGACATATGGAGCAAAGCCTCGTCTTTATTGTCGCCCTGGTAAAATTACAACCTATCAAGAAAAATTACCCTTATCACAAATTCTGATGATCCATGTGACAAGCAGTGAGGAGAAAGTGATAGCAAAGGACAGAGTAAAAAGAAGAGCCCCACGAATCTCCACCACTCTGCATCCTTATGTACAAATATGAAGTAGTCCTTGCTTGGCAATCATGTACAGCTTCTACATTGCATCAAAGAGCATATGTTTGTAGCTGCAGTGGGGAGACATGCAAGGAATCCATTCGCCAAGAAGTGTCTCTACCTGATATCAACCTTCCTATTTGCCTGCCCGTTACCTCGTATTGAGTCTACAAAATTCCCAGGGAACGTCCAGACAAATGCCTGTATATGTTACTGAGTATTTTTCATTTATTATGAGTTTTGTTTATTCATTTGCAGGTTGCCTTATTGTACAAACTGCATTACTGTAACCCTTATTGCACGTCTACATATATATGTATATGCATGCACACATACAAACACTGATTTTTCAGAAAGAGTCAGGAAAAATATAATTAGTATAAGACACTAAAGAATAATTACTGAAATAATTAGAAGGGGAAAGAAATGTATAGCAGGAGGATGAGGCCCAATCATTTGAATATTTTTGTAATCCATCAACTGGAGCACACAAGATGTGTCCCCATTGCTCTACAATTGTCACTTGATAAAACATGTGTAAAAGACAAACTCACACTCATCATTTAAAGTAAGGAACACAAACAATACTCATATTGTAATTAAAATCATTTTTGTTCAAGTGAAAGATCTTAAGCTGTAGAGAAACATGTGTCTATCATTACAGAAGAGTATGAGTACCTTTGTGGAGACAATCCTTCTGAAATTCCTGGACAAGGTTAGCTGAGAAGTGACAGGTCTCCTATTGGACCTATAGGGACCATTTTGTTTCTATGATCATTACAAAGTGTTCTCTCTCATGTACTAAGAACCCTGTTCCCAAAGAACATTTGATAGTTGCTTAATTTTGTGTTTTGAAATTCCATAGTATTTGAATGTCAACGTTTGCCTTTCATATGGAATGAGATAGTTTTCCTTTCTTATGCTGTCATAGAGAAAGAGGAAGAGGTTTGTCACTTGGTGTAGGAGTGACAGACCTTCCTGGTGACTGTCTGTTTATCAAATTGTCTATCTCAAGTCTATTGATGAGGAAGCACTCAATTTAAGAATGAGAAAACTAAAAGGTAAGATATTTGTCCAATCTCCACTGATTAAAACACTCCAAAAACTTTAGAGATTTATCTCCTATGTGTAACACGAATCTTAAAAGGTCTTATTAATTTAAAAAAATGGAGCCAGATATTGGGGTGGAACCTGAAAGATCAAAGAAACAGAACAAGCCAGCCACGTTCTTACCTCTACAAAATCCTCAGCCTCAAGACTGAGTCTTCCTGTTTACTCATGCCTTATATACCTTTCTGTGCCCTGCCATCTTCCTTCCTTCCTAGTGCTGGGATTAAAGGTGTGTGTGCTTCCCCAATACTTGGTAGCAAAGGTATGAGATCTCAAGTGCTGGGATTAAAGGTGTGTGCCACCATGCCTGGCTCAGTTCCCAGTGTGTCCTTGAACTCACAGAATCCAGAAGGATCTATGTCTCCCGAGTGATAAGATTAAGGGTGTGTGTCATCATTGCCTGGGGTTATGTCTAATCTAGTGGGTGGCTCTGTCCTCTGATGCCCGGATAAATTTTATTGGAGTGCACAATATATCACCACACCTATGGATGACAAAGACCAGTGTCCACAGAGTCTGCTTGTATGATCAGAGTAGAAGTGGATTAAAAATCCTGAGCCGAGGCCAGCCTGGTCTACAGAGTGAGCTCCAGGAAAGGCGCAAAGCTACACAGAGAAACCCTGTTTCGGAAAACCAAACCAAACCAAACCAAACCAAAACAAAAAAACCTGAGCCCTCTATGGCATATTTTACCAGCTGAAGACATTTAGTTTAGTGTCTACACAGACACATCAGGGAAGAGTTCACCTGGATCATCAAATGTCCCATTGCTATGGACAAGAAGCATGGTTTAAAGTGTAGACACTGAAGGAATTGGCATTCTTGTGTCATTTATGATCTTAATAATTGTCGTCATGCTTCTTAACATCTCCAAGGCACCATTTCCTTATACTTTGGTACAATGAATACTTTAGATAGCACATGTGCAGTGATTAACACCATAATCAGAGCATTTTCATTCTCCAAATGTATTAATTGCTGCCAACACCACCCTACCCTTTATGTAACTTGGTTTTTCACTTATTTGACTGGAAGTACAGTGAAAATAAGCATGAAGACTTCCTGAAAGGGAGAGTATATAAAATTAGCATAAATATTTCCTGTTGAAAGAACTTTGCATGGAGATCATTTGGTAATAAATGCAGAAAATAGAAATGAATTTAAAAGATTTATGTAGACTCGAGGT
Source organism: Peromyscus californicus insignis (assembly GCF_007827085.1). Taxonomy (NCBI): domain Eukaryota; kingdom Metazoa; phylum Chordata; class Mammalia; order Rodentia; family Cricetidae; genus Peromyscus; species Peromyscus californicus. Next base: position 29,681,351 of record NW_026294514.1, read on the forward strand.
TATTTTCAGGTTCTCTGACAGAAACAATGAGAACATTTTTCAGTTATTTTATCTTAGAGAACTCTATTAAATCAAAATGCTTTGAAATATTTTATTTGAGAAATGTTAATTTGGAGTTCTCAAAAAAAAATAAGATCTAAAAACTATCAGATGGCAGACCAAAAGAAAACTGGGCATAATCTTCATAAAAAAAAAAATTCTGTCTTTCATTTCCGTTTATTTTTGGTCAAGTTTCCATGGAGTTCTATCTTCACTGGGTGATTATCTAGGAAGCAGGAACATTGTAGAAAAGTAACCCTGAAGGCTAACAGAACTTTTCATCCTGAATTACAGAAGTGTTTGGGGGATTCTGAAGTTGGAAGGCATCAGAGGCACCAAGGGCACTTGCTAAAAATGTAGGTTACTGCCTTTGTCTTGGAGTGTCTTGTTCACTCCGTTTATGATGATTGAAACTCTGGTGATGGGATGGCCAAACACCCTAATTGTCGTGCTAGAAACCCCATCCAATGACTGAGGGAACCGGATGCAGAGATCCACGGCCAGGCCCCAGGTGGAGCTCCAGGAGTCCAATTGGCAAGAAAGAGGAGGGTTTGTATGAGCGAGAATTGTTGAGACCAAGGTTGGAAAAAGCACAGGGACAAATAGCCAAATGAATGAAAACACATGAACTATGAACCAATAGCTGAGGAGCCCCCAACTGGATCAGGCCCTCTGGATAAGTGAGACAGTTGATCAGCTTGATCTGTTTGGGAGGCATCCAGGCAGTGGGACCGGGTAGTGTCCTCAGTGCATGAGCTGGCTGTTTGGAACCTGGGGCTTATACAGGGACACTTGGCTCAGCCTGGGAGGAGGGGACTGGACCTGCCTGGACTGAATCTACCAGGTTGAACTCAATCCTCAGGGGAGTCTTTGCCCTGGAGAAGATGGGAATGGGGAGTGGGCTAGGGGGGAAGGCGGGGGGGGGGGGGGGGGGGGGGGGGGGGGGGGGGGGCAGGAGGGGGGAGAACAAGGGAATCCGTGACTGATATGTAAAATTAAATTAAATTATAAAATAAAAAATGCAGATTACTAAATCACCATGAGATTCACTAAATCATGCTATTGTTTCAATAGTACATACTTCAAACATCTCCTTATAGACCCATCCACAGCCTATTGGCTAAAATCAAGTAGAAAGTATTCTTACAGGTCTGGCAGATGACGTGGTCAGTAAAGTGTCTGATTGCAAGCACAATGACTTGAGTTCAATCCCCTCAATCCCAGCAACAATGCCTGGTGTGTGTAGTGTGTGAGCCTGTAATCCCGGAACTAGGAAGATGGAGACATGAAGATTCATGTCCTCACTCACACAGTTTAGTCTATATGGTGAGCTCAGAGTCTAGTGAGAGACACTGTCCCAAAGGTGTATGGCATTTCTAAGAATGACACCCAAAATTATCCTCCAGCCTCATACACATGAATACAAATGCTTATGTCCCTTTACAATATTTAAAATCCAATTACATGGTTGTTGCAGAAATAAATGATCTCTTGGTATTTTGGAAAAACATTTCTTTTACTAGTTTCTATTTATAAATTATAGCTATGAACTTTTGGCTTTTATCACACTAGTGAATGTTATCATTTTTAGTAACATCCAAGCTATGTAAATGAGTCAGCATAGTCTTAGTGGTTAAAAGCAATCAACTGTAAGATAGGACATGGTCAGGTGACTTACAAGGCACAGTGTTTGATTGTTCATTGCTTCCACCAAGTTAAAATGAGTTATTTACTCAGCCTACATAGTATATTAAAGAAACATTGTGTGTACAATTATGGGGATCCCTGGTGATAGGCAGCAGGAGACACAGAGAACGTTGACTTTCCTGGCAAAAAAAAAATATGAATGAATTACTATATTAAATGGTAGAGCCACTATTCAAAGGCTGGGAGGTAGTGTAGTGGTTTGAATGAGAAATGCCCCCCTTGTGTTCAGGCCACTGACAACTTGTTCCCCACATGGTATGCCTTGCTGGAGGAAGTATGTCACTGGGGGCAGGATTTGAGAGTTCATAACCTCATTCCACTTCCAGTTCATTTTCAGCTGAAGCTGGGATTCTCAACTTGCTGCCCTGTCTCCCCATCAAGATGGAATTGTAACCCTCTGGAACCATAAACCAAACTGAAAAAAAAATCTTTCTTCCATAAATTGATTTTCATCATGGTATTCTATCATAACAACAGGAAAGTAACTAATGCAGGGAGCATGCAGAATTTCCATGTGTGTCTTATAGGCTTAGTCCTTTTTGCAACAGTTGTATTTGTGTAAATTGTAAACCACATGTTTTGAAATCATTGAACAACAACATTTCCAAATGTGTCAGAAGAATCGTGACAATGAGATATTAGAGTTTAGAGAGGTGCAGAAGCATACATCTTTAAAATGACCTAATAAAATTAAAAATTCTAAAGTATGATTTTATACATTGTCATCTGGACATAAATTGAATAGATCATTACCTAGATATAGCTGGGTGTCTGCCAATGCTGATGCTCTTTAATTTCTTTACAGTGGAAGCTGTAAAACCAGAGAGGTTTTGTGTGTGTGTGTGTGTGTGTGTGTGTGTGTGTGTGTGTGTGTGTGTAAAAGAGTCAAATGTTCTAAGTCCTCATGTAGACATCTTAAGTCTACAAGAATTTCTCTACAATGATAAAGAAAACTATACCACAAATGGGCTTCAATCTAAGACAGATTGCCTAGGAAATGAGATAAGTATGTACTTGTCAATATTTTAGAGTCCCACCACTAAGTGATATTGATAATATATTGGGATAAAGCAAAAGCAACCCCATCCACATAGTTTGCTACTGGGGGCTGCATATCTTCAAACACAAGGAAACAAGATTTTTCTTCTGTAAACTTCAAGTTACTCCTTTCTGACTAAACACCAAGGTCCTCTGCCTGATATTTCTGTATTTCCTAATATGGCTGTCTGGTCTGCAGAGACCAAGAGCACCTTTGTGCCAATCAACACCTTTTTCAGTGAGAGTTCCTGAAAGCTAATGGAAATCCTTGGTTATTACTTGGGCTTATCTCAATCACTGAGTCTCTTACCTTTACCATCCAGCCTACTGCCTATTTGTGGGGAAGTTGTTCCCTGGGTCCCAGATTGCGTTTATGATTTTCATCATGTATCCAATGGGATGTGACAGCCAACCTGGTATTGAAACATTGTTTTTCATTGCAGCAAAGTAGAATCAACATGGCTAGTGCTGACGTTCTTCTGATTTCCACATCCTATCTGTTTTCTATGTTAGATTACTATTTTGTATGTTTACTTGTGAAAGACTCTAGTGAAGTTTTTCATAGTTCTCTTACCACTCCTCTGAAGTTCAAAGATGAGCTTATTCATTTATCTAATGAGTTGCCCAGTCTTCACTCAATGTCTGTTTGGCACCCTGACGATCTCATTTCGTTAGCTCTGCGATAGATTTATTTTCCAAATTCCACCATTCATTGACAACAAATCCCACATTCTTTCCTATCATCTTGGACATTTGATCAGCTGCTTGACAGTTCTTCCACAATGCTTAAATGAAGATCTCCTTAGCACCTTCCTAGGCTAATCCTTACAGAAACCCACTCACATTGTCAACCTTCAAACAACTTCTTGACTTGGGTTGAATTGGCTAGCCATTCTTTTTTTTTTCTTGCCACTGGGCTAGAGGTGGGCATGCCTGAGTCCTGTCACAGCAACTCCAGAACCTTCAGATTTTCTTCTGCAAGATAGCAAAGTCTTTGGAATTCCACAAACATCCCCAGCCCTTCCTATCCTGCCTCAATATTGCCTTCAAATTACTTCTCTATGATCTGACTATGTGCATCATGTTAACACACACACATACAATAATAATAATAATAATAATAATAATAATAACAATCTAGAGAGTCATGGACTTTTATGAGGAAATTACTTCTTCTTAACTCAAAGGATACCCCAACAGGATGGCTTTCAAAGATGGAAATCATGAGGTTGGAGAATATTTCTTGATAGCAAACTCTATTGTATTATTGATGTCTAAGATGTCCAGGAGTTGTTACTATGGCATTTCAACCATGTGGTTGAGATGTACTTGTATACCTTCAAAGATGTCTTCATCCTCCTTGCTCATTTGACCTCACACTGCTTGTGAAGTTTGGTGTTGATTTGAGTGCAATCAGTCCTTCGATGGGATGCAATCTAACATCTTTATATTGGGGTAAAATTGTGTAGAGTCAAAGAAATTCATCAAAGATATCTTTATAGGCTGGGAAGATAAGTCATTTGGTAAATTGTATACTTACAACTATGAGAGCTAGAGTTCAATCTCCAGTGCACATTAAAAAAAAAAAAAAGCCAAACCTGGTGGTATGGGTTTGTAATCCCAACACTGGGAAGCAAAGATGGGCAGATCCTAGCCCATGAAGTCAGCCTAGCCTACTTGCTGGGTTCCAGGACAATGAGAGACCCTGTCTCAGTGAACAAAGTAGATGGGGCCTAAGAAGCAATAGCTGAGGCTTTCTGATTACCTTCACATGAATGTACATACACATGCACACATACACACTTCCCTGAACACACATACACACACACACACACACACACACACACACACACACACACACACACACACACACACACACACACACATCTCTTTAAAAGTTTATGAAATGTAGCATAAATGTGTATTTTATGTGAGGTTAATCCTATCTTCTAGATAACCATGCTGAAAAGAGACCACCTCATTTTAGATTTTGGGCATCTGATTGAATTATCTTAATTAGTTTTGATTGGGTAGCTTCCTACATTTGAATTCTTGTGCTAGGAAACTTATTATCACCATTATTGTTTTTCTCCTGATTACATGTGTAGTTAAATTTGCTCAGGTCAAAAGCTGATAAGACATAATGCTGTTAAGTCTTTCCCTTCAGGAATGGGACTGAGTATAGACCAGTGGAGGCTGGGCAATTTGCTTAAAGTCACAGCGAGGGGCTGAGAGAAATAAATGCATAGCTCAGGTCTGCCAATCCCAAGTTCGGTTTGCTTTCTATTGGGTAGAGTTGACTAATTACTTCCTCTTCCAGGAACTGCTTGATCTCTAATGTCAGTTGTCAATCCTGTACCAAGGAGTATTCCAAAGAGAAGTCTAGAATCAATAAGGAAAAGAGCAGCTGTCCCCTGTCTGCCTTCAACAAGAGTGGTAGGTGACTTGTTGTCCTTAAATTTGTGATGTCTGTAGTAGACCATCCTGTCTAAGAGTTTAAAATAGAGTGAGCACCTTGAAACCAGTAAGTCATATTTCTTTTCTTTCTCAACCAATTTGTAGGATAGCATGAAATGTTAAATAAAAAAAATGAATCGTATCTTTCCTGTATATATGGGCCTCTGTTAAACGAAAAGGCTTAAAAAACAAGAGGATGCCTTAACAGAGGAGATAATTGATTGATTTTAAGTGTATTTTTACAATGGACAAATTCCTCAAAGTATTCATTAACTAATGGAATTATGTCAGTGTGTGTGATTGCTGCCTTGACGGGACAGGAGGTTAAAAAGTTCACAGACATCCTCACCCTTCATCTCTCAACGCTCTGAGAGATGGCCCAGTACACTTTCCTGTGCTGGGAAGGAGCAAGACTCTTATTGATATTCATAGTCATGTCCATCTAAGCCTCAATAGACTCCTCTATTTACTGGCTGCCCTTGGGATGAGGGGAAAAAGAGAGAAGAACTCGCCAGTGTGTGCTGTGCGGGAAAGAACCATTTAGCAATGGTGTGTAATTGGGTTCACAATTCCAGAAGGGGTCATCTTGATAGATGTTTCACCTAATTCCTTCAGGTCATCAAAGATCAGGACATGGTAATTCTCTAAGCATCCCATACCTACTCTCAATGGCATGTTGCATACCTGTCTCCGAGGAGTGAGTCCATGTCATAGAACTGAGCTAACAGGTTTTAACCCCTTTTACTTAGAGGAAGGAGCTACCTTCTGTATTTTATTCTATTATTTTTATTTTTTTAATCTCTGTGTGTATTTGTATGCTGTATGTATGTGTTCTTGTGTAAGTGTAGACACATGCAAGCCATAATGGCATGTGGAGGTCAGAAGAAAATCTTGGCTGCATATTTTCACTTTCCACCTTGTCTCATGTTGGTTGGCCACTGCAGGCCAGGCTAACTGGCCCAGGAAATTCTAGGGATTTTCAAAGCTCAGCCCCAACCTCACAGTAAGCACTCTGGGATTTCAGATCTGTCCTGCTATGCCAGATTTTATGTCATTTCTAGGTATTCAAACTCAGATCCTCCCACTTGCTCAGCAAGCCCTTTACTCATTAAACCGTCTCTTGAACTATCTCTTTTATTTTATTTTGACCTGTATTGGGAGCAGATCCTAGGGCCTCATGCTTCCTATGCAAGTGCTCTACCATTGAACTACATCTTCAAGCTTGTGGTGGTTTGAAAGAAAATGGCCCCAAAAGGAAGTGGCACTAACAGGAGGTGTGGCCTTGTTGGAGCAAATGTGGCCTTGTTGGAAGAAGTGTGTCCCTGTGGTGTAGGTTTTGAGGTCTCCTATGCTCAAGCTATGCCCAGTGCCACAGTTCACTTTCTGTTTCCTATGGATTGAGATGTAGAACTCTCAGCTCCTTCTCCAGCACCATGTCTGCCTGCATACTGCCTTACTTCCCACCATGATGGACTAAACCTCTGAAACTCTAAGCCACCCCAATGAAATGTTTTCCTTCATAAAAGTTGCTGTGGTCGTGGTGTCCCTTCTCAGGAATTGAAATTCTAAGACAAAGCTTCACCTTCTTATTTATGAATGAAAGAGATCCTCTTCGGTGTCTGTCACTGAACTGCCCAGGGAGCCACCTGCCTCTGCACTGCCAAGGGGCCCTTGATCCTCACTCTCAGATTAGCACATCATTCTTCCTCAGCACCTGTTTAAACCGCTGGAGTCAGCCACTGAGGCCTCTTCACACTTCCAGGAAAATTCTAATTGCTTCAGGCCGTACATGTGAATAGGTTTTCACTAAAGGTTTTGAAGTCAACAGTGTTGTCAGACCGCAGTAAAAGAAACTTCTGGCACTTCAGAACTGGTGACAATTTAGTCTTCAGTAGCAGACCAACTGTAGCTCTCCAAAAGTGTCCCTTGTTTTTTCCATTACCTGGATTTTCCCCATGCCCACATTTTCCCTTAGTGGCTACTGTGCTCTGCTTTGCCTCATGCCTGTCTCCCACAGTGCTTCCCTTTGTTAACTGATAGGAATCTTCACCCAGACTTCTTGGTTACCAGACAGAGATATTCAATTAAAAGCCCAGTTTCTTTGCACCCGTGACAAAATTAAATCTGAAGTCCCCAACCAATCAGCCTCATCACTACACACCTACTTACCTGTGGAGCTCTACCCCAAAGCACCTGCCTTGAGTGTCACATAGCCCTGGAATACAGTAACATGACAACTTTTCATTGTTTTAGTTGTAATTTGGTCTCTTATTACAGTAGGGGAGATACAATGGGCATTGTACTGAGCACCAAGTGTCTACTAGGTGTTAGGCATATGGTAGGGATATTTAATAGTATTGTCACACAAGAAACAAACTGTTTCTCTATCTCTCAGTGTCTCATGGAATGTTTCTGGCTTGTTCTTCTCTTTCCTTCCAGCATGTCTTCATGCCCCTCTCTACTTATCTTTTGGGGTTCCGTCTATTTTCTTATACCAAGAGAACAGAGTATTATTGAATATAAAACCCTAAAGCCAAAGGCCATCCACAATGAAAACAAAGATTTTATTTAGTATTCTAGTAGAAGTTATTATAATATATAAAAATAAAACTAGCCCTGAAAAGTAGCTGCTTGTGTGAAGATGTTATGCCTGCATCATGAGCCCCCCTGAGACCACCAGGAGTCTTGAGTTCATACGCAAAAGCAAAGAGCCTTTATTGCAAGCTAACTTAGGCTGTCTGTTTGTTCCAACACAGTGGTTGGATCAGGGAGAGCACTGAGCTCAGTTGAGCTAGGATTTTTATGGAGTAAAGGATGGGAGGTGGATGGGAATTCTGGATTTAGATGGGGCTTGAACTCTTGATTCGGCAGGAGTAGGGCAATAGAAGTCTTGTCAAACAGGGATTGGTATTGGCATTGCTGCAAGGAAACTGGCTACCTATGTACGAGTGATGTAAACTAACCTTAATGTTCAAGAGCATCTAGTACTTGTTTTTCTCAGTTGTGATTGGTCCCCTGCAGAGTACAGTCTGTGATTTTTCCTGGTTATTGTATGGGGATGGCCTAGTCCTAGTAATGTTAGTCTGCAACCTGTCAGGGCTGCACTAATGTTAAGTGAGACCTCTTCAAATGGAATAAGGAAATCTTATTGAATGTCTTAAATGGCAGGTGTATGAGAAGGGAGGTTCTGATGCCTTTAAAATAATTAAGTAAATGCCTCATTTCCCTACATGGGTGGATGAGGACTTAAACTGGCAAAGACTGTCTAGAAGCCATGGTCCATTCTCTCACACACTAACACCTCCCAATTTCTTCAATTAATGCCTCAATATCCCTTAGGCCATTAACTCTCATTCTCATTTAATGCCGCTCTCTCCTTCACCTCACACACTAATGTGTTTCCATGTCTTATTGAACATTTACCCCGGGCCAGGTGCTGCTTGAATAGAAACTTGGTTGTTATTCCATAACTCTTTCCTCAGGTAAACGTTTCTCAATTGCAAGCTTCCTTCCCTGTGGTCACTGAGCATACCCTTGCTAGATGACACTGATCTGGCTTTTCTTTTCGTTCATCTGGCCACCTGCCCCCAGGCCCTAGTTCTTCCTTGCACAGTTGCTGCAGTCCCAGTTGAACGCAGTTGTGGACTTTTTATTCCCTTGATTGAATCATAATCGAGCTTTGAGTATTTTTTTTCACTTAACATAATTCCTGTGACACACCATATAGGAAATAATGCCCCCTCCCTGGAGGGTAGCCGCATCTTTATCCCTTAAACCATAAATACGGTGAATACAGCAAAAGAGGATTTGCTGATGTTATTAAGTTAAGGGTCTCCTGATAGAAGATTATTTTGGGCTATCCAGGTCAACCAGCATAATCACAAGGGTTTTATAAGAAGAAGATAAGAAGGTCATACAGAAGGAGGGTATGTGATCACGGAAGCAAGAGCTTGGAGTGATGTCTTGAGCCAATGAATGTAGGCAGTTCTAGAATCAGAAAGAGGAAAAAGAATGAATTCTTCTCTAAGCCTTCAGAAGAAAGATGGCCTCACTAACATCTTGATCATATACTTATATTCTCTAGAACTGTAAGAGCAAATTAATAGTTTTTAAGTCATGATACTGGAATATTTTATTATAGAAGCAATTTCCAAATTGATAAAGTCAATCTATGTTGTGCACATGTGGATTGTTTGTTACTTTGAACCACTAAGTAGCATTCCACACTATTTGTTTCAGTCATTTACTGGGTCACTTCCAGCCTTGGGCTATTATGAGTAAGTCCTCTGCACCCATTTGGAGGCAAGTTTTAAGTGGGCCCACATTTTCACTTCTGTGGAAGGAAGTCATGAACTGTGGCATACCAAATAAAACAATGTAGTTTTTAAAAATAAAAAGTGGAGGAAAATATGATATCATTTTACCAAGTTAATCATGTGCTAACCGTAAGACCTAGCCATTGTACTCTAGAGTATTTTTCATAAATTCCTTGAGAATTTAAGACAGTGTTTTTTTATCATATTCATCCCACTCTTCCAAATCCTCTCAGATCTTCCCCCAACTTGTTACCTACCCAACTTAATGTTCTCTCTCTTTATTAAAACAAAATAGAGTTCAATTTGTGTCAGCCAACCACTCCTGGGCATGGGGCCTGCCCTGGGCTGTGGTTAATATATCCAGTGTCACTTCATTGAAGAAAACTGACTTTTCTTCTCCTAGTGACTATTAATTGACAATTGTTTTTTGGCTAGTGGTGTAACTTCATACTCTCTCTCCTCAGAGTTTGGATTTTGTCTTGCATTTGTACATGTTCTGTACATGCTGCCATGATCTCTGTGAGTTCTTATGTTCCCTGCTGTATTTGGAAAACTCTGCTTCCTTCAAACTATGCACCACCTCTGGATCTTGCCATCTTTTCTTCCTTTGTCCCATGTAGTTCCACCAGCTTTGAGGGGAAGGGTGTAATAAAGACATACTATTTACGGCTGAGAATTGCAAAGTCTTTTATTCTTTGCATATCAACCTATTGTGGCTTTTTGTGCTAATGACTATCTTCCAAAGCAAGAAGCTTCTGTGACTGAAGGTTGAGAGATGCGTTGATAGATAAGTACAACAATATGCCATTAGAAGTACTTTTATTGTTATATTCATTTAGCAGAAAGCAGCAGTACTTTCCTTGGGGCCCATGACCTATCTACCCCAGGTTTTTAGTTTCCTTGACAATCAGATACAGGTTCCACCTCATGGAGTGGGCCTTAAATCCAATTACTTTTAAGTGGTTGGTTACTCCCATGACATTTATGACACTATTGCACTAGTAGCCATATCTTGTAGGCAGGTGGTTATTATAGCTCACAGGGCTCACAGGAGGGGGACGTTGGCGATTACTTTTGCTCCTAGCATGTATAGCACATTTTATCACTATAAATTGTAGTGAATAGGAATGGAGCTTCCAGTTGATCATCAGCTTGATTTCTCCATGTTCTATGGCATAAATATGTGGTGTCTTCAGCAACAGGGTCTTATAATTAAGCTATGGAGAGTCACTAAGATTATTAGCAATAGCCTATAATGTTTGGGAGGCCACTGGGACTCTGCTGGCCAACAATTCAGAAAATATGTAACCAATTCTGGGTACTGGGAGTTTCATTTGGTGGCATATGTCTAGTTGGGGTATTGCATACCCTATTGTATGGTTACTCCATTTGAATTCCTTTTATATATGTACATATTTTAGAAGCATCTGTAGTAGCAGATTTATACACAGCTTTTTCAAAAGGTTTTTAGTGTTAACTTTTCTTTATTTAAAGACAAAATATCAATCTGAAGTCCAGACTACCCTTGAACTGGAGGCTAGTCACCTACCTCAGCCTCCCATGTGCTCAACTACAGGCATGAGTCTCCATGTTAGACTTTTCACAAACTTTTATTCTAAAATTTACTGGCTTAAAATGGTGCAAACATTTATTATCTGTCAGGAATTCAGAGATGACATAGCCCTTTCTGTCTTGGTGCCTCTGATGAGCTTGCAGTTAGGAAAGACAGTTGATGTGACCTGTAGTGCTGGCTTCCACACATGGCTGTCTTACTGTGGCTGGCAGAGTGGTGCTTTCTATTGAGAGTAGGCCTCAGTTTCTCACGTGTGCCTTGAATATCTTCACAAACGCAGCTGGCTTCTTCTAGAGCAAGTGATTCAAGAAGAAAAAGCAAAGAAGACTCTTCAGTGTCTTTTATGACGATGCTTCAAAAACCACTCATAGTATTCTCCTTGGTATCTTACTGGGAACATGTGTGCCCATAATTCAGCACAGGAGGGAACTGTAGACAGTATGAAACCTAGAATGTCACTACTGAGGGTCAGCCTGGAAGCAGAGCACCACACTTAGTGTTTTGTCTTATGAATTGTTTTATATCAAATCAACCCTAGGGGAAAATCCCTCCTTCTAGGGTTTGCTTTTTCATCCTTTTTATTGTCTACATATCTACCTATCTATCTATCTATCTATCTATCTATCTATCTATCTATCTATCTATCTATCTGTCTGTCTGTCTGTCTGTCTGTCTATCTATCTATCTATCTATCTGTCTGTCTGTCTGTCTGTCTGTCTGTCTATCTATCTATCTGTCTATCTATCTATCTAACTATATATGGGTTGTGTGGGTGTGCGTGTTGCCTTCTGAGAGAACAAATGAACAAATGATAAGAAATGCAGGTGGAGATGACAGAGACCATTATCAAGTTCTCATTTGACACAATATCCAGACAGATACATCTTTGTCAGATCCTTGGAGCATGAGCAGAAGCTACTGTAACTATAACAAGGAAGTGACTTACCTTTGGTGTTTGATTTCTGATTCATATATTCCACATGCATCCTTCAAGAATATGTCTATTTGAAAGAAGGTTGCTCAGTCCTTGAAATATGGCATGCTTGGGGAAGTTTCTGTCAAACTGCACTGTCTCCTGCCATAAAACAAATCACTTTCCTTTATAGGAAAGATTGATGTCAGTTTGGTTTAATGTGTCACTTTTTTATTTCATAGTCATTTTGTGCCTGGTACTAGAATTAAACAAAACATAACAAAATCCCAATAAGAACCATTAGGATATTTTTGCTGTAAGAGAATTCACAAAATATTCTACTACCTAGCTTTAAGATAAAAAATAGAGTAGAATTTTTGCAGTAAAGCTATTGAAGGAAAACACAGAGATCTTAATATACTCAATTATCCAGAAAAGCCAATTGATTTTATTTCGTTAATAGCACTGAGGTATGCATGCCTGTCTTTTAATTAAAACAGTTGGGAACATATGTGTTCACTTCATGCCCGTGTTTTTCCTTGAGGGAAAGTCAAGATCTATGATAAATCACAAAGAAAGTAATTTATACGTAGAATAAAACACACACTACTCAAGCCTGGAAATTTTCAAATCATATTGCCATCCCAAGGTGTGTTTGGGTAATTAGGATCTACTTGAACCTTCAAGTGGAGAGTCAGAAGGGGCTAAGAACTCTTCATTAGCAGTTTAGGTCAATGTTATGCACACTAACTTGGCAAACCAATTCTCCAAGACTGGAAGCCAGTGTAGAATAAATGGCTGAAAATGAACTACCAGGCATGTGTTCATATTCACAGGGAAGAAAACGGGTTCGCCTTCTTCTGTGTGACCTGCCAACTGTGAAGAGATTGTGAACAATTTCTAATACACTCTCCCCTAGATACTGAGGTGTTGATTGTCTCCTTGTGGAGAAGTCAGGGCCTGACAAGAGAGTAATCCCTAGAAGTCAACTTGAGTCACCAAGTTTCTGTCTAGTCTGGTACAAGAGAAAAGGGGGGAAGGGGTGTGGCTGAAATCTTTGCTTCCATCTTTTACCTTTGCAAAATATACTGTTGCATCAAGTACGAGTCTGGAGTTGGATCTGATGGCTGCCTTTGTGGAGGACATATACTGTCTGTTACCCCTTTCATTATCTCTAAGCAGACAGAAAGGGGAGAACGGAGAGAAAAATCAACAGGAAAAAGAAAGAGGGAGAAATAAAACAACAGATTAAGTACATCAGTTTGTGCATAGCACATGAGCAACATGGAAGCCGACCGAACCCCTTCAGATCTTCCCAGCAGTTCCTGCATTCTGTTTGGCTCCAAGAAGTGCAGAGGACAGCTGAAGATAATATTGTCATATGCTCTTCCACACATAAAATCTCCCTTGGAGGTGCTACATCCAACACAGTAATCTGGGCTGACTTTCCTTGAGAGGAGAAAGAATGTTTCCATTCTGTTCTATTTCTTTAGAAGAATATATAAATGTGTACAGTTTAAAAGGCACTAGAAGCAACATTAAGAAATCATTCATTTCTTCAGGTAATTTCTGTTGATTTTTCTACCATGTTCCTTTTAGTTTTATTTCAATGACTTTATCTTGATGGCTTATATCTTAGTCAGGATAGATGAAGACAAACCAATGAACACATACACACCTCCAAATGCCTGTGACAATCCAGACTTGATGTCTTCCTCTCACTGTCCCTGCAGGCAAACAGGCAGAGCCCGACTCTGTTCCCAGAATGCCATGCCGGTTTTCAGCATAGGATCAAGGGAGAATAAGCCTCAGGCCTTCAAGGGTCCACCAAAAGAGAAATTGTAATTTTAAAAAAGTTTTTTTTTTAACATTTTAATCATGGTGTGTGTGTGTGTGTGTGTGTGTGTGTGTGTGTGTGTGTGTGTGTGTGTGTGTGTGTGTATCCACAGAGGCCAGAAGAAAGTGTCGGATCCCTTGGATCTGGAGTGACAGGCAGTTGTAAAAGTTTGTTATGAAAGGGAATCGTGAGAGGGAAGAAGAGGTCTTAGGACATGAGAAGAGGGTGACGGAGCACATGCGACATGAGAGCAGATGACAGGCAGCCCAGAGGAAGCAAAGGAACCAACAAGAGTGAGGACAAGTGGGTGGGGCGTGTGTGAGGTCTGACAACCAAAACTGACTTCTGCATGCAAATGCAATGCACGCCGAAGCTCTTCACTTCATAGACAGACGGAAAACCCAGTTTTTACAAAGCTAATTTTAGGACGGGGAGGTGGCTATTGTGCTTACCTTGTAAACCTGACGACCCGAGTTAAGACCCCCAGAGCCTGGGAATTGCCAGGTGTGGAACACATGGCAACAGCAACACTCGGAGAAGAGAGGGGTCAGAAGACCCAGGGCTCTGCTGGCCAGCCAGTCTAGCTGCAATGGTGTACACCAGGTCCAGTGAGAGACGACGTCTCAAAGCATAAGCCTGAGGGCTGGGGAAATGGTCACAGTCATGTAATTCCAACCCTGGAAGGTAGAGGTGAGATGCATAGATCAAGCTGCCTAGAAAGATCTAACCTATCTGACAGTTTGGGGTTGGATTGGGAGACCTTTTGTTTGGGGCTGAAGAGCTGGCTCAGCGCTTGTAGAGGACCTGGCTTCAAGGCCCAGTACCCAGTTGGCTCTAACTGTCTGAAACTCCAGTCTCAGTCTTCTGGCCTCTGTGGTTACCAGGCATGGTAAAGTGGTTACATAGACATGCAGAGACAAAACACCAATAGACGGAAAATAGGTACATTTTTTAAAGAGGCCCTGCCTCAACAAAGGGAAAGGAGCAAAGGTGAATTGACCTGGGGCCTCTATGCGTATATATGAACACAAATACAGACATGCATGACACATATACACAGATAACATGAAAAGAGATAAAAAATGATAGAAAGCTACTGAAGAAGATTTCTTGAGTTCACCTCTGGTGTGCACATACTCATGCATATTTCAAACACACACACACACACACACACACACACACACACACACACACGTTAATTTGTGTCCATACTTTCTTTAAGAGGTTTGAAGTATAAATAAACTCCTCCATTCAAGTAAAAGGAAAATGATAAATATTAGGAGCCCATCATTCACGACTGTTGCAGCCCAGTCAGATCTAACATTCACATTTACTGAGAAACTGCCTGAGCTTGTTTTTCGTTGGCCTTTTTACTACTTGAACTTTTGCTTGGGCAGTAAGAAACTGTCAGACACCCACTTGAATCTATTTAGCACATAATCAGACACCCTATCCTTTTCTTCCTTGGCCCCACTCTTCCGCATTTTTTACATTTTTTCTAGAAAGAACATATTATGTAAATGCCGCGCTGTTTGTCATGTGACGGCACAAACTTACAGTCGTTTGCTTTTGACCATGTAAGGCCGTGGTGAGAGAGCCGTCAAATGAATAGACAAAGGGGGACAACTGGGAGGAGACCCTTCACGCACACACACATACTAATGTGGGGAAAGCTGTAGCAGGAATCTTAAAAAGTTCTTATTAATAAGGTCAAACCTGAGGCCAGTTATTGGGGTGAATGCTGGAAGGTCAGAGAAACAGAACAAGCCACAGCTAACCTCACCTGGCCAGCTTCTTAGCTGGTCTTGTTTCCTCAGACCGGAAGCCTCTGTGTCCTCATATCCAAATGGCTTTCAGCTGAACTGTGCTGCTCAAAACCTAAAAGCTTAACCAGCCAAATGTCTAACCAGCCAAATACTTCTAGTTTCTGGTCCTCACGCCTTATAAACCTTTCTGCTTTCTACCATCACTCTCTGGGATTAAAGGCTCACTTTCTGGGATTAAAGGCGTGAGTCACCATGCCTGGCTGTTTCCAATGTGTCCTTGAACTCACAGAGATCCAGAGGGATTTCTGTCTCTGGAGTGCTAGGATTAAAGGCATGAGTGCCACCATTTTCTAGCCTTTGTATCTAGTGGCTGTTCTGTCTCTGACCCCAGATAAGTTTATTAGGGTGCACAATATTTTGGGGAACACAATACCACCACAGAAAGTGACATCAGCAGAATGGTAGGGTATGAGATCCAAAACATTGCTGCCCCCAGAAGTTCAACTCATAAGTTCCCCAATCAGAAGAAAATGGAATATGAATGAAGAATTTTAGCCACTGTTCATTGTTTGTCTTCTCAGATAGCAGAAAATGGTGAGAAACGAGCTGGAGAGCTAAATCAGGTATGTGTCCCAACAGATTCTGTATGTCTGTCCTCTTCAGGCTTTGATTCTGATGAACTAAATGAAGTAGAAGAAGCCAACAAATGTATTGTGAGAGTTGAATGCAGTGTCCCAGCTGCTGAGAAAGAAAGCCAGGGGGATTGTATGAGTCCGGGAACCCTAGGCCAGCCTAGGCAACAGTGATACCCTGTCTAATGTATAATCAAGAATACTTTGAAATGTTGCATCCATTTTAGTCATCTCAAATGGAAGCAAAAGGTAAGTTTGTTCAAAATGATGTAAGCATCAGCCATGGAATGACTGACACATGCAAATGAGTACTTGTGTACTCTTAGGCTAATTACCCCCCAAGCACTGTTGAGTATGAATGGGAAGAAAGATCTTTGCATTGAACAGATGAAAATTCACAACCTAGTCTTCCCTTTTGCCACCAAGTCGACAGAAGCTCTGTAACTCTAGCTAGCTCAGGTGACCTTTGGATCAAAACTCCCTCATAACTAAGAAGGATATTTTTACAGTTTTCTTATTGAAGGCACAAGGTTGTGACACCATGTGTATGCAAAGGTCTCTTGAAAAATAAAATGAAAATTACCATAAATGATCAAGGTGTATTTGATCCCCATGATAAACAATTCATAGGACATGTCATCAATATTCAAAGTAATAAAAACCTGACATTTAGTTTGGGCTTTCAGTACTGATAAAATATTCTATTCGATTTTTATAATAAATCCCGTCAAGACTAGAATCATTTCCTGAATGAATAAAAATGTAATGTAATATTTGAAAAAAAATCAAGCTTCTCAAATGTTAAATTGATAGGCACTGAACCAAATGTTAAGCTTTTCTTTTGAACACTCACATATATATCACTTATTGAAAGGATTGTGTTGCTTAGGCCTCATTTAAGTACTTTTCAAAGTAATTACAAGAATCACTTTTAATTGCAGAGTATGCCATTTTGTAAACCATTATAATTTTCTATTAACTGTAAATGTTAACCTCTTGGCCAATCAGAATATTTTCTAGCAGCTTAATTATTCCTCAAGAATCCCAGTTATTTTCTCAATAATCAAAATAGATGCCAATATACATAAATTCTACATGTCATTTAATGAAGTTTGTTCTTTTTTAATTTGAGTCTCATAAATGCTCAACAACATAATCAGAGCTATGAAACTTTTGGGGCCCCCTCCCCCCAAATTAAGAAGCCTACAATCATCTGTAACCATTCCATCATCCCTTATAAGACAGAATCCTCATATTTCCCTGTAAAATCTAATGAGAAAGGGCCTGACCTTCTATTTTAACAAAACAGTTTAATGAGTACATGTTAACAAGTACCTAATTTACATCAAATATTTTATTCCTTCCTAGACTACCAAGGAGAGGTAATACACACAATATCAGACTATAGGGACTGATACCTTGTCTCTTTTATCTAAGGCCAAATTTATATGCAGTAATATAGCCAGACATTAAATGTGCACATATGTGGACATTGACAAGAACATTCATTTGCACACCTGTTATATTCATTTGCACAACTGTTGTACAGTAAGATGTATGTATTTCTCATCTCTTTGCCTTCTAACACTTTTATGGTATCCTGAATGATAGAGATGATGGAAGCATCCTACACAGAACTCCGAGGTCTTGGGATTCCTTAGGTGACAGACTGTGATGATTTTTACTGAGTTCTTTAGTAAACATCAGGACAGCCACCAGAAACACCAAGCTATGAATAAATGGTTGAAACTTTCAACCCCATCTCTACCTTCCAAAGAGTGAGGAGGTATAGGATATTGGTTGGTAATTGTGATTTGAATAAAAATGGCCCCCATAGACCCATAGGGAGTGGCACTATTAGGAGGTGTGGCCTTGTTGGAGTAGGTATGACTTCTTATTGGAGGTGAGTCATTAGGGGGTAGGCTCTGAGGTTTCAGAAGCTCAAGCCAGTTCACTTCCTGTTGCCTGCCGATCCAAATGTAGAACTCTCAGTTCCTTCTCCAGCGCCATGTCTGCCTATACACCACCATGCTTCCCAACAAAATGATAATGAACTAAACCTCTGAAACTATGAGCCAGCCCCAATTAAATGCTTTCCTTTAGAATTGTTGCCATGGTCATGGTGTCTCTTCACAACAATAAAACCCTAACTAAGACATTGATCATACATACATGATGAGTTTTTATAAAATCCATACATTAAAGGATTCAGAGAGTCACTGGGTTGCTGAACATATTCATATGACTGGAAGGTGATAGATGCACCTGTGTTCTAGGCCCTGCCAAACCTTGACCTGTGTAGCTCTTCAGCTCAGTATGCATGCATAGCCTTGGTAGAATCCTCTATAATGAACCAGTCACTGACTCTCAGTTGTCCAGTTCTCAGAACTACTACAGCAAATTATTGACTATGAGGAGGTGGTTCTGGGGAGCACTGACTTGTAGATAGATTGGATAGAAGTGTGTGCATCTGAAGTGTGGAACAGTCTCGTGGGGCTGAGACGTTTACCTGTGGGATTTGAACAGACTCTGAGTCCTACTGGAATTGAACTGAATAATTGGACATCCAGATGGCTGGATATGATGTGAGAAATCCTTCATGTTTATTATCAGGTATGAGGAATTGGGTCTCACTCAGAAACCAGTACCCCACTGAAGATGTGAACTGTGTCATCAAGCCACAAAGATTTTCCCATCAATCCTCACTCTTCATAGACAACTACTCCCAAGTCTTCTATGAACATGGATTATTCTGACCTACTTTTAAAAATTCACAGGGGCAGAATCCTAAAATATACATTCTCCTGTGTCTAACATTCTTTTATCTTCACATAGTGTAAAGATCTCTGGATTTATAATGTTTCTCAGTGTTCTTATGGTTTATTACTTTTATTACTAAAGTACTATTCCATTATTATTTTCACTATTTCTGGTATGTTTTAGAAATTTTCAGTTATATCTTGTTATGGCTACAAATATATATATAGAGATTTTTGAGACAGGGTCTCATTAAGTAGTTCTGGCTGGTCCTGGAACTCACTATATAGATCTGGTTTGCCTTGAACTCACAGAAATCTGCCTGCCTCTGCCTCCCAGGTGCTAGGATTAAAGGCATGTGCCACTGCACCCAGCCCATGACTATATTTAAAATCAGGCTAATATTAGACGTATGTAACTTTTATGTTCCTCATGCTGTGGTGACCTTCAACCATGAAATTCTTTCGTTGCTACTTCATAACTGTAATTTTCTACTAGAATTGTAATATAAATTTCTGATACACAGGCTATCTGAAATGTGATTCCCAAAGGGTTCTCAAGCCATAGGCTGAGAACGGCCGCTCTAGGCCATCTCTTCCCTCTGTCGTGCAGAAGCTGTATAGTTTTATGTAGTCCCAATTTTTAGTCTTGGGGTAATTTTCTGTGCCGTTTGAATGTTTTTGTTGTTGTTTAGAAAAACGCATGTTTATGCTTGAGTTATCTCTTTTCCTTAATAGTTTCAAGTTCATACTAACATTTTTTTGTTCATTTTATATAGTTTTGTTGTTGTTCTTGTTCACTAAAGAGATAAGGATTTAGTTTCATTCTCATGTGTGTGGAAACTCAGCCTTCTCAGTGCTGTTAGTTTGTGAGGCTCCTTTTTCCAATGCATGTTTTGAAACTTCATTGAAAATTCAGTGGCTAGAGCTGTACATGTTTATTGATGGGTCTTCTACTCTTTTACTTTCTTTTTTATGACAATTTCATACCAACTGTGTTATTTTGACTATACAGGCTAAGTTGAAATTAAGTTTAGGGCTATACCCAGCATTGTTATTCTATGCTTACGATTGCTTTGCTTATTTGGGGACTTCTCTGTTATCATATTAATTTTATAATATTTTAAAATATTTCTGTGAATAATATCTTCAGAATTTTGATTGTATAGAATCATGTCAGCAGCACATCAGAATACTTTAACTTCTCTTTCTTTTTCTATTTGTATCTCTTTCATTTCCTTTTTTTATTGTTCTATCCAAGACTTCAAGTATTATATTAAGTGAAAGAGAGTCCCTCTTTTCTGTTCTGATTTTAGAGGAAAAGCTTCCAGTTTTCCCCCACTTAGCCTATGTTGGCTACATACTTGCCATATATAACTTTTATTATGATATTTGTTTCTTATCTTCTTAGTTTCTTCAGTGATTTTATTGTGAAGAGCTATTGAATTTTGCTAAAGATTACTTCTGTATCTGTTAAGATGATAGTGTACTTTCTATTCTTAAGTCTTTATTAGTGATGTAAGACATTTATTGACTTAGATGTATTGGGCCAACCTTGCATCCTGCGGATCAAATTAGTTTGGTCTTGGTGGATGATTTTCTTAATATGGTTTGAATCTAATCTTCCCACATTTTACTGAGAAATATTGTGGTCTGTAGTTCAGTATGTGTTTGTATGTGTGTATAGGTATGAACTTTTATATTAGTGTTAATATCACCTACACAAAATGAGTTTCATAATCTTACTTTCTTTTATGTATTTTGTACCATTGGTATTAGCCTCTCCTTAGAAGTTGGTAGAATTGAGCAATAAACCTACCTGACCTTTCTTTGGGGAAAGACTTCTTGTTATTCTTTCAATCCCATTGCTTGTGATGGATCTGTTTAAGTTCTTTATTCATTTGGTGAGTCATCTAAGTGTAGGAATACATCCATTCTATGTTTTCTTAAGGGGATGTCCTTGTACCTTTAGTTATTTTCTCAGCTCCTTCTAGCTGTGATTTCATAGGCTCTTCTCTTAATCATGCCTAATTCTCAAATACCTAGTCACCCTCATTTACCATTTTTTGTTTGTTGATATTTGAATGTAGTATTTTGTCCACTCAGACCCCTAACTCTTTTTTCTGCTTGGTCAAGTCTACAGGTGATGGATAGGCTTGTGTGGGCTGTGGGTTTAAGAGTGGGACATCAAGTGTGCGCATCCACGCTACCCAGTTTACCTGGTGGGTGAAGCTTCTGCTTCCAGATGTGCCAGTGGGGAGTCGCATGGCTGGAGTTGTGTTTGGCTTGGCTCCTTTGCTTATTCCTCTGTTCTATTCTTTGATACTTTCCACTGTTCTGTCACTCCCTGTGTGGATTTCCAAAGTTCTTCCTTTCTCTCTTTCTTATAGGGACTCTTCTCCTTAACCAGGTAGCATGAAAAAAATTTCTCCCCTGTAGCCTTTCACAAGAAACTCCATACACTCAGTTTCTTTGAGGAACACAAGACTCTCATATTAATGATTATCTCTATACAAAAATAAAAAAAAAATCAGTGAAGTCCATTCATCAATTAAACCACACTAATTAGTTAACAGTGGTTCTCAACATGTGAGTCATGACCCCTTTGGCACATACCAGTTATCCTGTATATCAGATATTTACATTACAACTCATTACAGTAGCAAAATTACAGTTATGAAGTAGCAATGAAATAATTTATGATTGAGGGTCACCACAACATGAAGAACTGTATTAAAGGGTCACTGGATTGAGACCACTGAGTTGCAAGCCACTGAGTTACTATGTAAAAAGAAAAAACAACATCTAGTTTATCTTAGTGACAAAGGGACTGCTTATTAATCTCTGCCTTGGAACTGTTCACAGGAAGATCATTGAAAAAAGACCAAAATCATCTCGAAAAACAAAAACAAAAACAAAACAAAACAAAAAGACCAAAAGCAAATCTTCCTGCACTGTTGTGGCTTGCTCTTACATCTTCCAGCTCCCTATGAATGTGAAGGATTTCTCCAGTATATGCTTTGGGTATATATAGTTTTCCTTTATTTATCAACATAAAAGTTTATTACAATCCTCTTATACTAATTTGTCTGTTAATAATTTAAATTGCATTAGGAACTTTCCTTTTCAATTAAATTTTCTCCCTGTACCTTTCAAAGACCAGGAGGGGAAGTAGCAGCTAAAGAAAGAGTCATTAGTCATAGCCATCACTATGTGTTCCCGTAGCCCGTGGTCTTCCGTGTCTCTCCACCTCTGTGCCTTAGAGATAAGACATGATAGTTTTGTGTTTACAATATGATGTTCTATTTTAGGCTTGTTGCTATATTAGGTGCTTAAAATTTGTGACCCAGAGAGGTGGCTCCTGGGTTAAGAGCACTGACTGCTCTTCCAGTGGATCCAGGTTCAATTCCCAGCATCAAGAGCTCACAACTGTAAGTCCAGCCCTCTTCTGACATATACAGGTACTAAGCACAAAAGCAGTGCACAGACATATATGTAGTCGAGACACCCTTTCACATAAAATAAAAGATTTTTTTTCACTCTGCTGTCATAGTGCTCCAGCAGACAGCTAACTCCTTAGTGAATCAAGCTTGTGGTTTCCTATGCCTTTTGAGGTTTGAAAAGTTCAAGTCTATTTGGTCCTTTGGTTGTGTTTTTAAACATTGGTTGAAATGCCAAAACTCTCTTCTTGAGTCAAATGATGAAAAATGGAATGGATTTTCTCCTTAAACGAGCTCTTGTAGACATTCGTGCAAAATTCTAATGAAACTCACGCAGGATGCAAAGCAATTTAAATTATTTAAGATAATTTTCAAAATTTTAAATAAACCTTTTATTTTGGAGTAGTTTTAAGTTTTGAGAAAAGCCATAAATGTGATGTGGAGGCGTCCTACTCATAACAACCTATTCATATGTACAAGAATAACAATATACAAATATTGTTGTTAACTGAAGTTCATACTTCTTTTTTTCTGCTTTACATTTTTCTGGTGTCCTTTTTGATGACATTTAATGACCACATTTCGCTAGGCTCCTCTCAGCGGTGACAGGTTTTCAGGCTCTGCCTGTTGTAGATGACTGTGACATTTCTGAGGGGTACTTGTCAGGTAGTCCATAGATTGTCAGATGTGTTTCTGATGATTGGGCTGTGATTGTAGGTTTTGAGGAAGAAAGCCATAAAGTTAAAGGGCCACCCACAGTACATCCTATCAAATCAAGCTTATTGCTGGTCTTGACCACCCAGCTGAGCCAGTGCCTGCCAGGTTTTTCCATGTTAAGAACCCCTTAGCTCTCTCCACGGTGCACTCTTTGGAAAGACACTTCATATGCTCTGCACTCGAGGCAAGAACTCAAGTTCTCCCTCCTCAGGAAGAGGGGCTATGTAAATTATCAGAAAATATGCATGGGCAATTCTTCTATTTCTCCCATTCATTTACCCAATCACTTATTTCATTCAGTATGAACTTATGCATATTCATTCATACTTGAGCTGGATTAATCCTGTTGCATAAATAGCTCTAGTTTTGTCTACAGAGAGCTCTTTCAGTTGGCTCCTGTTTTCCCAGCACACCTTTTATTATGCATATTATTGCATTACTTTTAGTTTTGATTCTTCAGTTGAAATATGATTTTAAAGGAGCAATGTTAGAACATTGTTTAGTGTGTATATAAATATATATATATTGTACATGCACATATAATGTGTACATATGTTATGGAACCCCAATTAGAAATCCCATGCATTCCAAAATTATTGATAAAATTTCTAGACAGTAAAGGTTTCTAAAAATACTGGTTTTGATGTTTATTCGTTTGTAAAACACTAAAGATCAATGGAGTAGAAACAGTCAACTCACTAATTAGGACAAGGCATGAATCTGGAGCTTTTCAACCTTTCTGCTCTTCTTTTTAGAGACAACGTCACTAATGCCATTCTGTGAGCATTCAAGCTTTGTTTGTTTGGTTTTCTATTTTCATCTTGAAATGGAGTCTCCTGTAGCCCAGGCTGGCTTTTAACTTGCTTTGCACTCCAGGATGACTCTGAGCTCCTGCTCTGTATACCTCTCCCTCCTGAAGGTGGGGATGCAGCCGTGCACCACCATGGAGGGCTACTCAGGATGGTGTGACTCTTGCTCCTGATTTGATCTTTCCTGTGACTCCTATCTCTGCTGCTTGGCTTTCCCCCTATCCTTTGGGCAGTCATTAGTTTCTCTTCCTTGTTGTTGTCTTATGTCCCTTTAGGCTGTTTTGTCATCCTCAAACAGCAATTTCTTGGTACCAACATGGCCCTGTTTAAGATATGCTTCTTTGTTGTGTAGATAGTCCTTCCTCTGAATATATTATTTGGACATACGATGTCCCTGATTTCATGCAATCCTAGATCTCATGACTAGCAGTCCCCAGCAGTACTGAGTACACAGAGATGACACCACAGAACCCCTGCAATTTGGGAATCAGGCACACAGTGAATGAAGGAATCTGGAATGGCTCCAGGTTCTCTGACCATCACCCACTCACTTCTTCCCTTCTCTGTCTTACGTATGACAGATATTGATAACATCCCTCAAAGGAGATTGCAGGGGATTCACTGTAATGGAGGGTTTATATACATGGTTTTAGGGGAGCATTAAGGAAGTCATTTTGTGTTGCATCTTGAAAACCAATTAGAATCTCAGCAATCCATGGATATCAGTTGCTGAAGGACAGTCAGGAGCCTCCCTGGTGAGATCAAGAAGCAAGTCTTTACAGGTTGGAGCACTGTCACTTCAAAGGGAAGCAGCATCTTTCCTCCCCCGACCTCCTCCGCACCCCCCCCCCATCCCTCCTTGGGACTCTGGGACTGTCTTCACACCCCTGGGGTGCGTCACCCCATTCTAGGACATCAGTACCAATTTCTTAGGAAAGGAAGCCCCACTCAGTGATATATGGTATCTTACACTCTGGAAGATGTCTCTCCTCTTCTCCGAGCAGATTGAAACAGTAATTTCTCACTTGAATGAAGAGAAGAGCAACAAAGATTACTTAAATCACTGACTAGCTCCATTTCTCTCTTCAATTAGTCTGAGTCTAAGGAAGTAGAGATAAATTATTCCCAGAAAAATTAACTGTGTTTCAAGTGTTTTGAGAGCTTGGAAAGGAATAGAAAATATATCTCAAGTATGAAATTAACAGTCCACCACTGGACAAGCAAGTTTAGTACACCCGAAAGGCTCCATTTATGACACACTATAAAATTAATGACTAAATTGTGTGTCAGTTCCTTCCTGCTCCCCACCATATTTAATTAATCCTGGATATATTTCTGCATACACTTTTGACTCATAGTAACAAAGCCATAGCAAGTTAAAAGCAGCACAGTTTACTTTCTTTACTTGAAAACCAATTGGCTTCGGAGTCATTTGTAGTTTTCCATAGTTGAGCCCTTTCAGATACCGGCTATACGTAGTACGGGCATTTCTCAACATGTTTTCCGAGTGGCCATCACATCACAATATTTGTAACACAAGGGAAGGTTTTAGTGGCTGAGACAATGCAGCCATTTGGTAGCAGTTCAAATAACAGACATGGATGACATGCTCTCTGGTTTTATAAGAACTATGTGCTTTCCTTGTGTCAGGAGACTATGGAAATCGTGCAGATCCATCAGAGCTTTCCTCTGCCACTGCAGTGGTTCCCTCCATGAAGAGTCACACCCATGGCTACTCTACATCTTTGATCTTCCATCCTAGGTTGCCTCTTTCCCCTTTACTTAGATTTTCAAGTCTTTTGTTTGTTTGGTTGTTTTTGATTTTGTTTTTTCAAGATAAGGTTTCTCTGTGTGGCCTTGACTGTCTTGGAACTCACTCTGTAGACCAGGCTAGCCTTGAACTCACAGAGATCCACCTGCCTCTGCATCCCAAGTGCTGGGATTGAAGGCATGCACCACCACCACACAGCTTGATTTTCAAGTCTTACTAGCTTGTTTTGGTCCCAGCAACCAGCCAGTTCTCCACTGAAGAGAAAAGTCAAAGCTGCACATCTCCCTCGTCATCTACTCTTATCTGTAAAGATTTCTGTAGTCAGTCCAGTTCAGTCCTGCTTTCTTGGCACATTTATTCAGTAGGCACTGTGGCTAACCTATACCTAGAATGAACACCCCTGCTTGTGTCTCTGTCTCCTCAAGGAAGGCTCTTTTGACATCCATGTTGTCATGGTCCGTGCTGTGGATCTCAGCTCATCTTGTCTTCTTAAGCGCAGCCACATCTTCAGACCCTCAGGGGCCTGCAGACCCAGATTCTGCTCCTTAGAGTCCCCACCAAGAGAAGTGACTGTTAGACCCTCAAATGAAGAAGCACATCTTGTTTGGAAGATGAATGTTCCCCTAACATTTTTCATATTTCTTATAATATTTTCTGTAAAAGGGATAGTAAATCTCAATTTTGGAAAACAAATACATAAAAAACTTGCAAATGAACCATGAGACCAATTGCACTTCTGTCCTACGAGTTGCGCTCTGCTCATTTTCATCAAATGTGTAGTGGCAACATTCTCTTTTCATAGATTATTAACAATTTTATATATATATATATGTATATGTAATTGTATATTGCCTTTCCTTGGCTCAATATAACATCATAAGCCATTGTACACACATTAGGATGACTTCATATAGTAATAATTCTTCCTATAACTTTTTAAAAACATCTATATTTATTCTTTGTTATTGTTTGTGAGCATTTTTACACATAAAATTATGAAAACTGCAATATATATGTGTGTGTCATATATAGATATGTGTGGGTGTATGTATCTACACCTCTAAGAAGGTAGCATTACTATTTCAGAATATTATATTGAATATACTTAGGATTCTGGGCAAACTTTGCAAAACTGTTTTAAGGAAGACAGCACCAGCCCAAATGCTCATCTGCACCATATGAAAACACTTATGTGCGTGTGTATTTACTAATATTTAACTGAACATTTGTCGACATATTTAATTGACTATTAAGTATTAATATATTATTTATGTAGAAATATATTTTGTATTCTAAATAAATATATGTAATATACAATGTAATCTAGTTGAATATTAATGCCAATTTGATTGAGAAAAATTAGCTGACTTTTAAACTGAAATTTCTATGACACACTGAAAGTTAGTCTTATATTTGCCTGTTTATTATATATCTGGCCCTGTGAGTTATCTACTTAGATTTTAAGGGAAGGGTATTTTTCTATTAAAATCTTGGTCATAAGCTCTTTGTATGTTAAAAATACAAACATTTATGCTTAAATTTTTAAAGGTTTTGGTATGTTTAGGTTTTTTTTAAAAGTTCAGATGTTCCTTTGATTTATGATAATTTTTATTATTTTATGCTTATCAAATCTTCATTTACATAGAATAACTATGAAATCATATTCAAGATGTTTATAGTTTATTTACACGTAAGTAGAATTTTCTTTAGCATATGATATTAGACAGATTTTTGTACATAACCTAACTTTTCAAATCATTAAGTAGCACATTTTCCACTGATATTTGAGTTTTTATTACATATACATGGAATTTTAAGAAGTATTTTTATAAAATTTCATGTATTTATTAATATGCCATACCTATTTTTATGTATTAACAATGTACATGCCAAAATTTACATGTACACACATTTATTAGAGCTATAAATATTGCTGTAAACATGAAATGTATTTATAAGATAGCTGATAGATAGATATGAACTAATTACATATTTACTATTGTGTATGAATGTGTGTGTATGTTTTCCACTTAACTTCACTGATCTAATAATCTACCATGGCAACAGATTGCTTTAATCATTGCATTTTAAAAACATCTAGTTAAAAAAAAAAAAAACCTCCATTTTTTCCTCTCTAAATTTAAAGCAATGGTCTATCTCTTTTTACAGTAAAAATGTCCCCAAATGAAGCTTAATATTTTCTACAGTCTGAAGGTATGTGTCTCCAGAAGTCCTAGATTAAAATTGTGACTGAGTTGATGGCATTAGAACGTGGGGTCTTTGAGAAGAGAATAAGTCTGAAGGCTGAGTCTTTGTGAATGTGGCTAGTGCCTTTATCAAGGAGGCTCAAAGGGCCACAGTCACTCATGATTTGGGGGAACAGAGCACTAAGGTGCCACCTTTGAAGCAGGAGGAGACCCTCAGCAGTCACAGCATCTACCAGCATCTATCTCGAACTACCAGGTGTCTGGTTGCTTCTAAATCACATGGCTTATAGTCTTTTATGATATTAGTCTGGATGGACTCAGTTTATTTCTCCTGTGTACCTCCTCCCCTACCATCAACATCTTAAAAATTCATTAGAAATCTCATTTATTCCACACATTAGTTAAGAAAAAATATAATTTTTTACAATAGACATTTTTGTTTTGGGGAATGTGTCTCCATTCTCTATTCTTCATATCACGTCAAACATTTTTGGATTTTTGTTTTGATTTTATAATTTTCTTCATATAGATCTAGTCTATCTTCATATAGATCTAGTCTACCTTGGGTTGTCATTAACCTTATCTTCTAATTGGATGTCTAAGACACAAAAGGAATGATCATTTATCTCATAGATATCCTGATGTCTGTATTCTATTAACTTGGAATTTCTCTGCAGCTGTTTTTATTACGTAAAATTATGAATCTACTGAAAATGTTACATAATAAGCATATTCAATATTTTTATGAAGAATTATATATATTTATTTTTATGCTTTCATTTCATAGATTCATTATCTATCCCTGTCAAGTGTTCTATGCACACATTATTTATGATATACTGGGTTGTGTTTAAAACCTTAAGACTCTAGAATCAGCAGCCATGACTTTGAGACTAGCCAACCCCAAGTCAATGAGGTGTATTATGGAAGATTTTCCTGTTGGTCCATGTGAAGTTGCTATGATAACTGTCTTAGTTTATTTTCCTGTTGCCTTGATGAAATACTCTGACGCAAGCAGCTTGTGGGAGCAAGGGTTTATTCTGGCTCACAGTTCAAGAGTGTAGTCCATTGTGATAGGGAAATCAAGGTTTCAGTATCATGAAGGGGCTGTTCACAGCACACCCTCAGTCAGAAATCAAAGCCCATGAATGCCTGCTGCCGCCCAGCTCTCCTCCATTTCTATAGTCCAGGAGCCCAGCACCAGCCACAGAGGCTATGTCTTCCTGTCTCAACTGATGTAACAAAGCTAACACCCCACAGGCAGGTGGTTCAAGATTCTGTTAAATGGACAACACTCATCATCACCAAGTAACCAAATATGTACATTCAAGTGTGGATTCTATACTAACATTTTGGTTCTGTTGTGTTTATATAATTTAACATATTCATTGAATACATTTTTAACTATGCAAGCTTCTAACATTTAAAGAAATCTGAAAATGTAGAAATTCAGTTTTCCTTACCAACAGCCATACTTACTAATTACCCCGGATAATACTGTCATCATGTCCTTATGTGAACTGTAGTTTCTTCTATTTATTTTTTTTTCAAACTTGGCTCAAGTGCACCTGTTCTATCGGCCTTTGTAACTATAAGCGGGACATCTTTTATAAACACTTTTCACTGCCAGGACCGTGGGAAGTGCAAATGTCCCACCTGGCATCTGGTTCGCAATTAATTGCTGATAAAAAGAGGCACCAGCTTCATTGTTATTGTTATTGTTCCAATAGTTATTTCCTCAGCCAAGAAATGCTTCTTGCTGCCCAGTCTCTCTGGGTCTGTGAGAAGAGATTATGTGAGTGGACTGGGGGTGGGTGGGGATGGGAACTTAAGCGATCAGGTTTGGGGAGATAGAGAGGAAAATCACTAAAAGAGACTCCTGGAAATGTGGGGGCATTTTAGGATCAGGTAGAAACCTGGCACCAAGGAATCTCCTGGAATCTACAAGGATGACCTCAGCTAAGACTCCTAGCAATAGCAGATATGTAGTCTGAACTGGCCATCTCCTGCGGCCAGGCAAGACTTCAAGTGAGGAATCAGGACATCAACCAAGCCACAAAACATTGGACCTACAGTCTGTCCTGTCTATGGGATATGTTGGGGTAAGGGTAGCCTAGAGACTGAGGGAGTGGCCAACCAATGAATGATCTAGCCTAAAACCTATGTCAGGAGAGTAAGCCTACCCCTGACACTGCCTGGAGCACCAGGATCCACAGGCTGGATGACCCAGAGACCTAGGCAGGATAGAGCTAAATATAACTAGAGAAAAAAATGTCATTGTAATGATGGCTAATGATATTCTGCTATACTCATAGACTGGTGCCTAGCCCAACTGCCATCAGAGAGGCTTCATCCAGCAACTGATGGAAACCGGTGCAGACCCACAGCCAAAAATTAGGCTGAGAATGTTGGGGAATCCTGCAGAAGATGGGGAAAAAGGATTAGAGGAACTAGCGGGGTCAAGGGCACCACAAGAAGACCTACAGAATCAACTCACCTGGGCTCATACGGGCTCACAGAGAATGAACCAGCAACTATCTATCTATCTATCTATCTATCTATCTATCTATCTATCTATCTATCTATCTGTGTGTGTATGTATGTATATATATATATATATATATATATGTGTGTGTGTGTGTGTGTGTATGTATATGTATATGTGTGTATGTATATATATGTGTGTGTGTGTGTGTGTGTGTGTGTGTGTGTGTGTGTGTGTGTGTGTTACAGTTGTATCACTTGGTCTTCTTGAGGGACTCCTAATAGTGGGATCAAGGGCTGTCTCTGACTGTTTTGCTAGTTTTGGGGACCCCTACTCCTCATACTAGGTTACCTTGCTCAGCCTTACAATATGGGGAGGTGCTTAGTCTTACTGCAACTTGTTGTGCCATGTTTTGTTGATATCCATAGGAGACCTGCCCTTTCCAAAACAGAAACAAAGGAGGAGTGGATTGTGAGGGTGGAGTTGAGGGAGGGGCTGGGAGGAGAGGAGAAAGGGAAAACTACAGGCCAGGATGTAAAATAAATGAGTGAATGAATTTTAAAAAAAAGAAATGCTTCTTAACTCATCAGAGTGAGAACAGATCCCATTGGAAGTTCTGCCATTAGGAGAAAATGAAAGGACCCACCATTGAATTCTCCCTCTCTGTCTATCAAGACTAGAAGCAAGATACTGACATACATTGCATCACTTCTAAACCATAAATCAAGGTTCAAGATGCAAGACTGTAGGAAAACATATGAAGATGCTGGAATGTAGCATAAATCTTTAAAAAGTTGTATTCACATTCTATAGTCAGTATTCTTATATAAAAAGATTAAATTCAAACTAGTATGCTTCCTTCATGGGTTGGTTCAATTTAATAAGTACAAAGAATAATTCAGATTTATCTTTGAGGTCATGTTAGTGCTTGAAACTAGTGAAGACTGAGAAATACCAAAGTTGATCTGCAGAGATAATCTCATAGCATGGAATTTCATAGGCAGGAAGTGACAACAATAACAAACAATAACAAAAGACAGGAGTTGAACGGAGAGTACCTTATAGGAAGAACTGGGTGAACTCGGGGCAGAGTCCGGGTTCCATGGTACTAAGTAAATACAAAAGCCACTGTGTTTATACAAACGCACTTGCCACTCATTTGAGCAGAGTTTATTTCTTTGGAAATACACCAAGTGTCATAACTTAGTTTCTCTTGGTTTAAGATCAATTTCAAGTTTGTATTAAATTCGTGCTAAACCTAAATATTAGGTTTGATACTACACTGAAAATAGTTTAATACCACATTGAAAACAATTCAAACGGCAAACGGTGACGCTCAGTGTTCTGTTATTTCACGTGTACATTTATTTTGTTTGGTGAACAGTCTGATTTCATTTCTTAATCTGGAACTTTGGGGAGCAGGGTAGATGGCCCAGTTGGTGAAGTACTGATGGCTGTAAATGCGTGAGGACTTTAATTCAATAATCAGAACCCAGAGGAAAAACTGGGGCGAGTTTTCCTTATGGGTGTGACTGCTGTTCACTCTACCATGCTCCAGGGTAGGCCACATATGGCCAAGTAGTTGAGTGGCCAAGTAGCAGCTTGGTGTCCAAGCACAAATTGGACAGCATTGTTTGAACAATAGAGAGAGGAGAGAGAGAGAGAGAGAGAGAGAGAGAGAGAGAGAGAGAGAGAGAGAGAGAGAGAGAGCCAGAGAGAGAGCCAGAGAGAGAGAGAGAGAGAGAGAGAGAGAGAGAGAGATTGAGATAATGAGTTTGGGTGATTAGGAGGTGGTGTGGGTCTGGAAGGAGTTAAGGGGGGGTATATAAATATGACCAAAACACACTGAAATTCTCAATAATTAATAAAAATATTATTTTTAAAGATCTAGGAATAATGGAGAATGCTTATAATTCTAGCACCGGGGAAACAAGAGACAAGAGAATCACTAGAGATTGCTGACTAGTCAGTCTGATATAATTGGGGAGTCCCAGGTTCAACGAAAACAAAGGTAGCTCCCAAGGTTGGTCTCTGGCCTCCATGTGTGTTGGTATACACATCTCTCTGCATGTACACTTACATGCACATGCACACAGAGGAGAGTGTGTGTGCTAACCCAATACATGTACACCTATCACACGCAATCTGTATTCACCCCCCGTCCAAATATGCTATTTATATGGACATTTCATTCTATCAAGCAGCTGCACCCTGCCTCAACAGGAGATTCTTAAGGGGTTTGCTCAAGTTATGAATGGAAAGACTGTATCTAAACTAAGCGAAGAACTTGTAAATGTTGCATCCCAATCTGTCACACCTCCACATTTTCACAGGTTTCTATTTTGTGTTAGGAAAGCAGCTATACCACACTGTGAAACTTGACATTCAGGTTACGGGCGGTAAGCATTTTAGAGGCAAAAGTTTGAAGTCATCTATGAAACCATATGAGGCTTACTTTTCACTGAAATGCCATCGCTAATTTTAGAATGAAGTGTTTCCTTTCAGCACCAGGGCATTCAGGATCACATACTCTGGTAGCCGCGTTCTGGGCTGAATCTGGGGAGATTTACATATTATCTCATAAGTTCATAATGAGGAAAAAGGACTTAAGGGGGGCTTAAAAGTCCTCAGGAAGACAGTGCTGCAGGGTATAATGACCACAGAAGTTAGGCTTTTGTAGTAACCGTGTTGAAGGAGAATTTAACTGAACTTAAACAGGTTTGGAGAGATGTGCGGACAACCAGGCTGACCCCTCACTCCTGCTCGCAAACTTTAAAACGCAGAGGAGAACTAAGACACACTGGTTGTGCTTGTGTATATTTCAGCTTGAGGAAGGGTCTGTTTTGGCTCACAATGTCACGGTGCAGTCCATTGTGACAGGTAGTTATGACGAGAGGAGGGTGAGGCAGCTGGTCACATTGCATCCTCAGTCGAGAAGCAGAGAGCCATGAATGCCTGCGCTCAGCTCTCTGTCCTTTGCCGTCACGTCAAAAGGTTCACCTATGGAATCGTGCCAGCCACAGTTAGGGTGGGGCCTCTCACCCTTGTTAGCCTAATCGAGAAAGCCCCTCACGGAAAGGCTCGGCAACTTGTTTCCATGGTGATTCTAAGTCCCGTTAGGTTGACAAACAATCATCATGCCTGACCTCTATGAGATTTCAAAGGACAGCTGGAGACTTCTCAGAGAGTGACAGTGATGTACACGCCTCTGCAGCTGACCTGCAAGATGAACAATGGCAGCATCTGCGCTAAAAATCTAGTCACAAATGCGACAGTGACTTCTGTCAGCGGTACTCTGCTGTGTGGCTCATGTGGTCGAGTTGGTGTTCTAGGATCCTCCTTCTAAGTCTCCACAGGACCCTTGACTTCAGCTGTCTTCTCTGACTGCGGTCCCTCACCCTGGCTGGAGCCCTGCCTCTGCCCTCTTCTCCACTGTCCTGTACCTTTACCCTCGTCCTTGTATTCACTGCCCCCCCCCCCCAAGGGGCTCCTTTGTTGAGTTCTGTCCTAGGCTTGGGGGAAGAAGCAATAGGGCGAAGCAAGGCTCAGAGCTAGCGTGGTGAGCACATCTTACTCACGGGAAATAAGGCAAAACCAGCCCTCCGACAAAAGGTTATTTATCATAGACCAAGCATAAGATCAAACGTCCCTCCTATTAACATGGCCTGTCATGAAGATGCCACACACCCTCTTCCAATACACTGTTTGGAACACATGTGTGGGGGTAAAGTCATCTATAAAGCATGGACTCTGACAGGCTGCAGCCAGAAGATTCTACCTGGTACCATTTTCTTCTCTTTCTCTCCTCCCGAAAACAGGGTCTTTGGGGCCAGTGAGATGTCTCAGTGGGTAAAATGTTCTTGCTATGGAAACCTGGCCACAGAGTTCCATCCCAGGAAACTGGGAAAAGGTAAAAGAGAGAAGTGATGTCTCAAAGTTATCTTCTGGGCACTGATCTTCGCTCCCCGCCCCCAACACACACACACACACACACACACACACACACACACACACACACACACACACACACACACATACACACACACACACACACACACACACACACACACACACACACACAGAGTAACACATACAATGACAAAAAAATCTCTGGCCAATTTATTAATTTCTCACTGTGTCAGTGTATTTCTGAAGTTCCATTTGATCAGAAAGTACGAGTTGGAAACTTCTCCTAAAGTTCCAAAGTTCTAGGCTGTTTAGACATTAATATTGGATAGTAAATGAGAAGGTAGGGAATGGAGGAAGAAGGAAGGTGTGAATGGATGGGAGGACAGGTGGAGAAAAAGTAGAGCTTCCTTGGAGCCACGAAACAGAACAACACATGTGTCCTGGTAGCAATGCTTTTCTGATGGTGCCTCATTTCATTTACTATGCTGACTCTCTGCCCTGTCCTAAATACACACTGAAGGCTGAGGTGGCCCACAGAAAAGAAATAGGACATGATTACCAATTAGCCAGACTGCCACTTCCCTTGGGCCTCCTAAAACCGTATAGCCTCCATCCTCTGCTAGAGCCCCCAATTGCTGACTGATTTCCTCTGTCCATTCTGGGTAGCTTTGCCAAAGTGTGGGCTGCGGGTGGGGGCAGGGTCTCTAAGTTTCATTTGAAACATCAGCCCTTTTGCTTGGTCTTGAACCATGATCCTCCTGCCTCAGCCTCCAATTGATAGTGTTATAGGTATGCACTACCATACCTGACTTGTAATATAGTTCTTATAACAAATTAAGTAGAAAATATTTTATCATGGGAGCAACTTCAGATTATCCTATGAGATGGATAATTCTTCCCTGGAAAGTCGTAGGAGATACTCCGGCTGTAACTTTGCTAATACCAGTAGAACATTCTGGAAAGACAAAGGATCGCCGAGGCCATATAAAGAATGATTAGGCTGACCCATCTTAAACTGGAATGTAAGGGAGAATACTAGAACAAGCCCGCACAGCACTGATGTTTTCGTGGTAGTTTACTGCAGAATATCTTTTCTCTATAAAACAACTCAAATACAGACTTTTTTAAAAGGGAAACCAATGAAAAATTCATTTCACCATCTATGTGACTTTACTTGAGCAAACCTATCAAGTGATGTCAGAGGAAAAGCTGGAAAAAAATAAGTGTTATGAAGAGGGTAGCCCTTCAAAAGTATTAAAAACAAAGTTATAGAAGAAAAAAATCCATTTAAGCTTGAAAGCTATAGTCTGAACATGAGGTGAACTTTAAGTTAGTTAAAGCAGTTCAAAATTATCCAGAAAGCATTTGTTTGGAGTTTACATTTAAGCTTCCAGAAGAAAACTAATCTTAAAATAGTTCCAAACATTTGGAGTACTTCTCAATGAGAAGTCTTTGCAGCACGAAGATGAATTGATTGGAGGGGGAGTCCTCAAACACCCTGCCCCTTCCAAGTCAGGAGGCTGCTGTGTGCCCACAACTGTTGATCAGTTGAGTCTGTGAGCTTGGCCTGGGGAAATGGAAATTTTATTACAGATGGGCAAGATGGCTTTGGTTGGGGTGAGACTGTCACTCTGATATACATATGAGGTGTAATGTCTCTAACCCTGGAAATATTCTTAAAATGCAAATGTCCTCTGCAACTAACTGCTGCTGAAGTTTCAGCTCAGTGTAAAGGATTTAGAAAGAGTGAGTGTTTTCCTCCTCTGGTCTCACATTAATGGTATTAGTTATGGGTAGGCATATGTTCAAATTCTTAGCAAATATAATTTTATTAGGCAACTTGAACACTTTATAGACATAATGCATTATATTCACAGAAAGCTACATACATATATCTTCAGGCTCCTTTATTTTTATTAAATTGATTTCTCACTTTGAGAATTTGGTTCTGGCTGAAGGAAACAAAGAACACAATAAACTCTTAATGGTTACTCCCAAATCAATAGTTAAAATTACTGAAGTATTGTGATAGCTCTGTCTTTAGAAGATGAATCCTTGTAAACAAGCAGGGCTACACACATGGCATCATTTAAGCAAGACGTCAGTTGGGCCCTGTCACATCTGTAACCAGAAATATAATGTGAACCTGACATTCTACTGTTTAGGATTGTAATCCATGTGTCAGTTCCAAAGGAGCTGTTCATGTTTAATTGCATTCTGGGACCACATGTGTATCCCTGCTTGTTTACAAGGATTCTCTCCCCACCTCCTTGAATTCCTTTACCAGTCTTCCATGTATCCCTTTAATCACCACAGGGTTCAGAGGTGTTCCTTCCTGCAGAGAACATAAAACAGTTTATGTACCTCCCACAATCCTTCACAAGAGCTCCCTCCTGGATGGCTGCATGTTGGACCTTTATGCTACTCTCATGGAGGGTAGGGGATGCCAAGGAAGACAAGAGGAGGTGACCCTGAAAGGTAACGAGAATGTCCACTGTCCCTTGGGCACATGACTCTCTCTGAGCTCTGGGTATGGACACAGAAGAAGAAAGGGAGAAATATGTTTCTTCCCATGTGATCTCCATTGACTCCTTTTAGGGAGCACAGACTTTATATATCCACTTTGATGGTGCAGCAGAAAGGACAGGAGCTAAGGGCCAACTAGGCAAGATCTGTGATTCAAATCCCAGTTTTGCTGCACTTGGTCTCTGTGGCTTTGTATAAGATGCTTGAATTCTCTAAGCTAGAGTTTATTCCCCTTCACAATAAAACGTCAATAAGAGTTCCTAACATATAAAGTTATCCTGTAAATGAAACAATATAAGTAATGCTGATTGCATGATTCATAGTTAGAATTCAATAAATGTTAGCAAGAGCTATTGTTATTATTTTTCTACTCCATGAATCCAAAATGAGTTCAGTAACCCATTTGCACACACAACTACTTTTGCAACCCCGAGGCCAAGAATATCCTCAGTTACCTTTCAAGATGACTAATTTCATTGGCTGATGTCCAGAACCCAATGCTATTCCTCCTCCATGCATGAATTCCTTCCTGTGCAAAACTGCTGGCCACCGAGTCTTAAAATCTATTTAATAAGAGAAAAAAAGTAATCACAATGCAAAAGAAATGGCACAGAATTGAGGTTCCCTTCAAAGAGTTCATGTCCGGGAGCCCTCGGCACTGTTAAACATATGGCTCTTCTTGGAATGAGGATCAGATCCTTTCTTGCTTCTCCTCTTGCTTGTCTTATTTATCATCCCCTTTAGTTTTATTTGGTTCATGTTTTGCTCCTTACCACACAAATTTTCTCTCAAGCTACCTACATAAGCTTTATTCCTTTTATCCTGAGAAACTTTAACCATACTCAGTGGCACAACTTTCACACTTTTCAGAAGACTCATAAATGTGTATCTATCATCTATCATCTATCATCCATCTATCTATCCATCCATCTATTTATCTATCTATCTATCTAGAGAGATAGAGAGATAGAGGATATAGAATAGATTTTTACTCTTGGTTTCTAATTGCATGCTAAGATACTCCATATCAATGTTTGATGGCTAACATATTCACATTTAAAATACCAACCCCATAACTATTCTCCTCACCTCCTATAAAACTTTCTCCATGTCCTGACTTTCATCTTCTACGTACATCATCTCCAAGGAGCAAACTCACATGATATTTAATCAAACAAAGATAAATACAATTTCTAAATTTTATCAACTATTTCTTTGAGAATGTTCTTAAAGCTTCCAGAATTCATCATCTATAGAGGAAATAGTAATAAGGACTTCCCCCAGTGGCAGATGGCTTGTATGTAAGAACTCTGTGAAACATTCTTACTATAAGAATATTGAAGTTCTTGACATTGTGGTTTATTGTTTTCTGGTTTCATGATTTCTGTACCCATAACTTGCCTTGAAAAAGGTATAATATGTGAATTATTCTGCCAAATTTTATACTTACTTCAAGACCCTCACATTTCTAAGTTGGGTTCTGATAGTACCTCTCACTTTCCTCCTGCATTGTCTTTACTGGCTCCATTGCCATTAAAAAAATAGGCAATTTAGTGGCCGGGTGGTGGTGGTGGCGGCGGCGGCGGCGGCGGCGGCGGCGGCGGCGGCGGCGGCGGCGGCGCACGCCTTTAATCCCAGCACTCCGGAGGCAGAGCCAGGCGGATCTCTGTGAGTTTGAGGCCAGCCTGGGCTATAGAGTGAGTTTCAGGAAAGGTGTAAAGCTACACAGAGAAACCTTGTCTCAAAATACCAAAAAAAGAAAGAAAGAAAGAAAGAAAGAAAGAAAGAAGGAAGGAAGGAAGGAAGGAAGGAAGGAAGGAAGGAAGGAAGGAAGGAAGGAAGGAAGGAAGGAAGGAAAGAAAGAAAGAAAGAAAGAAAGAAAGAGAAAAGAAAGAAAGAAAGAAAGAAAGAAAGAAAAAGAAAGAAATAGGCAATTTAGTAAAATCCATTAATACTTTAGTCAAAGATTGCAATTCAGTTTCACAGGCCCCTCCTATCCCTATCCCTAGTAGCGACTCCATTCTCTAAATTATTTTAAATGGTATCTTTCTTTTAAATCTACAGCTTTATTACACCTGTCCCTTTGTCTAAACACCTTGCCATGTTTAAAGTTCATCTTCAAAGTAGTTCCCAACAACCAGGATGT
The DNA here is from genome assembly GCF_007827085.1 of Peromyscus californicus insignis. Taxonomy (NCBI): domain Eukaryota; kingdom Metazoa; phylum Chordata; class Mammalia; order Rodentia; family Cricetidae; genus Peromyscus; species Peromyscus californicus. Next base: position 29,720,395 of record NW_026294514.1, read on the forward strand.
CCTGGTGGCCTCCATTTGATCAGGACGGATCATTCCATTTCCACTTCCATAGCTATTGATTTTTATTTCTCTGTATCTTGCCTTCTCATATCAATTCAACAGTTCATTTGTCCAATAAATCTTGTCACAGAGGATCTACTATCTCAGGTAGTAGGAATTGCTCAAGTGACACTAAGCTGAGCAAGCTGGGTCTAGTCGATGTCCTTATGCTATTTGAGCTCCGGAAGGTACTTCTGGGCATTTGGGTCTGTTTCTTTCCCTACAGTCCAGCTTGCTTTTAGGAAGGAATAGATGGTTATCAGATGCTCGTTGATCAATCTAGGCCAGCATTTATAACTCCTGTGGAGTCAATTTCTAGGGAGGAAGCGCCAGGTCAAAGAGTCTTTGCTCTCAGCAGACTAGCTTGCCTAATCAAATTCTATCTGAACATCCCAAGTATAAAGTGGACTTCCTTTTCTTGGGGACTTCTACCTCCTCCTTTATCCTCTGAAATCCTGTTTCATCATGTATACCTACAAAAAAAAAGCTGTTGGGAAGAACACCTACAGTCAGGCATCCCAATGAATTACTTTGCATCAGACCTGGCTGGTCCATGATGCTCTGATATAGTCCTCGGGCCGTGTACTGATGAGGCTTTGAGGCAAGCTGTAAGTTTTCTTGAACTCTCAAGGGTAGGGAACAGACCCCAGTCCTCAGGCCTGCCTGGGTGGAGTCAGCCCTGACTTTGAAATCTGGATGTCTGCAGTCTTATCTTAAACTCTATTAAATCTTTAGAAAGGAAGTGGGAAAGGAAATTGTGTGGTAGGGCTAGTAAAAATCAGAGCATGAAGTGGGTGGAGGCGGAAGGCAGTCAGTACCTTGAATCCTTGCTTTAAGTTAGAAAATCCAAAGGGGGAAGCAGGCTTAGGGGCATTTGCTTTTTGCAGCCTGTAAGTCACGTTTGCACTCACTAGGTCAAGCCGGTTCTCCATTTCTTTTCATCTCATGTTGCAAAGTGAAATTTAAACATTTGCCACGCAAATGCTGTAAGTCATGTTTTTTTTATACACATATACATAAGTGAAAAATCTAGAGGAGTTAATTAAAAAATATATTAAAGTATCCCATATAGAAATCTTAAAAGATTCGGTTTCTGAGCCTTTTAAATATATAATTCTATATATTATAATAGCATACAACCATGTGACTTTTAAGGGGAAATGAACAAAGGCTATTAAAAAGTAACTATGGCCTTTTATTCCCCCCAATTTAGTGCTTCTTTGTTCTTAAAGACAGAAGAAATTGTTTTGACAACTTGATTGTTTTGGTCTATTCTACTTTACTAATTCACTGTGAATTTCTAAATAGTAACTATTGATATGATATAAAAGAAGGTGTTTGTTTAAAATTCATTAATAGCAGAGAAATAAGTCTGAAGCTATAGTCCCCAGAGGAAAAGGAACAGCTACTTCACAGCCATACAGCACATTCATGGGGAAATATTTTAGGGGGGAGGTGTTTAACTTTCCAAATGGTGGGGGGAGTAGTTATTGCTATTTCAACAAAACTCTTATATATAAGGGAGAATTAGATTCTTTTGTGATTTCATGTGGTTAATACCTGAATAAGATTCTCAAGCTTAGTAAAAGGTAGAATTATCTGTCTATCTATCTCTCTCTCTATCTATCTCTCTCTCTATCTATCTATCTATCTATCTATCTATCTAGCATCTATCTATCTATTATATATCATCCATCCATCTGTCTATTTATCTATCATCTACCACTTATCTATCATTTATCTATCATCTATCCATCTATGTACCTATCTATTATCTATCATATATTTATCTATCATATATCCATCTATCTATCAACTATCTATCTATGTTTCTATCAATCTATCATCTATCTATATATATATCATCTATCCATCTATCATCTATCTATCATCTACCTATCTATCTATCAATCATCTATCCATCTATTTATCATCTATCTATCATCTATCTATCATCTATCCATCTATCATCTATCTATCCATCTATCTATCATCTATCATTTATGTATATATGTATGTATGTGTGTATCATCTATTTATTTATCTATCTATGTATCTATCTGCCTATCAATCATCTATTTATCTGTCATCTATCTACCTTCTACCTATCTATCATCTATCTATCTATCTATCTATCTATCTATCTATCTATCTATCTATCATCTATTTATTTATCTATGTATCTATCTACCTATCAATCATCTATTTATCTGTCATCTATCTATCTTCTATCTATCATCTATCTATCTATCATCTATATATATATATGTCAATCTATCATCGATCTATCTATCATCTATCCATCTATCTATCATCTATATATCTGTCATCTGTCTATCTATCTATCTATCTATCTATCTATCTATCTATCTATCTATCATCTATCCAGCTATCTCATCTCATCTATCTCATGTGTACATGTGTATGCATTTGTATTTATTCATATGGGTATGTGTAACTGTGTGTGCAGGTGCTTGTGGAGACCAGAGGTGGATATGGGTTGTCTTTCTCTATCGCTCGGCACCTAATGAAAGAGATAGGCTCTTTCATTGAACATGAAGTTCATCAACCCAGTCAGACTAGCTTGCCAGTGAGCTCCAAAGACCCAAAGACTAGGATTGTAAATGCATCCACACCTGTCCTGAGGATCCAAACTCGTGTTTGTGAAACCGGTGTTCATACCTTACGGAGCATCTCCTCAGCCCTGGAACTGTCAAACTGTCTTTTAATTGATTTGATGACTTTGTGAAAATGCTTTTTTTCCTCTAAATTCAAAGTGACATCTTGGAGAAATGAAGAAAGGAAGGCAGGGAAAGAGAGACGGAGGGAGGGTCGAGGGACGGAGAGACGGAGGAAGAGAAACAATGGGTGCCGTTAAGGAATATAGAAGTAATAAAAATTGACATAAACTTTGCACTAACTCAGATAAAGGTCTATGGTCTGGTTTGGAAACTAAAGAGCGTTTCAACTGACGAAGAGTCTAGGAAATGGGGTCTGACTCCCAAATGGCTAGGTCTGTTATTAAAATTAACTTCTTAGACATTTGCATAAAAATGACAGTAATTAACATTTCTTGAGCACTTAGCATATGCCAGCATTAAGTTCTCTGTGTTCATTATCATCTTTAAATCTTAGTAGCAGTCCATGCATCAGCTCACGTCACCACTCCACATCGCAGAAAGACATAGGGAAAAAAATAATTGATTTGTACACATTTGTGTGGGTCAGCTAGTTAGGAGTTCATCCCCTGCATTTAATCCAGCGAGTCTCCATCCAAAGTTTATGTCCACGCTCTTAAACTTTCCCTTTGTGCACGGAGAAGTGCACATTCTGTTCAGAGTTAGTCAAAAGGGTTAGTTTTATGTTCATCTTAGAAGGCCACGGTTGTCCTTCTCTCAACCATTTGGGGATGCTTGCCGTGGGCACAGTCATATCCCCAAGAAATCTGGCCCTGCTTTCATCCTTTTCCTCTACAAGCTTTTAAGTTACGGTTGCGCTCTCTGCGCAATGTGGGACCAAAGCTTTGTGCTCAGGAAGATGTAGCAGTTTACTGTGATTCTTTCCTCACATCTTTCCACCCCACCAGCTGGGTTTCTGAAGCTGGGGTGCTCACTGAACGCTCTGAGCATTTTCAAATATTGAATCATCTGCCCCAAGAGAGGAACATGTTGGTGATCCCAAGGAAGGTTCTTTGTAGACAATATCTGGGAACTTCCCTGTTATCCCAATGAAAAGATCTTGGCTTCTGAACTGACTGCCATAGGTGTAAAGTGACAAGCAGATCCAAGAATGCCTTTAACCTTCTGGCCAGGAAAGGAAGTCTCGTAGCCCTGCTTCTTAGACGTTCGTTCTTAATGCTGGGAACATTTTGCAGGTTTTCTGAAATTCCCACCGAGGAAAATGAAATGCTGCCTTAGACAGCCTGCGTTTAATGATAGAATATGCACTCAGCACATTATAGTTGCTCAATAAAGGATTGTTGAAAGGAATTAAGCTCTACCAGTGGCGTAGTGCCAAGAAAAACATCTGTAGGATGGTGTAAGCCCAAGTTCAGGTGCTCCCTGTGTGGCTTATTTGGGCCAGGTGTTGAGTAAAGGGACCTTGAACCTAAGTGCTACAGAGAAGAAGTGTGGAAACATTTTAAAGTTAAATCAAGCATAGTGATGTCTTCCCTTCTTTTTATTTTTTTTAAATCACATTGCTAGTTTTCCATCACCCTGAGAGGAAGGCCCAGAAGACAGATGCCATTTGGCAGTTTAGAGCCACACGATTCGGGACAGTAAAAGTGACAAGTGACGTCTGCAAGATTCACCAGTTGGAGTGTGACAGAAATGCCCAGCGTGGAGGAGCCTGAGCGGCAAGAAACCCATGACACTGCGATTCGAACACGAACTCTCTTGAAACTACACGGCACTGTTCCTATGCCAGATCTGTTTACTCCGCCTCCACCGGGATCTCCTTCCCACAAGACTGAATCACTCATTGGAGTACCACGCACATTCGCGAGTCATGTGTGTGGCATTCATTAGGAGAGAGAAAAACAACATAAAATAGCTCAGCGATATATCTGCTTCCCTCAGGAAGGGAGAAATAACTCCCACAGACAAGGGAGCCTTAGGGTGCAGATGATGGAAATGAGTGAGGAGGCGGCGGCCAGGCCAGAGTCTCTCAGTAGGCAGGGTGTGGATTTGCGCAAACTCCTTGCCCTCCATCATCTTCATTATTCACCAACGCTCCACAGTGAGTCCTCCTCCTCTCTTAGCTCCCTGGGAGCAACTGGCTCACAGTGCTGTAGGGCGATGTTCATAAGGTTTGGGGGAGAAGAGCGCCCCTGACTATCAGCTACATTTCTAATCCCTCTAGCATAAATTAAGCATAACTCTCAGTATTCCAGCTGGTCTGCTCACTGGTATGTGGTGGCTGGGTTTCTGGTAGGAGCACTGCCGTTTTAGCACTGCCCCGGGACAAGCAGGGGCCTTTCAGGGTGTGCCTGGAGGCTCCAGTTTTTCTGCAGTTCAGCAAATAATAATAATAATGATAATAATAATAATAATATCATCAACAACAACAACCCCAGGCCCTGATTCAAAATATACATAAAACTGAACTCTTGAGTTTCTAAAATCAATGGGACTTCTATTTAGAAGATGAGGAGGAGAGGACAAACAGCGAATTTGGCTGTTTTTGAAAATAAGAATGAAGTTAAACATATTTGGAAACCATCCACCCTGTTTTAGATATGCAAAGAGCAACAGAGTCCATACCTCGTCTCTGGAGTTACCTTCTCTCAGTACAACCTTTACTTGTAAAGGCATCTTAAGATAGGTGTCCTCTCACTATCAGAGCTAAGAGATGGACCCTAGAATCCAGGACCTAAAGTAATGACATCATCCTGAAATGTCCACATGAAATCTAGAAACTCCCGACAGTCATTAACGTTGGTGGCTCCCCTTCATGCAACGATTATGACACTCTTTCCAAGGATGGGGGTGGTGGTCCTGTTTTTATTTTCAAGAACCATGCACTGAAGTCATTGGATTACAGCTTCTGCATGGTGGGGCTCAGAGTTGACAAGCAGAACAGCATAGGCTATCCCAAGACAGCTAAGGTCAATGATATGATCTCACATCGAAGCTCCGGATCAGGCCAGCTTCCAACATCTTCCCAAAGACAAGCGTCAGGAAGTATTGTTTATCTGCCAATTAAATTAGTCGTGGGCCACTGTGGCTGCTGGTAACCAGCAAGAGCTCACATGCGGCTATGGGACCGGAAGGGGCCAGAGAATGATAATGAGGCTTATCTGGATGCAATCATACTGATCTGATTCAATTTCTTTCAGCAGAAAATTTATATTGAGAAGTTGGTGATATAAGGTACACTTGAGCACTTTGGCTTAGACATAGATCTTGCTCTCACTGGAAATAACATACCATAAATACTCTTAATGAATGTTGGAAAGCAACACATTTAAAAAAGAGTAGTAACAATTGTGCAATGTCAGCTCAAAGGAGCCCAAAATCACTCAGGACAGGAAGGAGTATGGGGAGGCTTTTGAGCCAGAACTGAGGAAATATGAGGCACCTGTAGGCCATTCTGAACAGAGGGCAGATCATTATATTTGAAGGGATACCTAATAAAACAAATCATACCAACCTAGCTGCAAACTTGAGAATCCTACCTCTTCTTTAAAGTATCTGCTGGGCTAAAGGCCCAGAGTGAAAATCAAAGGTGTTCGGAGGCCTTTGGGGGATTATTAGCAGAGACTTCGTGGATTTATTAAACACGGACTGCCTTCAGGATCAAATGGAGAGTTGTGTGCACTTAGGGCACATTGGTGAAGAGACCTATAGAGAGATGAATTCTGTAGTTTTAATCAGCGGTAACAGGACAAAGACTGCTTCATAGTCCTAGGTGATGGGAAAGGATGACGACAATAAGAATTAGTGGTATCCCCCCCGCCACATACATCAGTGGCACTAGTAACAGAATTGGGAAGTCAGAGAGAAAAAAGCTTTGCAAAGGAAAACGAAGGAGCCCAGCTCCTGGAGATGCCTTAGCGATCACAATTCAGATAATCTAACTCCAACAGGAGTTAGAAATCCAATCTTGAAACCCAGGAGAGAGACCAAGATGGTAAATATAGATTTGAGAGTCAGGCACTGCCCAGATGCAATCACCGAACTGACAGATTAGATCAGAGTGTTAGGGGAATGATTGCCAGGGGATGGAGGAAAGTCAAGGACGAAGGCCCGGATGCTTTTCTTTGGGAAACAAAAATGTTGAACTTCTAAATAGTCACTGCTTTCCTAAGTGCAGGCCTGCTTTTGTGCATGTGTGTGCCTGCTTCTAAAATGTTTCACAGCTGTTTGCAATATTCTCAGGACAGAGGTCATCAATACGCTGCCTGGTAGGAGATAATAGATTTCCTTAGACAACTGAGTTTCTAAGACGTTGCAAATAAGTTGTGTCTGATGGCAGTGGGGGGGAATGAGGGTGGTATGGTCTGTATATGTGTCTGTGGGGACAAGACAGATAATCAGATTTTCCTTAGGTAAAATGTCTAGGTGGAGATAAATGTGAGATCTTTCTCAGCCTGTTAAGTACCACTGAGGACATCAGTGGCTGGGCACTGGTATTAGCCATTACCTGCATGGCAACTCTCTGACGTGGCTCCTGTTTTCCGTTACTGGACAGTTAAACTCGGGGAGCTCAGGCAACGTCCGCGTTTCCACATTTAAAATCTGTTAGTTCACAGAAAAAGATTCTAATTACAGACGCCAAAACTGAGATCTTAATGATTATATTTACGCTTTGAGGCTTTCCTGGGTAATTAGTGGACCGCAGTGTACTAATGTCCGACTACATTTATTTATTCATTTATGCATTGCTCAGTTTAATTATTAAATTAATATGTAGTGAAATCAAAGTTTTCTTCATACAGTTCTGTTGATTTTTAACACATGTATAAAGCATACAAAATATGTACCACAAAGAGGACACAAAATAATTCCATCATTCCAAGGCCCTCCTGGGATTCTTCGTTTGTAGTCCAGCCCACCCCTACTCCAACCCCTCCCAAATGCAGTTCACACTCAGCTGTCCTCCACTGGCATGCCAATTCTTATCCGGGATGTCTCAGCTAAATGGACAGTAAATACAATCTTCAAGAGTGGCCTCTATGGGACCGGATAGATGGGTCAGTAGTTAAGAGCACTGACTGCTCTTCCAGAGGACCCAGGTTCAATTCCCAGGACATGGAAGCTCACATCTGTCTTTAACTCCAATATAAAATATCTTGATGAGAGAGAGGACTCTGTGTCAGCCTGATGTCTTTGAGAGCCGTGCAAGTTTTTGTGCATGTCACTACCTTGTTGTATGCTTTCCCAATTTATTGATGTAACACAGTACATTTGTGTGTCCAGTAGGAGATGGAGATTTGGTCCCCTACCCAACTTTTATCAATTATGGATAAAGGTGCTATAAGCCATCCTCTAGTGATTCTTAGGTGGATGTAAGTTTTCACCTTCCCAACAATAATACTGAAGAGTGCAGTTGCTGGATCCTGTGATAAATGTACTTACATTATTTTTTAAAGTATTTGAGATAAGTTCAACCTGTTGGAACACCTATGCAAGCCATCTGGTTGATCTATGAAGAAGCACTTTAGAAACTATACCATAAGTAAAGGAAAGGTTGGGCTTTTCAAGGCTAGAGAGACAGTGCAGGAGTTAAGAACATTTATTCCTCTTCTAGAGGACATGAGTTCAGTTCTCAGCACCCCTGTCCATTAGCTCAAAACCACCTGTAACTGCAGCTCCAGGGAATCCCACACCTCTGGCCTCCATGGGCACCCACACTCATGTGCACAATCCCCATCACACACACATAATTAAAATAAAATTTTAAACTTAGAAAAGTAAATAAATGTAAAACTGGGGCCTATTAATGGAAGGCTATGGCAGACTGAATCTAGGGAAATATCAAACTGTATTTCCAGAAGCACACAGATACCATGCAGCTCACCTTTCACAGTCTACATGGAAGTCAACAGATGCCCCAACCCACTATGACAAGTCACAGTTTTCACACTGCCAAATCCAAACCAAGCTCTTTGACTCTTGCACCACCATTAAGAACTTTTCAGAAAAACACAACAAGACTCTCCCCTCAAGGAAAATCTATGGCCTTAAAGTGAATAAAGCTAACCATTTTCATGTTTCCAAGATGGAAGATATATGATGCCCAAGTTTAGACTTTAAGGATTTTCCCAACTGCCTCCATGAACATGTTTGTCATAACTTTTTCTATTTCAGCATCCTGGAGTTATAAACACTAATGTAAAGTCTACTGTAAATATTTGAACTATAAAAGCAGGTCAAGGAATTGAGATGAGTTGTTTCCATGCTGGCCATTTTGAGGTCATAAAATGTAAAACCAATGTTTAATGCTAACCAAATACCCTACTATGTAAATAACTATACATTAGGTTATAATAAACACCATGGGCTCTAATGGCTTATGAAGTGTATATATTTTAGAGCCATGTTCATTTGCTGAACATAGACTAATTATCATATATATTTTGCCATTAGTTGAACTCTTCATGAAGGGCTTTAGTTTAAGGTCTATGGATTTGGAAAGATAATAAAACATGCACTACAGACAGTACAACTCCAGAATAGTGGCATGTAATGTTCTGCACACTTCATAACATTTGTGTATTTTTACTTATTTAATAACTAGAAGTAAGTAGGACTATTTGAAGGAGGAGCAAAACTTATAATTTAGAGATAAAACTAAAAGTGAAGCCTTTTTGTTTTCATTTTTTTTTAAAGAGAGGAACAATGCCCTCCCTGCGGGATAGAAGGAACCATGTTACTCATGGCCCAAGGCCACACCCCAGAATTAGTTCCCTGGCAACTTTCTGGCCTCTCTAAAGATATTGTATTTTTTTTCAGGATTCTTGCTATTCCTGAGAAGTGCATTGACTTAATGGTTGACATAACAATATTGAAAACGAACACATGTCAATGGCCCAAGGGACCTCTTGGTTTTCTCTTATCCACTCTCTAAATTTTTGTGTCTTATTCATGTCCCTGAGTAATCATTCCACTGAGGACAATGACTTGAACACTCATGATCACTGATGACCTACCTTCTCGGTGACCCCTGTCTGCAGCTCACCTGATCAGAGGGACATGGAAAGATGCCTTTGCTAGAGAGTTGTGCAACATACTGGGTGATGACAATACTGAGTGAAAACTTTCCCGGGCAGGGAAATGGATAGGATGTCAAATCTAACTCAATGGGCAACAAAGGACTGCAGACAACATGCTGGAGTCCTATGTGCTAGGCATACATACTGCCTCTGGACTTTATAGGACTGTTATTTCTTAATATTTCCCCCTATAGAAAGTGCTCAGAAATACACAATAAGGAGGCCAGAAGCTTGTTGGTCTCACTTGGGGAGTTGTGTGTGAAGACCAACAGACCTTACCCGGCATGGAGTCATGAGGAACTGTTAAACTCCCAAAGATCCAGAAAAGTGATGCATAAGAGGAACTTGGAGTAAAAATCAAAATGGGGTGCCAGAGCAAACACTCATAAAGTGGAAGCTAGTAGCAAATCTCAGCAATAATACTGACGTCAGTAATGAGAATAGTCTCTGTGTGAGTCTTTCTCCCACCTGACCCTAACTAAAGAAATCATCTTTAAGCCATATGGAATGGATGCCCGGTTTCAATTCGCAGATTAACTGTGGGTTAATGTTTGTAACATAGTTAGAGCAAAGCACTATCTATGGGCTAGGAGATGTAGAAGTAGGGAATTGTTGTAGAACAAATGACCTTCGTCCCTTCTAGCTCCAGGCGGTCAGTGGGCAAGCATAGGTGCTTATTGATTAAGGCATCCCATGCTTAGTTGACTTCTGTTGTTCCAACAAACAGCACGACCAAAACCAACTAAGGTGAAGAGAAGGTTTATTTCATCTTCCAGGTTACAGTCCATTATCAAGGGAAACTAAGGCAGGAACCTGAAACAGGGAACATGCAGGAATGCTGCATACTAGCTTTCTCCTTCTGACTTGCTCAGTTCCCTTTCTTATACAGCTCATGCCCCACCTGCCTAGGGATGGCAACACCCACATGCACCAGGCCCTTTGATACCAATTAGCAACTAGGCAAATTCATTGTAGATAGGGCCACAGACCAACCCCATCTGAGCAATTCTTCAGGTAAGTTTTCCTCTTGCCAGGTGACTGTAGGTTTGGGTCAAGCTGACAGCTAAAGCTAACTATGACACACACTACTTGGTATCTATCTCCCAGGAGGACTTTGCTCTTTTCAAGGATCTTATTTGTCAGTGGACGAGGGAGGATTCTACTACCTTTAAGAGATACATCACCTTATGCAAGTTGAAACACATGAAACCAGTTTAAATGCCATACACAAGCATGTGTGCACATGTTCACATTCATATTACTTATTCTGCAGACACAGCCACATGGGTAGGCTGAGAATAACTGTACTTACAACCAAAAAGAGCTTTATGAATGCTGGTCTACAAGGCATGAGTATGTTGTTCATCCGTGGAACTGAGCGTTTTCATCTATTCTCCTGGTCATTTTCTCCAGATCCTCCTTAAAGGAAGAGGGGGATAATGAATCTAAGAAGGCATCATGTAACAGTTTTAGAAGTAATAATACTGAACAAATCGAAGAAAAGTCAGACCATAAAACATGAATATCTCTGGACCACGGGATATTGTTTCTCGTAGTATTTATTCATCGCTGCCTAGGTGAATGTATATTTTCATAATTACAATTACCACACATTCTACTTTGCCACATGATCTCAATATTTTCCCACATTCTCTTTATTTCATTTTCAGATGTACAATTTTGAGGATAATCAATAGATAAAGCTAACAATGTTCTGTTACCTGGCTTAAGAACAAGAGCCAAGAGTATTTATGCACACATGGAGAATAAAAAATGCAGCTATTCAACAGTCATGGCTATTTGCAGCTAGGCCATTTGCAGTGACAGAAATCTTTAGTGGTGTCACCGTCATCAGTAAGGTTACCTCCTTGATTCACGTATTTCAAATTGATTTTACTTATTTTGCACAAATGTGTGTTCTGGCTAAATTTCTAGTTGGGAGTGATAATGTTACATACGTCTAAAAGGATTCAGTACTTCATCAGAAGTACTCATCCCTAGTGTGGAAGGAAAACCACACCTCAACATGTCTGTGACTTGCCCATCTCTGAAGTCCTTTATGCTTTGTTGTGACTCCTGTGAGTGCTTGGAGGAATGTTCCGAAAGTCAGTAAGCCTTTGTACTTGACTCTGGGGCTCACTCTGGCTTGGCTGATGACAGCTGGTCTTGCAATTAGCCCCTCCGCTGACCTCATGGTCAACCACAACCGCCTTGGAGATTTTTAAGAATGGAAACCATGACTTTGAAGGTATCTGGGCAAGACCTGCATGTGTGCAAATAAACAGGAGAACCGTTTGCTGTGCTTTAGCCGTCTTTCTCTCTCTTGCATACAAATTGTCCCCATCCACATGTGACAGGCACATCTGGTTACCTACTCTAGTGAGTGAAGAAATGGATCTAACAGGAAGAGGAAGCCATATAATACTCCCCGGGAATGCTCAAAAGAGGATTTCTGTGCCTTTCATGGAAAATGGGAGTCTTAGGGGAGCATCCTGAGCAAATTAAGAAGGATAATTTGCTTACTTGAGTTGATTCTTTTAGTTCAGTAGGTAGAAATATGAAGTAAGGAGAGCAGGATGGGTCAAGAGTTGAAAAATACACTACAAGAAGCAATTGAAATCTTTAACAGATTGTAATGGTAGGTCTGTAACTAGCCACACTCCCTTCTCTGCTCATCCTCCCCCCAACCCCCACCGCCATCTTATCTCCTGCAGCAGATGGAGGCCATGAACATCCACACAAGACCACATCTGCTGAGTCCAGAGGCAGACTGTGGTTTAGAATCTGGTTTGGAGACATAGGGGGTGGGCTGAATGACTGCAAATGAGCTTAGCACCCAGCTCTTGGTACAGTCTTTTGATTTCAGTCAGGAAGAGTTATCAAAACTCTGAAAATAAGGTTGAATTGGTGACCAGTTGACCAAGGATCCACACACACAGAGGTCTGGTATATAAGAAACTTAAGTCATCAAATGGTGTCTGGGTGCCAAGAGGAAAGCATGTTTTATGCCTTTCTATGGGATGTTGGCATGTAGTAAACTTACCCATCATGACAAAAGGAGAGGAATGGTAAGAGTTAAATGATGTCCTCAAAGGGAGAGGGGAAGTATGCTCTTACACCTCCCGAAAGGCCTACAAAAATATTTGGAAGTGTTGTTCACCCTATTATTGATCAGACTCCCCCAATTTTCCACCAGAGAGAGGGATACACGACTAACTTCCCTGATTGTATTTGGTGTATAATCACAATCAGGACTGAAGTACTTTCTTTAAAAAAAAAAAAAAGACAACAATATAACTAAGTGTGCTGGTCAGTTTTAAGTCAGCTTGACACAAGTTAAAGCCATCTGAGAAGAAGGAACCTCAATTGAGAAAATGCCTCCATAAGATTGAGCTGTAAGGCATTTTCTTAATTAATGATTGGTGGGGGAGGGTCCAGTTATTGTAGGTGGGGCCATATCTGAGCTGGTGATCCTGGGTTCTAAGAGAGCAGGCTGAGCAAACGATGAGGAGCAAGCTGGTAAGCAGCACCCCTCCGTGGCCTCTGAAACAGCTCCTGCCTCCAGGTTCCTGCCCTGTTTGGCTCTCCCAACTTCCCTCAGTGATGAACTACAGTGTGGAAGTGTAAGCTAAGTAAACTCTTTCCTCCACAACTTGCTTTTGGTCATGGTGTTTCATCACAGCAATAATAACCCTAACTAGGATACTAAATAATCACATCTAGTTGATAAATGAGGATGATTTTATGTAACACGGGAAAAGTCACCCAATAACTTTCTATAATGATTAAAGCAAGAATATTCTTTGGAGTTATAGCTGTAATCTACTTCAACCCACTATAGCTATTTAGTTATGTGTGACAGTATAGGAACCTTTTCATATTTATTCTTTGAGCTGGTTTAGTTTCTATGACACATAGAAAAATATGTGACATGAATAGTATGTCTTTATGTTACTAAGTATTTACAGAAATTTGACAACAGAAGCAACCATATTATACATATGAAATGTTCCAGAAATGTCTGATAAATGAACCAAGTAAAAGAGAAAAATGTTTGCAAGAGTATTTAAGTAGCATGCCTGACATTCAAAGAAAAATTCTAAATAGTTTTAGGAAGAGAAAATGCATACCCCACCCCACTCCAGGGGTTTTTTGGGGAGACTGGTATAGATGGACAAAATGTAATGGACATTGGTCATTCCAGGAATTCTTGCAAAAGCTAGCATTTAAAAACAGTTCCAGTCCAATTTAAATTTAAATTCTCCAGTGAAACATCATTCAGGAATAGGCTGAGAGGCCTTTAACCAGAGGGGTCAGAGAGCATTCTAGCAGTCAGGCAGAATAGATACCTCTTTTATCTGGAGTCTCACAAGTACATGGCCAAGGCTTCAGCAGCTGCCTCTGTTTAAGCTGCATTAGAGCCAAGCCTGAGAGATTGTGGATTAGTCTGAGGTAGCTGTTTTGGCTGTATTAGTGAGATTAAGCCAGTAAGTACACGGCTTATTCAAATCAGTGTCCTTAAATGATCTCAAGACCTTTGACAGGTAATTTCTAAAAACCAAGAGATCAGACTTAACTCATGGTAATGGCATGGCTCTTTGATGAGAATTTTCCTGTAAACCAGTTAATTATTGATTTCTGTAAGGCAGAGAATGAGGTATGCTGCAGCCCTTCTCTGTGAAAGTGGTTTTGCTCCACGATAACAAAGGACATGTGTCAAGGTCTGGGTAGATTTTGAGTTGTCACACCTCAGGAGGAAAAGTTCAAGTGGCATCTATAAGCTGAGATCAGAAGGATGGTCAACATCCTGTGATGCTTGCGACAGCCCCCCTCGTGTCCTCAATAAAGAATTAATTGGCCCAGAACATCTGTAGGGCCACTGCTGATAAATGAAACTATATAGGATAAAGATAATCACACAATTTGAAAAGCATCAAGCTAACAACACCTTAAGATTTTGATTTATGGTCATGAAAAATTCTGATATAGTACATTTACCCCATGGCTAAGCTATTCTCTAGCAATAAATTAGGTTTCTATGACACTGTATTAGTGGCCTGAAGTCACTCGGGAGCTGATCTAAAGGGGACTGCTCTTACACCTTAACCACAGCCTCAGGGTGCTTAAAAAGTTACGGGAACTTTCAAAAGTTGCTAATTCACAAGTAGGCATTAAGAAAACCAACACATTAAAAAGGACATACATGCACTGAAAAGGGAACACATAAACAAGTTTCTATGTTCAGGGAGAACACAAAGTGTTTCTCAACCTGTGGGGCCAATGGCCCTTTCACAGAGGTTGCCTAAGACCATCAGAAAACACAGATATTTACATTGCAATTCATAACCATAGAAAATTAGAGTGATGAAGTAGCAACAAAATAGTTTTATGGTTGGGGGTCACCACAACATGAGGAACTGTATTAATCTGTGTGTGTGTGTGTGTGTGTGTGTGTGTGTGTGTGTGTGTGTGTGTGTGTGTCTGTGATGGGAAGGTGATCATGAGTTAGAAATGGACAGTGATGGAAATTGATCTGATCTTTAAAGAAAAATAAAACTGAAGATTAGTTAGTGTCTGCCTCTGCTACCACAGCAGTTACGTCATCACCTGTCGCCAGGTGCCTTTCCACCGTCAACTGTGAGACGTGTGCACCCTTTAAAGTGCCAGCCAGGCACAGCTCGTCCTCTTTGCCACACCTTTCCTCTCTTTGCTGCTTCTTTTCTCTCCTTCCTCTTACTCCACTTACCCCTCTTCTTCCTCTTGTCTCTCTCTCGTCTGTCTGTCTGTCTGCCTCTCTCACGTGCCCACTCCAACAAGGCCTTTTGCTCTCCTCCTCTCCAATAAAGCTCTTGCACTAACTGTTGCATATGGTGTCTTAGTGGCATACCTAGGCAGGGCCTGCCAAAAGGTACCCACCCCATCCTTCTTTCATTTATCCTTTCAGTTAGCCCAGTGCTTCTCAACCTTCCTAACGGGGCGACCCTTTAATACAGTGCCTCATGTGGGGGTGACCCCCAACTATAAAATTACCTTGTTACTCCTTCATAACTGTAATTTTGCGACTGTTATGAATGGTAATGCAAATATCGGAGATGCAGGATATCTGGCATGGGACCCCTGTGGGGATTGCAATTCACGGGTTCAGAACTACTGAGTTAGGAGAACATGCAAGCAATCCAGCAGCCTCTGTTAATGTGAAACAGAAAGCGGCTAATTGCTAATCCAGTTCCCTGAATGCTTTCAACAAATAACCGGTGAAGAAAGGGATATGCAGCTACAGAGCAAAAACTACTTCAATTATCCATGTTTTGGTAAACAGAGATTTTTATGGTATTGTTAAGCATGGGGTGGGTGCCCAAAGTAGGATTAATTAAGGTGCATTTAATTCAAAATATTTAAATCCACATTTTATCATATAACAAATTTTGGCCACTGCTGTCTTGGGAGTTGACTTAAATCCTCTCTTTAAAGTGTGTTGACAGGTTGTATAGGTAGAGCAGCAGAGGGGCTTCGAATACAGTGGGGAAGAATTTCCCCTTTGCTTTTTGTAAGAATTCCCGAGGAGAAACGAAAACTCTTTTTGCTGACTCATTTCTTATCTTCTCTTGGTCATTCAGCAGTGAACTTCCTGTAGATGCAGAGAGTTGAGGGAATGGTACAGACATCTTAGTAAACCCCGGAGGACATCCTTTTTGCCAGGGGGAATGGCGAATGGTGAGGGTTTTGCTAAGTGATCCAGGCTAACTTCAATGTAGGCTAATAATTCTTCTGCCTCAACCTCTCTAATGCTGGGATTTAGGCATGTAACATATATTTTACTTTCTAGACAGATGCATATATTAACTTTGGTAAAGACAGAATGTATCTTTTAGAGAGACCTTGAAGGGCAACAACAAATATATAACTAGACAATTCTTAGGGTCTATGACAGAGACAGGCTAACTCTTGACCCCCATAGGGACTAGAACCTGAAAGACAATATAGTACGCTAACACTGGCCAATAGGCCTGTGAGCATCAATTTGCTGTATCTACTTGTTTAGATCTACATGACCAGGTCAAACTTTTTTTTTTTTTTTTTTTTTGTTTTTCAAGACAGGGTTTCTCTGCGCAGTTTTGGTGCCTGTCCTGGATCTCGCTCTATAGCCGAGGCTGGCCTCAAACTCACAGAATCTGCCTGGCTCTGCCTCCCGAGTGCTAGGATTAAAGGCGTGCGCCACCACCGCCCGGCCAAACATTATTTTAGATGCTTCTGCTGGAAGCTATTCCAAGCATTCTTTAGATGAGATTGAAGAAAATGAGCAGGTTGAATGAAGCAGCTTAATCCCCACAGTGACAGTGACTTCATGTAATGAACCGAAGGGCTCAGTGGGAAAAGGCTGTTCTCCCTGGAGGAATAAAGAATTCTGCAAGGACTGTCTCCAGACTTGAGGCACAAGCTGTCACTTCTCCCTATACTTCAGGCTGTCGGTTAGGAATGACCAGTCTCTATTACCACATGAGCCAATGCTCAGAGGGTATTCTCTCATTCTCTCTCTCTCTCTCTCTCTCTCTCTCTCTCTCTCTCTCTCTCTCTCTCTCTCTCTCTCACACACACACACACACACACACACACACACACACACACACACTTCTATATAAGACTGCAGGTGCAGGTCTAGATTACGGTTCCCATCCTCCCTTTGTTCATACTTCTTGTTTCTATGGTAGAAGTGTTGCACTTGAGGATAGAGTACAATGTTCAGCAAGACGAGAGCTTCAGACGTGTACCAACCTGATTAAGGGTACATTTTCAAGACTCATTAAGGCTAGAAGGGTACTTGTGACAACAAAAGACGTTCAATAGTTACCAGAGGTCAAAAGAGATATTTGGGAAATATCCATAGATAGGATTTGCATATACTTGATGGCAGACTTCTTTTTGCTAGTACCAGTTCCTCATGGATTTTGAATCTCTGCCATCAAAATACACGAGAAACCCATACTAGCAAAAAGAGATAATTAGACAAACCTATAAACATGGTGAGTGTACCATTCTCACCAGCAAACATGGAATTAGGAAGGGCAGAGGAGATCCGATTTACAGGTGAAAGTGAATCAGGCTGGTCGTGTATATGTGATCACACTCTCACTTTTCAAGAGTGTGTGGAACTCTTATAAGGAACATGCACAGAGTGAGCCTTAAATAAAGCCTCATTGAAGAAATACGCATGGTTCAGAGAATGTTCCTTGAAAACATTGGAAGCAACATAGAACTGAGTATCACGAAATTGCCCCCTAAGGCCTAAAGAATATAAATAGAACACCCCACCCTACAGTCCATGCTATTGTATGGGCTAAAGGAGAAGGTGAAATGAGAGAAAGAACTTCTAAATGAGTGGTCCTTCATATCAAAAACAAGCAATCAATTATTAGAAATATGGTTGAGTTAGATGTGGTACATACCTAAATCCCAGCATTTGAGAAGTTGAGGCAGGAGGATTATTAGCCTTTCTCTGTTTCACTGAAGTAAAGGTGAAGAGCAGATGCTGCTGCTGCTGAAGTGGGACAATGAGAAATGTCCATGGAATGAAATGACTAGGCTGAGGTTGGGAGTTCTCGTCTTTCTTTTCTATCCAGGAACATCTTACTGAGAATAGCAGAAGTCCCCCAAATGGTGGTCACCATTTTGTTATTGAACTTGGGCATCACAACCTGTGTCCCAGGTCAGGTCTGGCCATCCATCCTCAACAACTGAACCAACAGAGCCACATTAACCATGGAAACAGACAAAGGGGATGCAGACAATGAGGTCACATTGGGAAAAGGACCAAAGAGGCCCAGCAACCCTTCAAGGACATCTTCAGGGTCCCAAAGTGAGATTAAAGTTTTGAAAAATCTAGTTTAAGTTTTAAAGATTCTTTTAAACCAGAACAATGGATTTTTATGAAAACCAATACTATTATTAATAACTACATCACATTATAAGCACTAGGCTTGAGTCAGTGAGATGGTTCAGTGGGTAAAGAGGCTGAATCCTGCAAGTTTTCTTCTGAACACACACACACACACACACACACACACACACACACACACACACACACACTAAATAATACTACTAATAATACTAATAACAATAATAATAATAGTTTAAAATTAAGTATAAAATTCTGAACCTATTTGCCTCTGTTGGCTAATCCTTCCAAACAAGTAGTTGAGAGCAATAACACTATAAGCAGAAATGAACATCTGTTCAAAATATTTACAATACATATTCAAAATATTAGTGAGGGAAAAAAAGTTTAACTAGAAGAGTTTGGAGAATTCAAAAACATAAAGATTTTAATTTTTCCAAGATTAATCTATAGGTGTGATATAGAAATAAAAATCATAAACTCCAAAATACGCATGGAAGTGAAAAACACTTTTAAAGGTAATGAAAAAGCTGGAAATCTGTAATTCCTTTGAAGTGAGATCCTGAGAGCCTGGGGTCGGGCAGCCTTGGTGTAAGCAAAGGGAAAGTGGGTGATGGTGCCGAATGGGGCTCACAAATCAAAATTACTATCATGATCTAGAATGCCATAGAAAAGATGGTGTTTTCCGTAAACAATGCTAAGGCAATTTGTTCTCCATATGGACTCAAAAGTGTGTCTGGACCCCCATTTCCCAGCACACACAAAAAGTGGTTCCAGATGGATTACAGATAGACATGTGAAAGAGAAACCATCAAGCTCTCAGAGGAAAACCCAGGGGGACATTCCTGTGACCTTGGCAGTGACAAAAATTTTAGAAGCAGAACAAAAAGGGACAAAGTAAATAGAGGAAAGAAAAATTCATTTAAAAAATTAGAAGGTTATAAGACACCATTAAAAGAGTAAATACCCAAGTAAAAAGTGGTGCAAATCATTCAGAGTAAACATATTTGGCAATGAATCACATACAGAATATGTAAATAATAATTTTAAAAGGTTGTCAACTAGAGGAAAAAAATAAGAAGACCTGAATAGACTTTTAACAGCCCAGGATACTGAATTGCTGCTGAGTATATGAAAGTATCTGATAGTTCCTATTTGGAAGATAAATAGTCCTAAGACCACCATGTGATAAAACTATACATGCGCAGTAACAGCCAAGTAGATAGTCAACAGCCGTGTTAACAAGACTGAAGGGAAGGGGAAATGCTGCAGATTTTTATGGGATTGCAGGGGATTTGTCTCCTATTGAGCATGCACAGATCATAGGGTGGTGCAATTTCGCTCCTAGGTACAAATGCAGAAGAAAATTGTCCATAGATTTAGAGCTCCAAAGGAGAAGGCCACTCAAAAGCCCAACAAGAGAAAACAGGTGATGAATGACCAATATTATACAATCAAATTGGACAACAATGAGAATAACCTGTATGGAAAATATGAATGATTTTCACCCACATAATGTTACACACACACACACACACACACACACACACACACACACACACCTCAAACACAAAAGTGTGCGTGCTATGCGCTTTGATTTTACTTCAGAAGGTACAAAACAGGGGACTGAGGTGATAGCTCGGTCAATAAAGTCTTTGCCTCACAGGATGAGGCCCTGAATTTGATCCCCTGATTCTGCATAAAAGAAACGGAATGTAATAAGTACATCCTTGTAATTTCAGTGCTGGGGAGTTGGAGACAGGAAGATCCTTGCTGCTTATACATTTGAATGCTTAGTCATCAGGGACTGACACTATCTGAGAAGGATTAGAAGGTGTGGCCTTCATGGAGTAGGTGTGACCTATGTGATCCTTTGGCCAGCCAGACTGAACTATTGAGCAAGCTCCAGGCCAGCGATAGACCTTTAAAAGACAAGATAGAGGGTACCTGAGATTGACTTCTGGTCTCCACATGCATGTGCACACACAAACACACACACACACACACACACACATACACACACACACGTACAGGCAAAGGTAGAAGTCACAGCACAGTAATAATTACTTACATCAACATTGTTTTAACCTTAGAGAATCAAGGCCTCAAAATTAGATAGAAAAAGCACTTCTGGATACTGACAATGTCACATTTCTCAAAACTGTCCCATGTTCATATTAGGCTCATACTATTCTTCAGTTAAAAAACAAAAACAAAAACAAGCAAGAAGCCTGAGCTCTGTCTGTCAGAGTGCCTATGTCAAAGACTGACACTTCTTAACTGTGTTAGTCACTGTTCTATTACTGTGAAGAGACATCATGACCAAGGCTACTCATAAAAGAAAGCATTTCATTAGGGATTTGCTTACAGTTTCAGAGGCTAGTCCATTATCATTGTGGTGTGAGCATGGCAGTACACATGGCATTAGGGCAGTAGTAGCTGAGAGCTAATCCTGATCTGCAAGCAGAGAGAGAGAGAGAGAGAGAGAGAGAGAGAGAGAGAGAGAGAGAGAGAGAAACATTGGTCTTTGACACCTCAAGACTCACCCCAGGTGAGTCACTTCCTTCAACAAGGCCATAGCTACTCCATCAAGGCCACACCTCCTAATCCTTCTCAAATAGTGTCACTCTCTGATGGCTAATCATTCAAATATATGAGCCTATTGGGGATGGGGATTCTTATTCAAACCAAACACTAGCTAAGTGCGCTCGGGCAAGTGACCTGCCATACTGTGTCTATCTCTTCATTTGGAAAACAGTCATAAAATAGCCCTGGACTTCAAAATTGTACGGATCAATTGATTCAGTGAACTCCAAACATACAAACTACTTCCTAAATTAAAGGAATCCCTCAGTTAGTGGTTGCTAAAGGCTGGCTCCTAGGTATGCCAAGCTAGAATACAGCTGGGGTCTGCTTATGTCACAGAGTGACCCGAATGGTTCTTTGAATAATAAGATCTGAAGATGGTCTATGAGGCAAGGTAGGGTCATTTTTTTTCCTAGGGTCAGTTGATTGACAAAACGTCAAGGAAGGTGATTTTCCCTTAATCTGCTGACTGTAAGCGATACTGGGGAAAGACAATTATGCATAGATTTTCAATCTCTCCCACTTCTCTAGCTGGAAGGCTGGATGGGTTCTTCAGTGAATGTGCCCTCTTAAAGCAACATATGAAGCATCTCTTTCCAGATTCTCAGTATTCTCTCCTAGATGGCCTCAGCTTCCAGAGGAACTAAGTTAGACATGCATAAGGATATCCATCTTTGTGTGTGTCTGTTTTTAGTGTTGGAGATGGGTTGTATGAGGATAACTGTGTTTGTGTTTGTTTGTTTGTTTGTAGTGTTGGAGATGGGATGCATGAGGATATCCATCTTTGTGTGTGTTTGTTTGTAGTGTTGGAGATGGGATCTAGGGCTCACACGTGCCAGGCACTTCTACACTACTTACTCTACCATTAACCCACACCCCAATCCTCCATCGCTATTTATTTTACTTTACTATAGAGTCTTAAGTTAAGGTCCAGGCTGGTTTGCAACTCACTCACAGGTGTGTATCTCAAGCCTCACACCTGCAGCTATCCTCCTGCCTCAGCCTCCTAAGAGATGAGATTACAGATGTGCACCACCATTTTTAGTCTAGCATCCCAGGCCTGCTCTATTTCATGAATTGCCTGGATGTCTTTCAAGATAATGGCTGTAGAAGATCTTAAAGCACCCAAAGTCAAATAAAGAAAGGTAAACATTATGAGGGACATCATGGGAAATGTTTAGGACTTTCTTTGTCTCCTGCTTTTATTTTTCTTCTTATTGGCTTAGGCCTAACTATGATAATAGTCCCAACGATCCCTTTGGCTGACCTTAGGTAAGCAGGTGACCTTTTATCTAAATTGATTAATTGATTACTCTACTTCTTGGATTGGTTTCTCTGAGGAAACAAGATATTTCTGTAATTGCATAGATGCCATCTTTGATGGCCATTAATGATTGAGGACAATTCTTTTGTCTAGAACCTTTTTAACTGATAAGGAGCATGTGCTGGTCTGTTAGGACCCTCAGTTCTATGCTGTTGTTTCCTTTGCTAGCTGGGCCAGAGTTGGGGATAACCTACAGAACACAGAGTTTACTTTGAGAACTCCTAATCAAGGTAGAATTTTGTACAAACTAGTGAATTCCAGTATTACGGCTAAAAATTAACATTTCTTTATGTTAGCAAAATATAAAATATCTGTTCCAGGTTAGTGAACACATTCACATACCATGAGCGTGGTATATTCCAAACCAACTGGGACAGAGGCTCAGAAACATCCATACTTTGTGTCCTATGCTTCACCTGGCTCTCCATTTGGGATTTTTACCCCCACTCTTTGAAGTGATTCCCCGAGTCCCCTAAGTCACCACAGTAAATTATCAGATTCAAGCTGGCAATCATGGAGACCCTCTTATTAGGCACTCTGAGTAACATGTCTCAGTTTGGGACTTACAGCTGGCCTCTCTCGTAAGTGAGGACAGTATTGTGAGACAAGGCCCTTAAACTGCTGATCTGATCTTCTTTTGGGGGTGGATAATACAGATAATACCTAATTATCTGTTGGTAAGGATAACAAGGCACAGACCTGGTCACGGAACCAGTCTGTACTGTGTTGACTGGGAGTAGGAAAAACAGTTTGGTGTCTCATACCTCATACAAAGTAGAGAAATAAAGCAAGAAAGGGTAAGAGAGAAAATAGGAAAACAAAAAATATTCCCATGGTCATGAATTTTGATTCAAAAGTCTTAGAATGAAGTTATTTATAAATGTATAAGCTTGATTCACAGATAGTTAAAACAACTGTTTACATCTGCATTGGAACATTTTGAGGCATTTTTAATGAGCCTTGGGGCTAGATCTTCAGTAAAGATGAAGGAATATTCAACTGGGTAAGATCTGTAGCCATTCATATTGATAACTATGGATCCAGGGAAGGCAGCCCCAGACTTGAAGAACTGGTCACACTCATTAAAAGATTTATTTCCAATGCAGTGTTAAGACGGACTTCAAAGTGTGTCTTGTTCAACACCTCCAAATCTTCTGGTTGAATTGCATGAATGGATATGTCCAGGTGCAGCCCTCTACAAGGGAATTTGTGTTTTTTTGGCACGAGGCTTGTTACAACTATATTCCTCCACGAGGCCAGTTTGCACTTGTTGAGAATGAGGCTGGGAACATCATGTACAGATGTTTCCAGTGTTGCCCATCTAGAAGGGCAACATGAGGCTGGGTGTATCATATGTGAATGTATCCAGTTGTCTCTCTCTCTATAGAAGAACAGCTTAAAATTATTGAACATGAGGCAGAGTGGCAGGGCAAAAGTGAAGTCCTGAGAACTATTTTGTTTGACATGAGCATGGACATGTCAAGGACTCTAATGCCTCACACCATGGGAGTGACAACACCTTCCCCAGGTAAGGCTCGGATGGATGGCAAAATCTTTCTGAGGCCAGCAAACCAATGTTGACAGTATCTGCATAATGTTCACTATAGCTTTCTGCCTCCAGATGTGTACAGCTTGAAGACTTTGTCCCTTCAATGACTGTTCCTACCTGAGATTAGCTAAACCTGGCCCACTGTTTAGCTGTGTGCAGTGACCCCCCCCCCCATCCAAGTATATCATAAACACTCTGAGAGTTCAGCTTCTGCAGCTTCTCCACTTGAGAGAACAAACCGTTCAATCCCAGCTTTTTCTACATGTGTCTGTGTGTCTGCCATTTCTTCATTTTTTGTCACCCCAGTTAGGCCAGTCCCTAGAACATGCAGAGCACGACACTGAGTGTATCGTGTATGCATGTGGGCAATTGTACTTCTCTTTATAGAAGGACTGCTTACAGTTGTTGAGTATGAGCCTGGGTACATACAATGTTTTGTGTTTTTTGGGTTTTTTGTTTGTTTGTTTGTTTCGAGACAGGGTTTCTCTGGGTAGTTTTGATGCCTCTCCTGGATCTCGCTCTGTAGACCAGGCTGGCCTCGAACTCACAGAGATCCGCCTGGCTCTCCCTCCCGAGTGTTGGGATTAAAGGCGTGTGCCACCACCGACCGGCGTATGTATTTATTTTTATAATGTCCAACAAAATCAGACTGAAACAGGCTTTGGACAAGGAGAAATTCCTCAGTTGCTACTGCTGATGACAAGCAAGCAAACGGTCCTGGTTCCTTTTCCCCTGGCTCTGACCTGACAGAAGCCACTGAGGAGAAGAGCAGTTTATTAGGCACTAGAGTCAGGGGATTTAGTTCGTCATGGCAGTGAAAGTGTGGTGGCTGAAGTAGCCTGGCCTGTGGAAATGGGAGCCTACAGCTGGTCAACTTGTGGCTGTAGAGGAGACTCAGAGAGAAAGCTACATTTGAACCCCATAACCATAGGTAGGCTAGAATACTCCCTAGTGTCCTACGTCCACCTACTAGGCCTGGCTTCTTAAAAGTTCCACAGTCTCTCAAAACTGTACCACCAGCTGGGGACCAAATGCTTAAACATATGGGCATGTGGGGGACATTATAAATCCAAATCACAGCACAAACACATGAGTGTACCCCACAAAGTCCTCGGATGCC
Organism: Peromyscus californicus insignis; assembly: GCF_007827085.1. Lineage (NCBI taxonomy): Eukaryota > Metazoa > Chordata > Mammalia > Rodentia > Cricetidae > Peromyscus > Peromyscus californicus. Next base: position 29,745,624 of record NW_026294514.1, read on the forward strand.
TTTTCTTCTAAGGGAATTCATTTTTCCAAAAACTTACCTTTAATACAGCCTTCCTTCCAGATGACAAAGGCAATAGTTTAAGTAGCTGTTTTTCTACCACATGCCATGCGTATCCTGATCTAGACTAACTGGATTTTCAGAGCCCTCCGTTTTCATCACAGCAGAGAACTAGAGCTCTATTTCTTTGACCTTGATGGTTTTGCTTTGTGGCTTACTGTCCACTGCCAGGTTCTACCTCTCCACTAATAGAAACCATGATTGCCAACTACACTGATTAACTTAATCAGGAAAGGACTATCAAGAACATGTCATGTAGTTTATAGGAACAATGGGAGACCAAGGACGTAACTCCACAAGTGCGCTGAAACCAATGGCAGTCGGAAGGGCTGACAAGACCCTACACAATAGACCAGCCTTAACTCTGTGATGAGTCTCACACGGTAATTAATGCGGCTGTGGCCATGACTCCATCATTGCTCATGGTGGTAAGCACTGCCACAATGCCCCTGGGTACAAGATGATGTTTTCTGTCTGTGCAATTGGATATCATTTAGTTGCAATTCAAAGTTTAAGGTGGGCCAGGCCATGGTGACACATGCCTTTAATCCCAGAACTCGGGAAGCAGAGGCAGGCAGATCTCTGTGAGTTCGAGGCCAGCCTGGGCTACAGAATGAGTTCCAGGACAGGCTCCAAAGCTACACAGAGAAAACCTATCTCAAAAAAAAAAAAAAATACATTGTATGAAGTTTAAGGTGGGAATGCTAGGGTGGCTGAACTGAGACTTTACATTTATATCTACATGTCCCTGGTTTGGGGGAAGAAAAAAAAGAACAAGAGAAAAATTTCACAAATATGAGAGGAAAATTCATATCCTAGCCGGGGAAAAAAAGTATGACAAATTTCTATTGCATAACCACAACAAGAGTTTGTGCTAGAAAGATGAATACACATAAATAGAATTATGCATGAATACATACATATATTCCCAAGAAGAAAGATTTCTGGGTTTTGAAGAAGAACCCTAGAAAGAATACATGCTTCTTTTACTTCTGTGGCTTGAATTAATTTTTTATATTCCTGACCTTTATGGGTTTATTGCAACAAATAGTCCTAAAAGCATTGCAATTTCTACATGGAAGAGAATGTGTCTTATAAATCCAGCATCCCCTACAACTCCAAATAGAGGGTATTGTAAAGAATATGTCCTCGATAAGTAACTACTGATTTATTGACCTTTTCTGTCAATATCTTCTTGAGTAACAATTGATTCATGAACAAAAAGAAAGGCTGAGATGTCAGAAGTGACCCACAGCTGTGAAGACAATGAGCTATCAGGCAAGTTCAGAGTGTGGCATTGGACCCAGTAGGAACAAAAGGGATTCATGGACTTCTTTCTTCAAAATCCAAGACAAACATAAATGGAAATTATTACCATTAAGACTAAGAATTCACCCTTGATATTTAATTCCTTCAAAACATATTCAATTTCAAAATTGTCTACTGAAAACAATACCATATTTGACTATCCTAATAATATCAGACTTTGCTGAAGAGCAAATTTTTAAATGGTTCTGTTTTCTTCCAAAGCTGGTACCAGACCTACCTCCTGTAATATATGTATCAGTTTACTTACTAAAAATACCAAGGAGAACAATCTTGTGAAGTACCTTGCTTCATGGTCCTTTTTTGTTGCTTAAAATTTGGGAATAACTGATATCAAAATTGTATAGCCCACTGACCATAAGAAAAAGTTTACCCATCCAAGTAGAACACAATAATGAGTTATTTCAGTAGCAGGCCCAATAACATTTTCCCAGAACGTTCTGAAGGGGCCAACTCTTATAAATGTATTGAACTCTTAAAAGCCCAAGAACACTTCTTAATTAAAATGTCATTGCTGAAAAATTCAATTATGCCTTAATGTTTACTCAGCTGACTGTATTGACATATAGAGATGTATTTCAACATGACGGCAACATTGAATGGTCCAGAATTTTAATATGCAGAACTTATTAGTGATTAGGGACAATAAATAAAAGCTCATTCAAGATCTCAGTAACCTAGGTCATGAATAAAAAAATTTCAATATGAAAATATTAAGATAAAATGAACCTGGCTCTTTTTTGTCATATTTATTAGTGAAGGAGAAACTGGCAGGGCAGCATTGCAACATGCATTATAATATTTATGCCTACTAAAATCAATGTGCATATGTACTCAGAGCTGAGTGGAAGCTGAACCTGGTGTGTGGAGGTGAAACCAAGCACAATGCTGGCAACAACAACCAACTGTGTCTTCAGAAAAGATATTCCTGGGTTACCATGGAGATGGGAATAGTGCTTTCTTTGGTCAGTGGTGATGATTGTCGGGACCAGAGGCTCATTTTCTGTTCCTGATTCCCACACTAGATCTCTCTAGGGCAGGTGCAGAGGAGGCTCCAGGAACATAAGGTATCACTGATTACTAGGTTACGTTGCACAGAATGTGTTCCTGATGCCGTCCTCTTCTGTCAATGTCTTCTACAGCACAGATTCACTCATGAGCAAAAAGGAAGGCTGAGATGTGAGGTGTGACACACAGCTGTGAAGACAACTATGGGTGTAAGGAGAGTTCAGGGTGTGGCATTGGAGCTGCTAGGTATGAAAAGGACCATGGAGTCTTTCTTTGAAATCTAAGGAAGAAGTAAAAGGGGCCATTAAATAACCAAGACTAAGAATTGAACCTAGGTGTTTAAATACTCCGTGTTTAAATCACTTTACTGCAGGTTCTAGATCAGAAACAGGCTCAGTGCCTCTTTTTTTTTGGTATTCAGTTTGCATTTATGTCTGTGTGAGGGAGTCAGATCCACTGGAACTTGAGTTACAGACAGTTGTGGGCTGCCATGTGGATGCCAGGAATGACACCCAGGTCCTCTGGAAGAACAGCAAGTGCTCTTAACCACTGAGCCACCTCTCCAGTCAAGGGTCTCTTATCCAAGCCAGTACTTGGGTAATGTCTTGGTCCTCTGCGTCTCTGCACTGCGAGAGGGTAAAAGCTAAAGAAGCAGCCGGCGCTCTTCCGCTCAGACCTGAGACAAGAGTAGCCCTTCTCACTCATCTTTCCCCCTGGCCCTTCCTATTTCCTGCCCAGACGGTTGGGAGTTGGAGATGCTGGATAATCTAGGTCACTGTTTCTCCAAGTGACTGTGCATCACCTGGGGAGGTGGTTAAAAACTGCTGATGTCTGCCTTCCTCTTCCAAAGACTTTCATTTTATTTGGTCTTGATCATGCCCTAAGAAACGGTAGCTAGGTCTGCAGGTGGTACAAATAAACCATTAATGGGAAGGATAATGGATCCAGACCAGTGTTTGAACAGTAGTCAGATAATGGAGTGACCATTAAGTGTACCTGCAACCTGAAAAGATGATCATACGAAAGGCTTAAATTACAAGAGGGACAAGAAAGTGCTCTGGTTTTATTCTTTGGCTGTGCTACCAAGATCTAACCCTGATAATTCAAAGGACATATGGCATCTGTGTTGGAACCACTTTGGGGCATTTAAATGAGCCTCAGAACTGGATCTCCACTAGGAATGAATACCCAGTGGCTAAGATCTATAGCAATTCATCTAGAAAGCTGTGGATTCAAGGAAGGTATGCCCCAGACCTGAAGAACTGGTCAGAGGGACCAAAATGTTCCTTTCCAATGTGGTTCAGAGACTGACTTCAAGGTTTCCAATCTTATGATTTCTTAATTCCTACTTCAAATAATAAATAGATATTTATAATTATGTTTGTTATATTAATTATTATTTCTTAATTTATTATTGATATAGTGAAAAATAATTTCACTACCATCAGATTTCTTTCAATATTTGAGTGCTTCATTATTGGCTCTTTGGGGATTTATTCAACAGCAAAACATGTTAATTTAATGTCGTGGTTGTCTATAAGGAAACTGAGGCCTGGGTAACCTGAACGATAAGAGAAAATCCTGTGCCTGGAAGACTAATCTTCAGCAATCACAGTGGGAGGTCAAAACTTACCAGAACAGAAGTGTGTTGGACAGTTTCTTGTATATCTAACAGGAGCTGAGCTCTGTGGTGAACATGGCTACACACCATGGAAACGCGATGAGAGAAAGGTATGTACAAGTTCTGAGTGACAGAGAAGAAAACGCAATCCAGGTCTAATCAATACAGAGAATGTGCTGGCTTCTACCAAATGGGGAAACTTGAAGGAAGCCTTCAGCCATGCCTGGAGAGATGACAATTCCCTTTATCTGCTGTTTTCTCAGTCCTGTCTACTTTTGTCTTGGTTGGTGGTTTTCACTTTCAGGAAATCTTTCCTTCTCTGCTTTTTCTTCTGAAGAAAGAGGAAGAAGGAGTCAACTTACATTAGCATCTCTGGTTCCCAGCAAACAGCATTAAAACATCAACATCCCAAACTGAACCAAATATCCACCCTTGAATCCATCACCAATGTGGGAAGAATGGGATGGAATCACTGAATACAGGGCTGGGGCAAATCCTTATAAAATTCTAAAAAGCCACAGATGCAAAAGAAAAAGAAAGGAAGAAGGGAGCGAGAGGGGCAAGAAGGAAAAGGGAGACAAGAGAAGAGGAAGGGAGTGGGGGGCAGAGCACAGATACAGAGAACAGAAATTTCTACCCAGGAATTCATGTAACTGAGTTCCAGTTTCAATTCTCCCAAGGACGTCTGTATCATTGGTTAAAGCAGTCACTTTCATTATTGCCGTGAGCATAGTGGAGAAAGTGATCTGATTTCTAATGCTAAAATTCTGAACTTCAGATCTCTCAAGTACCTCATGCCCCAACTCTCTGGCTTTCAGCCCTGGTTTTTGAGAATCATTTAAAGGAACAGAACTGATTTATGGTTATGGGCAAAATTGTTCAGGGAAATTAGAAGAATGTTTCCACTTTCCTCTGCTAATATGGGAACTGCTGGTCCTTTTAGTGAGCAATCATGGCACCAATGCCTGACTTCTTTTCTGCTGGCTCCCTGGGTGACAGATAAATCTGAGCAATTTCTCTAGCTTGTGTAACAATGGATTTTCTTATATTTGCTTTAAAGCTTCTTTGAATGATTCGCTTTGCTCCCAACATCCTCTTGCACTTTGCAGAATGTTATATGACACCACAATGGTAAATTTATTGAGGCTTTCAATTTTAATTAGTTTTTTTTCTCATTTTTTCCCTGAAAACTTAATCCTCTTTTAATGAAATTGTAAAATATAAGCAAATCTTACACGACACTTTTATCACTTGCTCATTGGAGATCAAAAGTCTAACTGCACAGCCCTCTAAAGTCATACCAAATTCTAAGTGTGTATTAAAATGATAAGTTTTATCTTGGATCAATGGCTGAGCTTTAATTTATTTGAGCAAAACAAAACAATGCAGATAATGGTTCAGGGTCGTATTTCAACATGTTTTAGAGAATGATGATATTATTACAGTAATTTTTACCACGGTTTTAAGTATGGTAGGGAGCAGATTCTTAACTTAGAAATTTAATGGGGTTAGGTTTTCCATCAAAAGGGAACTCACCATATAACTTCTCCGTAAAGAAAGGAGGATTCGCTCTCATATCTCTTGCCATGTTTTATGGAGTAAAATAGCACCCACTGTTGCCTCTGGGTAACCATAAAAATCTAGTACATGTGTGAGCTATTGGACTAACGTCGTGATCACCTCAGCTTAGGGATAAAGAAAATATGTGTACTCTCATTTCTATTCTGAGTTTTCCAACCCACCATCTCTTTTAAGGGCCGAGATGACATATTTTTCTCTCTATCATCATAAGGCTGTACTCTCCATTTAATTTAGGCACCTTGGTTTATATTGGTTTAGATTTCTTTTTTATTTATGATCAAAGTATAGGCTCACTTTGTAGCCTTATGCTGACAATTTACGACCAGCTTCTGAATGTCCCTTGTCCTTTGATTAATGACAGGCCTCCTTCTTGGCACTCATGACCTCTTCCTCTCATTGCTCATCTTAGGCAACCAGTTGAAATTCATTAGCCCAGGTACCTGTTGAAATAGGAAAGCCCACATGGAGATAATGTCTGCGTTTTCAGCAGCCTCTCCAGGCCAGGGTGTCAACCAAGAGAACAGCCATGATGTGCCATACACAAGTCTGAGACCTCCTTACACTAGAATTCAACTTTGTCCTCAAGTCATTGGAGAAAAACTAAAAAAAAGGCAAAACTAGTTTGGGGTAATGAAATTAATTGAGAAAAAGCCAGTCTAGCTGTCAAAAGACAAGAACCTTGGGAAGAAAAGCAGCTTCTAAAGGTCAGTTCTCAGCGAGTTGTAATCTTTACCATCTGTGCTCGGCCTGGTACGATTCTGAGACTGTCATCTGCAGTCTTCCCGGGAAAGAACAGACAAGGGAAAAGCGCCTTGTCCAACAGGGAGCCTGGATGTACTTAGCTGGACTGGAAAATGAAAACACTGCATGGTATAAACTCAGGCTGACCCTTACTCTCCCTTCTCCTTGACCTACGCGGCTCCACAGATAGTTTCCCCAAAACAGTGTGACAGCCAACTGAAGGAACTCAGACTCCAACGAAATGCACTCGTCTATTTACAAGGCAAGTCACTGGGTAGCTGGACTCAGGGTGGACATTCTTTATGTCTGAATCTATGTTCTCAGGCCGGCTAACATGGTGGGCTTCCTTTGTGTTTAACAGGAACTACTTAAAAAGGAGGTAGGAACAGGCAGTTGGATTCTCTTTGTCTAAAGATTTGGCAGGCAGTACGCTATCTCGAGTGCTGTGATCCTGTTTTGTTTCACTTTATTCTATTCTATGCTGTAACCAAGATTTTGCTGTTATAATTGTAGATTTTATGCTTTTAAGACTTTTTACCCAATATACAATAGCTTTTGATTACTGAATGTGGAAATTCTTTTACTTACACTTCTTGAATCTGTATTATTTCTGAACAATGGAAAAATGAAAACTAAGGAAGTTTTATGTAGTATTTATATATACATATACATGTGCTATATATGCATAAACATAGTATAGCATATTAATATTTACTCAACCAATTCTTCTCTATAAACTTCAGGTGACTACTAGAATAATGTGACCTATGATTAATTTTCAAAAGTGCAAAACATGCTATTTTATCTGCTATCATTATTTACAGAATCTAATGTTTTGCTATTAGCATAAGGTTATCAATTTCTGTTTGTTTGGTTGTTTGTTTCTAAGATTTCAGTCCTTCAGAGATTTTTCAAGACTAGCTAATGCTGACCTTTCCCACAGTACTTACTCCAATTATGGCATTCCTCATTGGAAACATCTGCACATGCTCATCAGCTCTTTCTCTCTTACTTCTCTCCCTTTCTCTTTCTTTCTTCCCTCCATCCTTCTTTTCTTCTCTTTCTTCCATTCCTCCTCCTCTTCTTCCTCTCACCCCCTTTTTTTCTATCCCTCCCTTTTCTGTTTCTACTATGCTTCCTGTTGGCTAGCAATTCTTGGGAGATAAAAGCATCCATCTTTGAAGAAAGCTTAAGACAGTGGATGCTCTAAGGGGAGGTGAAACATTCTATCCTTTGAGGAAGCTTTTAAGCTCAGGAAGTAAACAACTGGAAGGTTTTAGGAAGTCCCTGGAACTGACCAGATTCACTAGGTTCTACTCTCTCAGTAATATATAAACAATAAAGACTGCTGAGAGACACACTCAGAGAAAGGGAGCTTCAAAGTAAGCTCTCAGACAAGCTGGGTTACCTAAAAGAGGCTCAGACATTCTCCAACCTATTGAGCTGTCTGCAAACTGTGCTGTACATTCTAGGTTTTCTTTGTTTTTGTTTGTTAGTTTGTTTTAATCTGTAACCTACACTGGGTAGGGTTTTGGTGATGCAGCTGCTTTTAAGTCATTTCAGCTCCTGTAACTAACCCCTCCCCTTTATTCCTGTAAGAAACTCCAATAAAACTCATCTGTCACCTGTTCCCTCTCTAGGGTGAGTAAACATTTGATTACATCTCCACAGAAATGGTGTCGCATAATATCTTCTTCCACTCTTTCTTCTCTGTTTCTTCCATCCATCCCTCCCTCCTCCCCTCTGCCCTGCATGTTTCCCTTTATTCCTTTAGCCCCTCCATTCCTCACTCTGTCTTTCATCCATCTCCCCCCCCACTCTGTCTTTCATCTGTCTCTCCCTCCCTCACTCCGTTTTTCATCCATCTCTCCCTCCCCCACTCTGTCTTGCATCCATCTTTCCCTCCCTCACTCTTTCATCCGTCTCTCCCTCCCTCCCTCAGTCTCCCTTCTTCCCTCCTATCCTTTCTCCTCTCTTCCCTCACCTCTGTCTTTTGTTCTTCCTCTTTTATATCTACAATATCTGAAAACATTAAGGAACACTCAACATTCCAATGACCCAGCATGCTTATGTACTGCCAGATAAACTTCTTGCTACTCTAACTATGGTAGGGGCAGCAGACTTTTATGATGTCAACATCTGAACTTCATAGATAAAGGCAAGGCTCCCCCACTTATTTTTCTCTTGATTTGTTTGTTTCGTTTCAGAAACACCAAGGAGGAGTTTCTAGTCTCTTCAATATTTGTCTCTGCTTCTACAGCCTCTCAGGAATAGAGGTCATAAACTTTTTGACATAAAACATAGTAACACTCTCCAAATGCTAGTTAATAAAACGTTCCAGCTCTTTAGGGGAAAGAGATATTTTATTTTCTTTCGTTGGGGTGACCTAACGTTGCCAGGAGCCTTCCTTCCGTTTCTCCCAGCTGATGTGGTGCCTTGAACACGTGAAAAGAAAGTCTGGGACCGGACTGTGTTCCGTCACCTCCTGTGCCCAGTACTTCCTAAGCACAGGGATCATTTGTCTCCCCCTTCTCCACCCTTCCTTTTACTTTCCTCCTGATCCACCTCCTCTCCTTCCCCCTTCCCTGCTCTGCCCGCCAAGCACTTCCCTAATAAGCCATTCCCTTTGACAACCTGAAAGACAATCTGATAGCGGGAGCTCCTGAGAGATTATCGGGTTAGGCTTGTTTTGTCCTCATTGTTTGAAGACTGTAAGTTATATATTACATACCTCAACTGATTCGTTTTGTTCTAAAAAAAAAAAAAAAACCCTTTCTCTTTTGGAAGGATGTATCACTGTGGACAAGTTAATAAAGAATTTTTTAAAAATGTTTATTGTCACTGAGGCTGGAGGTCAGTGGTAGAGTGCTTCCCCACAAAGGCAAGGCCATGGGTTCGGTCCTCAGGTCCGGAAGAAAAAAAATGATTTATTATTTTTAATAGTGTCAGAAGAGATGTGCACACATGTGTGTGGATACCCAAGGAAGTTAGGCACATTGGATCTGCCAGGAGCTGGAATTACAGGCAGTTCTAAGCCACCAGATGTGGATGCTGGGAACTGAACTCAGGTTCTCTATAAGAACAACACAGGCTCTTAACCAACGATCCATGTCTTCAGCCCTGGGAAAAACAATCCTAGTTGCTGCAAATAAAACTGTAGAATGAAAGCTGGCCCTAGGGAAAGAGAAAGAAAACATGCAAATGCTTTGTAAATTTAGAATGGTAGGCAAAAGTGGTTGTCTTTTCCTTTTGGGAAAATGACCGTGACTATTAAAGACACTGCTCTAAGCCAATTGTGACGAATATTGTATAAGTTTCTGTCAATCATTATGCAAGTCTATAGGGCAATAATTCTCCATAATAACCACCAACTCCAGTTAATATATTTGTATCATTTTACTTTAGAGGCTTATGAAATGCAAAAGAAAACTCGACTAATAATGCTTTTTACTTAATTGGTTCTACTTGGTGAATGTTCTCTTTCTTCAGTGAAGACTTCAGAATCAGAATTTCAGTTCTGAGGCTGACACTGCTACCCATCAATTCTTTGTTTGTATGAATGTCACCTTGGCTTCAAAGTTCTTGACCAAAGAGACAGGTTCTCTGACATGAGAGATGAGACGCTTTGTGAGAAGTACACTTTCCAGGAATATATCATTCGGCGTTATTATTTTGGCGTGCAGAGAAAAGCATTTCCACATCATATTCTTAACCGATTTTAAAAAGCATGTTCAAAAACACACACAGTATTTTTCCATCAGCAGATGCATCTACCAGGACTGTCAAACTAGGCCACTCTACTGTATGTATATGGTATGTTTGTTCAGGATCCCTCATCTTAGGGAAACACAGCTCTCCTCACCCCAAATTAATTCCTTTGGGAGCTCTGTTTCTTGTCCTTCTTTATTGTTGTTTTGAGACAGGGTTTCATTCACCCCTGGTCTGAATGGTCTGAACACCTCAGCATCCTGGGTACAGTTAGAAATGGAGCCTGTACGTTAGATAGTGTATGAACTCTTATGACTATTCTCCAAGATCTGCCCTTCTCCCTGGAAAGGAGGCTCTCCCTTACTAGCCTGTTGTTCTTTTGCCCCAGCTTTTAGCTCTGTGGTGCATGACTTCACATCATCATTGCCAAGGACTCGAGGCAGCTGGATTGCACTTCAGCAACCTAGACTTTAAATCATGAGGCTGATGTGTTCACAGACAATTGGGAACAATGTGTTTCACACACATGTGCTGTTCAGGAGTGTTTTATAAGACATTCCGATCTATCTTCACCACTGCTGTGCCATAGTATTAACCTGATTTATTTCCTTGGATTATGGTAGTGACATTCTTTCTTTTATAACCCCTCTATAACTTCAAATCTCACATGAATTCTAGAATATACTTTATAAATAAGCCAAGCCACTGTTACACAATGGACAAGATTTTTCTCTTTTTTTTCTTTTTCTTTTTGCTAGACCTCTTCATTCTCTAATCTCTTACACTTTAAATGTATCTGAAGTGTATTCTATAGAGACCTAAGTACCTGTAGGAATAACGAAAGGCTTGAAAATGCTAAGACACTGAATTATTCATTGTATAAGCACCATCCCTTCTGGCTATATCACTTCTTGTCATATTTGCCGATGTCCTCGGAAGTCCATGCATTATTGATTTGGGTTCATATGGATTGATTCTAGTTACACATATTGTGATGGTTTGAATGTACTTGGTCTCCAGTTGGTGGCACTGTCTGGGGAGGTTTAGAAGCTGTGGCCTTGGAAGAAGTATGTCGCTGGAGGGGAAGGCTTTGTGAGTGAAAGCCTCATGCCACTTCCAGCTCAGTCTCTCTACTTTGTGCTCTGGGTTCAAGGTGTACACTCTCAGCTTCCTATTCCTGCTGCCGTCCCTGCTTCCCTTCAATGATGGATTCTTATCCCTCTGGAGCTGCAAGCCCAAATACACTCTTTTTTTCCCCTGTAGATTGCTTGATTATAATGTCTTATCCCAGAAGAGTAAGTAATACATACGTATGTATGTGTACGTGCGCACGTGCGTGTGTGTGTGTGTGTGTGTGTGTGTGTGTGTGTGTGTGTGTGTGTGCACAAATATATTAATGAAAGACTGAAGGGGGTTATAGTAGTCTAGAGGATTGAGCAGAGAAGTTGTAGCCATCCTTCCACAATTAAATGAAACACTGGCATGGTGGGCAACACCAGGTTCCTAAAGAAAAGACAGTGGCTTAAGAAAAAACTAAGAATAATGGGTCGTGAGTTAGGAGTGCCCCTTAATGCACTACCCGGCTTTGTTAAAGGGTGGGTCCATCATAACTGCTATCCTCCCTGACTTGGTATTATATAGTTAAAGCCATTGCTGAAAATAAGAGTGTATCCATTTTGGGCATTAAGACACTGCCACCCACACCCATATGTGCTAATTTGTTTCCTGCCAAAACATGTCTTTTGAATCATGTAGGCTCAGGCAAAGGGGAGAGAAACCAGGCAGCACGTTCAGTGGAATGTAGAAAAATATTCATGAAGTCATGGCTCTGTGACTTCCCACAGGAAGTTTTGGCTTTTGCTTTTAAATTAACCTGTCCAGGTGCTGCTTAGAGGCTGTTAGATTATGGAGATCAGTTCAAAATGCCCATGGGAATGGCTTTTGTCATTGGATTTTCTGAGCAGGTTTCTATGTGGTTAGCAGAAGAGGCAGAAAAGATGTATCTCGGTGACCAACTTGTTTCTAGGGCACCAGAGTCTAGAGTTACTGCTCAGACAGGGACAAACAAAACAATAATGAGCGCTGCAGATCACACCTGAACCTTCAGGGTAAATATGAACCAAGTGCAGACTATATTTTTTTTTTTCTATTGCGTCTGGGTGTAAACCTCTCCTCCCCTTTGCCAGAAACCATCATGTTTATAGACGTGTTTTACTGGGAATCTGCTGCTTCTCACAATGTTTCCTGTACAACTGTCAGAGTGAAACTACATCTGGAAATGACAAGCACATAGTTGTCGATCTGGAAGTCAGTGTGTTGTAATAGCTTGCAGCTACAATATGGCTGTCTTGCTGAATGCCAGAGTGAGTTCCAAAGACACAAACCAGCTGTATCCTTCTGAACAGAGTGCTATTTTTTTTCCTCAGGGTAAAGGAGGGGGTTTAAGAGGTTTGCCATATCTCCTGTCAACCAAATAGAGCAGGATAGATTGAACAGATTGCATCTTAGACAAACCAATTATCTTAGAAACTTTGAGAACTGGCTTGGATCTATGACTGATACATGGTCTAAAAGCATAAAGAGACCTGTTGAATCACGACCTTCCAGAATCGGACTGGGTATCAGGCCTGATGAAGTCAGGAGTCTCCCTTGATGATGAGCCACCCACCAAGAGTCACAAAATGCCAATCCTGGGAATTATCTTGCACATCTCTGTTTCTGAGACCTGGATGGCTGAAGTGATGCCCACGAGGGTTCCCAAGAAAGTGGCCCATGCATCAAGCATGCTGCCTTCCCAATGCTCTGGTTTTACTGTGTCTCTTTCAAGGTTCATGTACTGTAGTCCAATGCCCAGTGTTCTGGGGCCTTTGAAAAGTGGGGGCATCTACAAGATGATGAGGTCATAAGGTCATGATGACTCCCCTTTCCCTCCTTAATGGAATTAAGGTCCTTCAAAAGAGGGTCTCCACATTATTTAGCCCTTTTCACCTTTGCATAAAATATAAAACTAAAAAATCAGCAGTCTATATTTATTATTTAAATAATTAAAATAATAAATATGTGGTTATATTTAGACACTATAGGCTTTGATCATAAAATATGCACATGCAAACGTTATTGTTAAAGTTCCTCTGCTTTCAGGAATGCCTCCATGCTTACATTTATCATCAGGGATATTTGAAGTAAGGAATATCTTACCTCTTCTTTACCTCCCCTTTCCTCTGCAGCATGTTCCTTTTTTTCTGTCCCAGAGAAAGAATAGAGTCTCTGTTACGTAGCCAGATATCTTTTCCTTTCTTTCCCTTTCTTCCTCATGTCCAAAGAGAACTTTGTCTTCTATCATTTCATTGTTCTTATATCTTTAATGCTTAAATTTCCTTTCTACGCGTGTTTTTCCTTGCTTTCAATCATGCACAAATATCTGCATGAAAGATTTTTTAAAGGAACTATCTAAGTTCTGAACCTATTCCATTGGCAGGGTGTGAAGTTAATTCAACAAGGTTCCCTGGGAGATCTGAGAGGGTGGGTGCATTGTCTTTGGATGATAGTGACCCCAAGTTTCTAAACAAATGTTCATCCATTTTATGGACTCAATAAATATTTGTCAAATAAATGAATGAAAACAAAAAAATGAATGAATAATAGACTTATGTATACTAGCTACTTCAACCCCCTCACAATTTATTGCTTGCTTTTCTTTTCCCTACATCAGAAACCTCAGAAGTCACCCTAATCTGCTAGATGTGAATATCATCATCAGTTTGTCTTTATCCTTCTGTTTGTCTGTTATTACTACAGGTTTAAAAAGTGTGGACTTCCTTACTATCAACATCAATAACGCAACATACCAGAGAGAGAGAGAGAGAGAGAGAGAGAGAGAATGTTTTCTTTTGTTCCTTTCATGACCAGACCCTAATGCCATTCTTGTCCAGTTTCATTATCTATGAGTCTTGATCTCCTCACTGTTTCTGGGTTTTCCAAAGATCTATTTTCCCCCTCAGTTCCAGGTTCTCTGGTTGTCAGATTTGAGTTTGTCTCATTTTTCATCTTGGTGACTTAATGGCCTCTCCTCCAGTAAAGAGGGAAAAGGAGCAGAGAAAGGGGAAAGGGATTGAAGTTTGAATTAAGTTTGTAGTTGGATATTACCACTTTTTATATGAAGCCAATGCATGCCTCTTTCCTCCTCCCACGACTTATTTCTCTCCGTTTGTAGCCTTGGTGTAGCTGTTTTGTAGCTGTTGATGTTCATGTTCTGACCAAGTTAGTTTCTTATTCCTAGTAAAATAGAATGTGGGTTTAGGTCATCCAGAGCTAGTAGGAAGCAAAAGACACAAAGGATGACTTGGAACATTTTCATCAGGAAGAAATGCTAACTACTTGGAGAGGTGGGTTGATTTATCCTAATTTGAAGTTCATACCAATATTCATTACACCTATATACAAACATACAAAATATTATGTAAAATATCTGAATATTTTACAGTTCAGTTAAGAAAAATGCATATAGTAATGGGGCTGGTTTTTAATCACCCACATAATAAATGACATTTCTGCAAAGCTAGATGTCTAGAGTAGAAAGAAAGGGAAAGAGGAATTGATTAATAAGCAACACTAACTCATTAGTCTTTGTTTTACTAATACATTCATTTTATTCTGCCACAATTCCGAGAAACACAGCATTCCTAGACTCCTTGGTTCCAGTCCTGACCCACTTGCCAGTTTCAATCTTCTTCAGTGTTCAGAAGTGGCAGTTCTCCTTAGGGACTGTGCTGTGGCATACCTCCCGGGCACGAGGGGCGGAAATGCGAAGGGCAGTAAAGTAACAATAAGGACTGTCTGTTTTCAAGTCAACCTCTTGGTCTGGATGCCAGAACTCTGTTCACAAATAACTGATGCTTTCTCCTGTGTATATTGTTTCTTCTTAGTTTTTTTTTAAGCCCCTTCGCATCAAGAGGCTCTTTGCTGATAACTGACTTTAGACATCTGAAGACAGAAATGATAAATCATCAAGGTATAGAGCAATTGTCTACAATCCCAGTATTAATATGGAGAGATGTAAAGCAAAGACTGGAAAATCCTGGAAAGCTCACAGGCCAGCTAGTCTGGTATATGTAGTAGCAAAACAACAGCTATCCAGTCTGAAATAAAGTGGAAGGTGAGGACCAACACCCAAGATTGTCCTCCGACCTTCACAGGCACTGTGGCACACATGGAACCACATTCACACGAGTGTATGTGCATGCATACACACAAAAACACATGCATATACACACAAATATGCAATAATTTAAAAATATTTCTTTGAATCCAAACATTTTTTAGATTTATTTATTTAATTTTATGCACATGAGTGTTTCATTTGCGTGTATGTCTGTGCACCATGTGTGTGTGCCTGGTGCCCACAGAGGTCAGAAGAGGACATCAGATACACTGGGACTGAGGTTATAGAGGGCTGTGAGGCACTACATGGATGTTAGGAATAAAACCCAGGTATTCTGCAAGAGCAAGTGCTCACAACCTCTGAGGCAGCTCTCCAATCTAAACCCAAACATTTAATGTCCATATTTCCACTGGGATAGCAGGAGTATGCCACCACACTTGGCCTATGCAGTGTGGGGCATCGAGCCCAGACCCTCATGAATGCTGAACAAGCACCTTTCCAACTGAGGTCATTCCCAGCCCCTGTGATTATGTTTTTAAAAGCTGATTTTAAGGAAGGGATTCATGCCTGATATTATAAACCTCATCAAAAATGGGGAGGACATAGGACCTGGGGGGTGGAGACTTAATCCTATTGTTTAATTAAACTGAAATAGCACCAAACACCTCCTAGATACATATATTTATACCCATAGACAATTACTATTCTTAGCCTTCAGCAGAGAAACCCCTCTTTCCAATGAGGATGAAGGCAGAGACATGGCTGCACAGGGTGATGAGAATAACAACATTGAGTATTTGTCTGATCTCCTTCAAGGCTCATGGAGTGTTGAAGAAAGGGGGGTCTGAAAGACTGTAAGAACCAGAAGGGACAAAGAAGAGGAGTGAAAGGGACTCTTTTGGACAACACCCAGTCACTACAATAGTCAACTTTGATCAACTATGGAGGGCCACACAGGCTCTACATAAGAATGTGAACATTAATAGCCAGACAAGTATGAAGAAGGACTCATGGACCCCATCCCTCACTACTGAACTCTTCCCTGTGGATAGAGCCAGGAGAAAGGGGAGTCATTGCTTTCTGCTGTCTTCCTACTGGTGACCCTACCAGCTTCCAGTGGATAGACGCAATCCAATGATCATACAGATGGCCCTAATTAAACCAGATGAGTCATATAACAAAACCAAAAAGTGTTAATCTGGGAAAAGGGGGTGTGCGCTTGAAAAGGGTGGGAGGGAGATAAGAGAGGCTTGGGGAAGAGGAACTAGAATTCATAATAAACGTGTGAAATTGTCAAAGAACTAACTCAATTAAAAATAAAAAAACTCGAAGTCGTTTTTATAATTAATATCTTAATTATTGCATGGTGTTCACACACATATGCATATGTATGTGCCACCATCTTCTAAGTCAAATAAATTTATATGTATATGAATAAAGATAAGAAGCCACTGTAAGAAACATATCATTTAGCATTTTCTCAGTATTTAATTATAAGCATCTCCCATTCAATCAAGAACTCAATAGTTGAACTGAATGTTTTTCTCTTTCGGGACACTCGAGAGTGTTTCCATAGATTCAAATAGCATATATTTGCGAGAACGACAGAAGGAAACATATTTGTTTATGTTTTCGACTGGTTTGTTTTCCCACGGCCGGATTGCTGATGCAGACTCTGTGAATCAGAAAGGATTTTTATGGCTCTCGATGCACAGGACTCTTGCCCATTTCCAAGTGTGATGGTTTGTTTTACCTGGCTCCAGATTGTTGTGACTCCGTGTAGTCAATATTTATTTATGAGAATTGTTAACTAAAGGTAATGAAAGTAATTGAGGGGAATTTAAAACGGGGAAGTAATTTGCTTGCAACTCCTACTTGGAAGAGTTATTTTGTCCTTGATCAAATTGTATATGAATTTTAATTTGGCTCTTCTGACTACAGAGAACATGCCAGCCCCTTCAGCTCTGCTTTATAAATCATCTTTAACTTTGCTGTTGGTTCTTATGTCTGTTTTCTCTTCCACTTCTTAAGTGAATTTCCAATCCCTCTCTATTGTTTTGATGTAAGTATCTCTGGGCCTGGACAAAGAAGACACTTTCTTTTCTTTCCTCACTCTTCGGCTCCCTTTCACCTGGAACAATAAAACACAGGTCCTTCAGTGGCTTTCCACAGTTTGGGACTCTCAAATCTGTTCTGCCCTCCATGTTCGGTTTCAGAGGTTCAAATCCCCTCAGCTCCTTTTCTCAGAGCAACTTCCAAATGATGCTTGTCTCTTGAGCTTCAGCCAAACTGGGGTCCGAGAACGAAGGCCCAGAGGAGCTTCTAGCGCCCGTCATCCAGAATGTTACAGTGGTATCCCTTCAAAACATCTTAGAGATGTTGTTCTCATTGTCCCGTAGCTCATATAGTTCTCTGTGCTTTTCTCTATTCCTAAAACCTGAGTCCTTTGGTTGAAGTCCCATCCAGAGGCCAAGCCCAGCAAAGGATCTCAATGGTCACATTCGAGAGACATCCTAGAAACACCAAAATCTGACACAGCAAACCGGAATGAGTAAATCCATTTGCCTTGTGACTTCTGAGTTTTGTTTGTATGAATTCCACACGATGGGCAAGGGCATCACAGAAAGTCAGAGCTTATCTTATTAATGAGCAACACGTCATTCTGCTGAAGCAGTTCCGCATGGAGCCATGTGTCCTAGCAAATTAGGAACTGAGCAGGGTAAATGACTGGAGTCCTACAGGAGACCATCTTCGGGTTTCTCTGTAAGTGAGGCGCTTTCTGCTGTAGGGGAATGTAAAGCACGTGGCGACTTACAAAAGCTTCTGACTTGGGTTGGAAGCCGTGATCTGTGTTTTAGGTCAAAGGCAAGAACATGCTTTCCTTGATCAGTTTCCTGCCTGCCAGCAATCAATCATTTATTCCCCAGGGCGTTGTAGTTCATGGGTCTGTGGCCTGTTTTCCATTGGCTTCTATTATCATTTGCTAATTAGATTACAACCTAGTATTTACCTTACTGTGCCTCTCAGAGCCCTTCCCCGGCAGTGTTTGTCTGTTAGCTTTAGAAATGTGGCTGAGCTTGATGTCTCTTGGCCTGTTGTGTTAAACCAAGTGGAGGGGAACTTCAGACTCTCCTCTGTTTAGGGAGAGCAGCAGAGGTAAAAGAAAAGAGAATTCAATTACCCTGGCTCACGTTCAGACCTAACTTACCTTTGAGAATAGGCACTTAGGAAATTATAGAGATTTCAGCATCCCAGGATTGCCCCAGGCTTTAAAATATAACTCTCACCTTGAAGTCATATCTTGCTTATGCTTTATACAAAATTATTTTCTAATAAAAAATAGTGTCTATGATGGGTACTCTAGGTGTCTGCCTGTGTTATTTGGTCAAACATCAGTCTAAATATCATTATGAAAATGGGTACTTCCTGTATATGATTAACATTTAGATTAGTGGAATCTGAGTAATGCAGATTATTGTATTTAATGGCAGTGAGCTTTTATTTTTTTTAATCAGATGAAGTCCTCAAATGACTGATGACTCCTCCGAGAAAGAAAGTTGTGTCTCCAAATTGCAGCAAAGAAATTCTGTCTGAGGGCCAGCAAAATGGATGAGCAGTAAAAATGCCTGCTGTCTACCCTGATGACTTGAGTTCGAATCTCAGCATTTACATGGTGGAAAGAATGAGAATGGATTGTCAGGAGTGGTCCTCTTACCTCCATGTGTACTGTGGCATGTGCATACATCACACACACACACACACACACACACACACACACACACACATACACACACACACACACACACAAATGCATTATATACAAACAAATGAATGTAATAAAAAAAAAGAAATCAAGTGGCATTAGTGATCCTATCTGAGGGGCAACATCAGGCCTTCAAATTATTTTGCCAGGGGTCCTCTGTTCTCCAGTATTCTCCTAGGTTCCACAAATGTGGCTGCTGAAGTGACCTTTCTCTCTCCGCTTCAGGTAAGCACTGTGTGGCCAGTGTGTCTTATTCTAGGTCTCTGCTGGCTTGGAGGACTGTATTTGGGGCTCTCCTATGGCATGCTGGCATATAGACATCACAAGTTGGACAAGGACTCTCATCACTTCTACCCATTATCGAGCTATCTGTTTTCGGGGGTGAGGGGGGTTCTGCTTCTGTATTTTTCTGCCCCAAGAAAGGAGGCAGCAAGAACCTCCTAGCTGGGGTTATTGATGTCCATACATTCCTTATGTGATCATCATATAGTCCAAGATTTCTATTTTAAATATACATTGTGTGTGTGTTTATGTGTGTATGCATATCTGTACATATCTGTATGCATTTGTGTATGTGTGTGTGTACGTGTGGGTCTTTGTATGCTGTGTGTGTGTGTGTGTATGTGTTTATGTGTGTATCTATGTATGTGTGCAACTATGTGTGTTGTGTATGTATGTGTGTGCATATGTCTGTGTGTATGTGTCTCTGTGTGTATGCAAGCCATGGTATGTGAGGAGGTCAGAGGACATCTTGCCAGAGTCCATTCTCTCCACCCACCATGTGGGATTCTGGGATTGAACTCAGGTTGACAGGATTGACAGCAAGCTCCTTTTATACACTGAGCCATCTTGCTGGCCCTAGTCCAGTACTACCCTGACTATCTGTGATGAACAGTCACCCCCTCCCTCCACGGCTTGTCCCTGGGCTGCCATGTTCACAGTCAGAAAGGGAAAAAGTGAAATATCAAAATGGCATAGCCGTATCTGGGACAGCCGATGTGAAAATTCTGTCAAAATCTCTCCAAGTGGTTCATCTTAAGATCTCACCAAGAATTATTGATGCACATGAGCCCCATACATGTCCCTTCCCTTAACAGGTAAAAATATAGTCCTCATTTTTGGCTTGAAAATATCTTTGCTGATTGAGAATAAAGTAGAAAAGAAATTACATAAACTGCCAAGAAGAAAATAATGCCTCAAAATGTCTGCCATATATACTGAAGTTATAGTTCTCTGAGCATTGTTTTGAAATCATCAAATGGAAAATTTATCAGAACCCTGGATCTTCCAGTCAGTTCACCAGGAACACGGCATTAAACACTGTATCTATCAATATTCACAGGGATGTGAGAATTCTATGTGGAAATGCCTGGGGCTTCTGGATGTTAGGGAATGGTGATTATGACAGACGCTGTGCAGCCAAAGGCATGGGGTGAATGGAGTTATGACTGAAATGACTTTGCCATTCACTTCAGGAAACAGGTATTTCAAACACAACAACAATAATGATTAGATGCATTTGGTTTGCTTTTGAGTATTCTGTGGAACTCTATGTTCTCAAGTGTACCCTTCTTAACCTTGCCTGCACTCGAGGGGCATCACATGCTGTGGTGTCGTATAGCTATTAGATCATGCAGAACCAGGAGCCCTAGAACCAGGAGCCCTACCACTTCTGTGGCTCAGACATCCCCCTCCTTGATGGCTTTTAACACTGGGGCATTAAATCAGTCTCTCTTAGTTATGATTCGAAAACACTCGTGGGTACTGGAGGATTACACACACTGCAAGAAAGTCTGAATTGAAATAATAACATCATATTCTTGAAATGTTAAATACTCCTACATACTGGATTTTCAATAAAATCTAAGCAAACAAATCCCGAAGCTATCTTTCCTGTTAACTAAAAATGTCACAAATTTAAATTAATAAGTGATATAACAATAAAGCTGCTCAAAGATAGGATTCATCATGCATTAAGCACTAGATTCTTTATTTAGGCCAGACACTATTATGTGATAATAGGATAAATGCCTTGCTAAGTGCATAAAAACGAAACTGCTCTGTATATCATACAGGCATATTATATTTCTGGGGCATTAATTTACTTCATTATGCAATGAAATTATACTTTTTAAGTGAAATCTTAAGGAGAAATCAATTTGCTGAATAGAACCCAGGATGCATTCACCTTAGATAAGAATCAGCACTTACCACAAGTCCCACATAGTGCAATAGCCTGTCCAGGCCCTTTTAAAATAAGGAAGAAGTCTTGAAAACTCGTCGCACATCTTGGCAAACATTTAAGCATTCTTTCTGTTGACTCAAAGTTTTTCCAAGAAAAAGAGAAGGAAGAGGAGGAAGAAAGAAAGAAAGAAAGAGAGAGAGAGAGAGAGAAAGAAAGAAAAACAGGAAGAAAAAAGGCATGCATAGGCCCTAACATGCACAGCTGATCCCGTTGACTGTGTTTCTATAAGTCAATGGCTTATCAGTATATTAGAAAATACATTTTGAATGACCAGCTCCCATTGCCAACTTTCTCACGACTCTGTGAAGTCAGCTCTTCAACAAACAGAAGGCCTATGTCGTTGCTTGGATCACCATAGTCTACGTCACGCGTTTGACTTCTGACTTTGTTCTTGCCATAGTCTCTGTTCAGATGTCTGAGAAAATAACCAGAAGTACAGTTTGTGTTCGAACTCAAGGTTAAAGAGTTAACTTACGTATCTCTCTCTCCTCTACCCTCCCCACATCTAACCTAAGAGTCCATCTCATCAGTCCAATTGCCAACCTGCATTTCAAGTTCATCCACTTCCATCTATTTTCACCAAAGCTTGGACCGGATTCCGTCACCCCTTTCCTTGTCTGTGAAATTGTTTCTTAGTCTGGGTTCCAGACCTCTCTCATGCCACCAGAATCTACTCTGCGGGAATAGACAGAGGAACATTTTTGGAGTGTAAATCGTGTCCTCTCACCAATGAAGCTTCCAGTGACATTCTACCATGGAATAAATCTCTGTGATGCTCCAGATCAGCGGTTCTCAACTTGTGGGTCGGACATCCTGCATAGCAGATATCTGCATTATGATTCATAACAATAGCAAAACTACAATTCTGAAGCAGCAATGAAATAATTTTATGGTTGGGGGGGTCAGCACAACATGAGGAACTGTATTAAGGGGTCACAGCATTGGGAGAGTTTGAGAACCACTGCTCTAGATCCCATTGACTCTGCTGTTCTCAATGTGTTCCATTCCCTTGCCATTTACGGTAATCAACACGTTGGTTTGCTTCTTTTTCTTAAAACTCCAAACTTATTTCCACTTTAGGGCTGTTAAACAGTTTGTTTTGTTGGAATATTTTTATTTTTATCACTTGGGACATACCTCCATTGTTTTCTTCTTGGAAAGATCACAGACCACACTGTGTACATTGACCTTTCCAAGTCACTTTCCATTCCTTTGGGGTTTTCTTACCTCAGTGACAAGGAAATACCTCACCCATCTGTTGTGATCTGCTTCCCTGGCCCCCAGACTCCAAGGGAACAGTGGTTGGGTTTGCTTGGTTGTTATTGTAGATCTAAAGCTAGCACTGTGCTTGGCACTCCCCAGGTTCTCCACATTTACAAAATTGATTGACTGATTGGAGTGTGTAGATTCTGATAGATTCCATGCTGGGTCATGAAGTGTTCACCTCGCCTATGCAAACAAGAAACATAAAAAGACAAATATTCAACATATTTGCATTGTCTTAATGAGCCCTCACCAAAGACCATTTTTAAAAGAGCACATTCATTAAGAAATGATTGGTCTGTTAAAACCCTTTGAACCACCCCTAGAGGCTTGGGATTGACTGATGACATTTTGTGCACTTTTATAGAGGTGTTCTCAATGTTCCTGTGTTCTCTCAAGGGCTATTTCAGCAATATGTGCTACTGTGTGACATTTTGATTTTCACCCCATCAAGTACACAAATCAAAAAAGATGCTGCTATCATGGATGATAGACATTTTATCAATTCTTGCTGCCAGCATTAAAAATAATGTTTGGACAATTCCTCCCAGTGTATATTTAATTCTCTTGATAAATTAAACCCTAGTTTTGGCCTCTGACAGAATTTAATCTATGCAGTTAATGAAATGGGATCCCTTGCACTCTTGCTTCAGGATGCTAACAATATGCTTTGTACGCTTCCTGAAATATAGATGATAGACAAGAAAACAATCCAGATTACTCACTGTCAAATACACTCAATTTCCCTTAAATAAATAAAGCGTAAATGAAGTTACATG
The DNA here is from genome assembly GCF_007827085.1 of Peromyscus californicus insignis. Lineage (NCBI taxonomy): Eukaryota > Metazoa > Chordata > Mammalia > Rodentia > Cricetidae > Peromyscus > Peromyscus californicus. The sequence continues at coordinate 29,768,877 of NW_026294514.1, forward strand.
AATTAGGTGGTCAAATCAGGAAAGTGGGACATCAATGGCACAAGGGTTCTTGGGATTCCGTGGAAAAATTGAGCAAATTCTACATGATGTGAACAACGCAGTGTCAGAGGAGGGGGTGAACATCTGAACAGTACTGTCTCCCTCTCCAGCTTCATAGAGACCTTAAACAGGCCCCGGGGGAAGCGTGCCCACTGTGACATTAGCTGGACCTCTGCAGCGGGTGGATTCTGGCCATGTATTCAGGTGTGATCTGTTCACAGCTGGTCGCTGCATCCTGACAGCCTCCACTATAAAGGAGACCACTGTGTCAGGCTTGGTTTCCTCCAGCCCCAGAGGTCACTAGTCCTCAGTTCTACACCACTCACCCTTCCCCACCTTCTGACATCTGCTTCTCCCATCTCCCGTGTCTCATGTGCACATGACTCGGAGAAAGTATCGATGCCTCTCCCATATATTCCTCCCCTGATGCGGTTCTCGTTGCCCCTCCTCGACTTTCTCCTCCTAAATAGGTCTCCATCTGAACTGTTGGATGGATGAGCAGGGCAGCATCACCTCTTTCGGGTGCCTTTGTGTGATCCAGCCTCAAAGCCTTTCAGGAGTGAGGACAAAGCAGAAGGCATCAATGCAGTCTATTTGGTTTTGTTTAACAAACATAAAAGCTATTTTCAAAAGAACTTGTTTAAGGATAACCTCAGCTAAGACTCCTAGCAATAGTGGAGAGGGTGCCTGAACTGGCCTTCCCCTGTAATCAGATTAGTGACTGCCATAATTGTCATCAGAGAGTCTTCATCCAGTAACTGATGGATGCAGATGCAGAGATCGACAGGCACGTACTGGGCCAAGCTCTGGGAATCCTGTTGAAGAGAAGGGGGAAGGATTGTACAATGCAGGGGGGTCAAGGTCATCACAAGCAAACCCACAGAGACAACTAACCTGGGTTCATAGGAGCCCATGGAGATCAGACTGACAGCTAAGGAGCCTGTGTGGGATTGACCTAGACCTTCTACATATATGTGACATTTGTATAGCCTGATCTACTTATGGGGCTCCTAGCAGTGGGAGTGGGGTCTGTCCCTGATGCTTTGGCAAGCTGTTGGGAATCTGTTCCTCTTGCTGGGTTTCCTTACCAAGCCTTAATATGAAGGGAGGAGCTTAGTCCTACCTCAACTTGATATGCCATGCTTTGTTAGCTTGCATGGGAGGCCTGACCCTTTCTAAACAAGAACAGAGGAAGAGTGGATTTGCGGCTGGGGGTGGGGCAGAGGGGAGGTGGGGGGATGGAATGGGAGGAGAGGAGGGAGAGGAAACTGCAGTAGGGATATAAAATAAATGAATAAATTTAATTAATTAATTAATTTTAAAAAGGACTGTTTAGCTGTTATGAACCTCAGGTCTATAACACATTCACACAGGAAATCAGAAGTTCCTGGAACCAAGCAGTGGTATGGTCTACAGGGTCCAAGTAGGAGATGGAGAGACAGGGGATGGTGAGGACAGGCTATGTCTTTGCCTTGCTCTCTCTTTAAAGAGTTGCCTCTGACTGGCTTATCCCCAAGACAAACTTCCTCCTTCCTCTCACCAGCCTTTGTCATGACCTTCCTTCCGAGTCTTCCTCCAGCCCCCATCTGACCATTCAGACTGAAGCACAGAGCAGCTCCTCTATTAAACCACCTGTAAATCACCCTCCTTTGAATATGCTATTTGTTTCCTGTGCTTACCAGGTAATTACTCTCATCCTGGTACCCTGCCGAATGGTCAAGACCCGGAGATGGAGCTGGGGAGATGGGAAGGGAAGTCATCCCAGTGTCTGTTTCAGGGCATGGACTTGTTCAAGATGATCAACACCTGGCACAACTCGGGTTAATAAGCCTGTGGGATATTTTGCAAAAATTTTTGCCTCCTTTTGGTGTTATTGTACTGTGATTTATGCCTTTATTCAGAAGGCAAATGAAGGGCAAAGGAGCACAATTAATCTTTGTCTACTGAGCTTTTTTATTAAGTACCTATTATGGTGGGTGGAACATGGGGACAGAGAAGAAATAAGCAAAAATGATTTACCAGTCAGTTAAAAGGAAGAAAACAAAGCTGAGTCTGGAGCTGGGCTTCCCAGTTGAGGCACACTGAGCAGGGAGGTCTCAGAGAGTGGGTGTGCTTTGAGCTAAGGGGCACCAGGAGTGGGTTAAGAGGGCCACAAGCCATTCTCAACCCACAGTGGGATTCCTCCTCCCCGAGACCATTTGTAATCATGTAGGCCTGTATTCTGTTGTCATAATGACCAGGGAGAGGAAAATGAGAGAAGACGCAATCTCTGTTGGTAATTTGCTGATAGAGCCTAGGTAGCTCAATACCCTACTGTACCCTACTGTGCTCAGTCTAGCCACAGACAATTGTTTAACCAAAGATGCCAGTGTAATATTAGCCGAGTAGAAACAGGAAGGGTGAAGGTCTTGAGGCCAGCACAGCCCAGCGTGTGCCTTGTATATATGTTTCTTCACTTAACACAGGCGGTTGTGGACCACATATCTTCACATCTTCTCACACCACCCTGCAGCCTAGTGATGCCCATGCACACCAGGTTCTCGTCCACCCTTCTGTGTGGTGTGGGTTTTATCCAGGACCTGAAGCAAAGCAGAGCAAGAGAAGCTCTGATAGTTACTGATATGGTCGTCCTTCAGGCTGGAAGGTGCATTTACTGGTAGCAACTGATTCTCATAAGATAGGAAAGATCAGCAAGAGGAGAAGGAGGGTGCCCACCCTACACATCTGCATGAATAGCTCTGCCTGGAGGGTTATTTATATCAACAAAAGAACCTATTGACACTACAGAGGTTTTCACTCTCTTCATGGAAACTCTAAAAGAAATCAGCTTATACTTTTCATAGGCAATTTAGACAGAAATTGATCAATTTATGGGCTGTACTTGTAGAGAAATGTTACATTTTTACAGGTTTCTCTTTCTCTATAAATGTGTTCATAATTTCTTTGAAAATGGATTCATCTGGTATCATTGGTTTAGACTTCATATATACTCTATGAATTTTTTCTGTCTCATTTTATTGCAAGATTCCAAAAATAGTAGGATTAAAAACATTTGGTTGTACCCTTAATAAATTCAACTTTTTTGAAACAATACACTTCCTATTTAAAATCCATTTAATATAATCCTCCTGTGTATTCAAGCTACTCAACCATTCTCTCCTTAGACATTGAGAATATTACAAGCTTGTTAATGCTACTATTTTATCACCTTTGAATAAAAACAGAGATGCATCCCATTTTATTCTATTATGCATTATATTGAAAAGCATCCTTGAAGAAGTATCAAAATGATGGCATCCAACTAAGGTTTGGATGCTCTAGCAAATAAACCATGCTACAACCAAACTCCGGAAAGAGATTCCAGACATGTGTGTACTGGAAGCCGTCTAAGCCCCACCACCAGGGATGCTGGATCAAGGGTATTACAAGTTTAAGGACATCCAGAGCTGTCTATTGAGATCCTGTTTCTCCACCAATGATGAGGTTCCAGTACACAGAGACCTCTTCCTTGACTGGCTCAATGTTTTGGCCAAGGCAACTTACTTTTTTGTAAGCTGGGAGCAGACAGAATGAAGGCTGGAGCTGAAGGAAGATCCTGATAAGTCATTTCTTCACTCAGTCAAAGAAAGATATTTCCTTTCTCTGCTAACTTCCTAGTCCCCACACTGACAACACATACAAAGCTTGTTTCTTGGCACTGGGCTCCACCTCACTTCTGTCTTCCAGCCCCGAAGGACATAGCAATCCATCTCCTGCAGCACCGGAGGTGGAGTAAACTTGACTCTTTGCATATTTAGCCTGAGCGGAGTTCATGATCAGTTTCTAGGAAGGAATATTTAAGCTCTACTGAGCAGTAGCCAAGGTAGAAATTGTCCTGTGGACTTCTCTAAAGAGAAGAGACACCCATAAATGTGCTAGTGAATGACTTTGGGGGCAGGGTGGTTAGGACCCAGAAATCTAAACCATGCTCTATCTTTTCCTTTTCAGTTGATGATGGCCACGTGAGCACGGTCAGAGGAGCAAAACCTTTTTGATAATTTAAATCTCTCTGCGTCCAGCAATAAATAAAACAAGTGTTTGATTTCATAAGAAAGAAACAAAGAAAAAACATGAACAACTCCCCCACACCCATTCTTTTGTCGATGGCATTTCACTCATCTGCGGGTGAAATCTTCAAAGGCTCACACAGGAATGTGAAAATAGGCTCAGCACAGAATAGCTCTTTCCACAGTCACCGTGCACTGTCCAACTCACATCATGTGTTAAGGTTCTGGGTGATCTAGAGTAATACCACAAAGACCCTGCTGAGGCTCAACATTGTTGTTAGACCAAACATTAAGGGGAAATGGTTTCTTCAAGGTTACAAGCTCTGCAAGAACACCCCATAATTATCTCCACTTCTGAAGTCCCATTGCAATGAAAACACTTTTAGAGTTCAATTCATTCTTTCCTCCAAATTGGATTTATGTGTCCTTTAGGTATTTTGCTATCTCCCTTATTCTTCCACCTCCTCCTTCTTCTTTTTCATGCTATGCACAGTGGGAGGCGATTACTACAGATGCCTATTAAATGTGGGCCAAGTATGTGGATTCAAATCCAGACATGCATGTACCCAGCATTGGTACTATTTCAAGACTCATGAAAGATAACCATCATTCATCATTTAAAGCAGACCCACATTTTTGTTATTGTGTTTCACTTAAAAGTTGACTACCCAGTAAAGTTTACATTTAACAAAGCAATAAAATATTTTCCTGACTATAGAGCCTTTTTTTATTTGATTCTCACAACAATCCAGGAAAATGATTGAGAGCAGCAATTCCCAACCTGTGGATTGCGACCCCTTTGGGGGTCGAATGAGCTTTTCATGGGAGTCAAATATCAAATATCCTGCATATCAGATGTTTACATTATGATTCTTAACAGTACCAAAATTACAGTTGTGAAGTAGCAATGAAATAATTTTATGGTTGGGGGTCACTGCAACTTGAGGAACTGTATTAAAGGGTCACGGCATTCGGAAGGTTGAGAACTGCTGATCCAGAGTGTGAATCCTTGGGGCCGACATTCCAGTTCCTCCAGGCATTACATGGGCTATGTAATACTCCTATGTCAGTGAGTTGCATTTGATATTTCCCAATTTTTATGCAAAATTTCTTTAATTCTCTTTCACTCTTACTGGGATGAATTTAGATTTTTAGAACAAAATGTATGACCTTTTAAGGGTAAATGCAACTCTATTATCCAAGCATGAAATGCCAAATGTAAAGACAAAATGGCCGAATGGCTTGTATCCTTGATAAAAATCTTGCTTCTTCTTTGAGCTCAGCATTTGTGTGGGGTGATGTATTGTGTCCCCCAATATATTGTATCCTCCAATAAAACTTGCCTGGAGATCAGAGGAAAAAGCCAACCACTATATTAAACACAGAAGTCAGATAATGGTAGCACATGTCTTTAATCCTATCACTTGGGAGGCAGGAATCTGTCTGGATCTCTGTGAGTTCAAGGCCACACTGGGGAATAGAGCCAAGTGTGGTGACACACGACTTTAATCCCAGTACTAACCACAGAGGTCTGGAGGTCTATACAAACAGACAGGAAGTGACAGAGCTGGGCAGGAAGAAGAAGTGAAGTAGCTGGGCTGAGAGAGCAAATGAGAAAACGGAACAGAAAAGCATATAGGTGTAAGTGAACAGGAAGTAGCTTACTTTGAAAGCTGCAGAGTTGGTGAGGTGAGGTTAGCTGTGGCTTTTCCTATTCCTCTGATCTCTCTCAGGCTTTAACCCCAATTTCTGGTTGAGTTTTTTATTTAATAAGACCGTTTAGCAGTTCGTCTACATTTGTGTTGTATGGCCTGTTGGAACCTACTCACAAGACTGGCTGGAACATAGGGATACATTAGTCAAGCAAAGGCTAGGAATAAGCCTCAGCATGGAGATATCCCTAAAGCAGAAATGATGGTTCTAATCATTCTGACCATGACCTGGTCTTGACCTGACCATGTAGCTAAACACTCCACATACAGGAGTCTTTGGATAACAGAAACTTTTACAGATATCCATTTGCACTAAAGAAGTCTCTAGACTGAGGTCTAGGTTTCATTAGGCAATACATGGATCATAGAAAGAGGAGTTTCGGCAAAAGTTAGTATCAACCAGTTAGCATCAGCCACAGATTATGTATTACTTGGCATTCAGCATTGTTGCGCATGTCAACTCAGCCCTAAAGATGAAGAGTCAGAGGGAAAGGTACAGCTCAACAGCATTGGTATAGGGAAAATCTCCTAATAGCATCTCAAGTGAGAGCATGATTGAATCATGGACTGGCCCAGGTAGAGAGTACAGGTAAAGTAATACAGGCAATCTTAATGCTCAAGTATAGGAAGATCCTGCCTCAGTTTTCAGTCTATAAACCTTGATGCTATCCTAATTCATAGTGCTCCATGTCTGTACTGCATGAACAACCCTAAGCAACTTTTGTTAGACCACCAGCAAGCTCCTTCTGAACTAATCTACTTACAAAGGATGGTTTCTCCCAGCAGTTGGACTCTCAGTTAATTTCTACCATTTCCTAAAAAGGTCTTGGCTATCAAATACTTGTAGGTCAACCTTGTCACAGACGCAGTCATTTTCATGATCGATGTAAGAACTGATACACAGGAATAGTACATGACTTGTCCAAGATAAATTAATCCCAGGCTGAGAACACACTGAGGCCCCTAGTACCACCTGTCTTATACTCTTGCTTTCTTTCCCACTTCTGAAATGACATTTCAGCTCACCATGTTTGATGATTATATATCACTCCACCTGACCAAGTTATTCCATTCTTCTATTTGTCGATTCTAAGTAAACTCTATATGTAGCTCACTCGTGGTTACCCTCTTTAAAAAACATAAAAGAAATGATCACAATATTGGAATTTCTAATGAAAGAACCAGCAAGCTAACCTAATTGCAGAAGGTCAATTAAACATCCACTTACGAGCTGTAGCAGAGTACCATCTTCTATTCAGGATACAGCAATTGCGTGTTTAATTTGACATGTAACTAGGATCCAGCAACCCAACACACAAGCCCATTTCTTCGCCTTTTAACTTGTTACTTTAACCTGATTTTCATGAGTATTCATTTGAAAGTTATTTTTCCCCCTAGGTTGCTTTGGAAACCACACAGTTGAGTATGATTCAAAGATCCATTTCATGTAGTCTGACTCTATCCTGCCGTTATTCTACCAAACCCATCTTTTGGTTAATTCTTGACTTAGTATCCATCCAGGAAGACATCGAGTGAATGTCATTCTGAAGAAAATAGACAAGTAAACCTCTTTCCAGTGAATGAAGAAAATTTTCATTTCCTTGAAATGGTTCTGAAATAACAGTTTAAAAACCATCACCTGGAGAGGTGATTAAAACATACCAGTTCCAAGGCTTTTGAAAAACACACTTGGTAAACATCCAGTCCACAAATCTGCATTTTAATAAGTATACACTAGTGAATTTTTAAAATGTGGTCCACAAAATATATTTGGAAATATTTATCCCTTATGAACTGATGACACATTAAATACATGTCAAATCCTCTCCATTCCCTTCCTTGCGCATTTATGATTATTAAGCTAAGATGGATAAGTGGTCTCAGACAATGGGGATTTCAAGGACTGAAAGATTCTCCACTCTGTGTTCTCAGTTAGTGAAAAATTACCTCTTGAAACGACATCACCTTAAGTTTAATCTTGATTCAGCCAGAAGCCCAGAACCTGCTGCACATTCATTTTGAAACCTAATCATCCTTAACCACCTACTTCTCTTGATGTAAGGCTTGTGCTTGTGGCTTCCCCGTGTCTCTCCAGAATAGGTGGACCCTTCTGTCTGCCACTGGGGGATTGATTTCTGTGTACAGAACAGTGAGGCACATCGGGAGGTTCAGGGACATTGTACAGGCTGCTGGATAGCAGTTGGAGTTAACAGGGAACGTTAGAGAAAGACCATGGGGAACAGAGATTTTCATAAAAAAAAAAAAAAAACCTCAAATATCGCAAAGCTTCCATTATTCAGCACAATCTGACTTCACAAGAAAAATGAAATGAGACTTGCAACACGGTTTTAGGGGAAGGCTCATCTGCCTTTTGAACATGTAACTGTGATGCATGAAAAGCAATCCACTTTTAGAGCCCAACAATCATTGAGACAAACTGAATAGTGGTGTCGTTCAAAGTGCACCCTAGCCTGCAGTATCTGCCTTCTAGGCCAGATGTTGATCAGCCAGCACAAACAGCAGGTTCCCAGACCCATCTTCTGAGAAGAGTCACTCCTGGCCCAGTGCATTTGAAACTCACGTTCTGTTTTTACCTAAGTAACCTATGCAATCAGACTAATGGCAGCTCTGACGTTAGAAGCCCCCAAAGCCTCCATTCTGAGCTCGATCAGCACATAGTGCTGGTCCATGGTAGTCTTGGACCCCCTGAAGCAGGATCTCATGGCCTCTAAGAAATGGTTTTTGCTACGATAACTTGAAACCACAAATACTACACTGGTCCAAAGAGTTTCCTAGATCACTCTTTTGTACACTAATCCCAGAATTCCTAGAGACTGTTACCATAGAACTTTCTTACATCCAAAGTAAGATTTTAAGATAATGAATATTCCAAGATCTTTGGTGCTAATAGGCCAAGAAAAAGAGGCCCACTTGCCTTTAAACTAGTCTTATGCCATTTTCAATGCCCATCACCCCAAATAAGAGAGCTAGGGCCTCTCAGAGAATGTCCAACCCAAGAGCAATGCTTCTCAAACATGATCTTACCCAGCCTCAGCCTCACCTGGTAGGTGACTAGGGACTAGGTAAGCACTCAGGGTTGTTGTGGAGCATGCACTCCTGCAATAACAATTTGGCTTAAAAACGTGTGAAGAAAAAAAATTATGTTCATATTAACATCTGGATATTTTGGAGCAGGGCACAAAATTTTACTTCATTTTGCAACATGAAAATAAGATTCCAAAGACAATCCCTGCTTGCACTGGCCACTTAGGCCTCTGTCTAGAAGTCACGGCAGGGAGCATGTTCGTTGTTTCCTGTCATTTGGGGTCTCCACCCAGAATCGGAGATCGCTGCCTATTTCTTCATCTTACAGAAGAGAGAAACTGAAGCCATGATTTGGTCAAGGTTAACAATGGGCTGTCATCAGAACTAACCAAACTTGGTCAAAGTCAATCTTCATGTTTTTTTAAAAGCTTACAGAAAGTGCTGTAATCCCAGTGAGCACGTGAGGCATCGATATGTATATTTTTCAATGTTTTCGTCATTGATAGGTTGTATTCTTTCACAGGAGAGAGAAGAGGCTGAATACGATAGACTACCGAAGTGAGCACGATAGCTGTCTGAACTGTGTGAGTATGTGTGTGTACGTTCATGCACATGTTTTTATATATGAATATCATGAGTCTAGATTTCTGAGTTTTGCAGTTACAAATGCATCAGAGTTGGAGAAATATAATCCAACATAGTGCCTGTTCGGAGCACTGAATATGCATTTCCTTATTTTTCAATTTGATACAATGTAATCGTGCTCATTAAAATACAAGTGTGGCCCACCTAACCTCGGCCGTCTCCTTGGGAAAAAAAAAATCATGCCCTCTTAAGTGTTTCCATCATTCAAGTGAAAATCTAAAAGGACTAAACATCTTTCCACTCACAGCTGCCCGCAGTAATGGATTATGCCTTTGAACTTGCCAGTAAACTTCACGGTCCTCGTATAAATATCAAACTTGTCAAACTTGCTTTCCAAGGAAGACGGATAATGAAAGGCTTATCTGTTTGGGGAGTAAGTTAATGCCTCAACTTCACCTCAAAGTCCCATCCTGAGAAAGTTTCAGTTCTAGAGAAGTTCCTGTCAGCTATCGGGGTCATCTCTGGCTAGGCCTGGAGGCTGCATTCACTGAAGTGTGGGCCCACTGTTCTCCCCACCTTCCACAGAGCCTCAAGCACTCGGATGAACTCTGTGCCTTCCTTTGCTCTCCCCTTTCTTTTGAGTCAGGGCACCCGAGGATCAAAGGAGTCCAAATGCATGAGGTATAGTGGAAAGAAATCAGGGAGGGTGTGCCAGGATCACCCCAGGGACCTAGGGGGTAGCCAGTACTGTGAGGTGAATAGCTAAATACTGCCCACCTGGTTCAATTCAGGGCTCAGGCTGACCTCCCAAAGGGCCAAGGGCAATTTTTCTGTGTCTGTAAGTAGACAGCTAACAGTTTTTCCTTTTCTAAGAAATATGGAGATATATATATATAAATATCCCAGAACTATGTATTTGTAATCTGATAACAACCCCCAGCACCACTTTTCAGTATCAGATTGCGGGGAGCAAACGAGAATGCTGCAAAGATTTGGAGCAGAGCATTATTCAAAATATGAAGGACGGCTTTTGCGCGGTGTTCGCTCCCCGCGAGCGTTCTCGACGTGCTTTCAGAACACAACGCTTGTTTCGCTCTCAGAGGTCTTGTTAACTTCTTAACAACCCCCACACGGTACTGACTGCTTGGGCCACATAAAGAGCGCTCCACGGGAAGATCGGGGGCCTTTGTTTGCCTCGTAGGTAGTTGAGGAATGAGCTTCTAATGAGAAACTTCTGGACTTCTTCAAACATGAAACTCTTGTGATCTCAAGTTTCTGCGGCGTGCCCCAGAGAAAGGGCTGTGGGTTTTAACGTATGCAGTGGTACCGGCTAAGGGGAAATACAGGAGCAATTGTGGACCCCCAGAGCCGCCCCTTGGAACAAATGTGTCTACCTGGGCCTTAACAGAGACATCAGACCTCTTGTGCTTTTTACCCCCATCCCCCCTTAACCACTCCCAGATCGATCGCCAGCTGTGTTGTGGTTAAATTTCAAAATCCTCATTTGGCAGCTTTGGGCAGTGGCGCGGCGATGGTTATAAAGCCCGTGGCGCATGTTGGAAAGTGGCAGGCACAGATAGGCACTTTAAAGAGGCATAAAGCCGTCGGAGCACATTACCAGTGCAAGACCCGGTATTAACCACCTTCACGTGAGTTGTATGTTTGTTCCAATAAACCAGTGGTGCCAGATGTAAAATAAGCCTGTAAAACTACTCTCCACGTTATCATCTACTGCTGCTATGTTCAAACACCAGTGAACAAAGGTGACATCTTTCTTTAAACAACGAGTTAGAACAGTGCACACCACTCACAGCACATGTACATTCGCAATACACCATGTATGTCCATACACGTATACACAAAATGTATTGCTACACATAGGATGTCCAAGTATGTAAGGACATGTATATGTGTTTGTATAGAATAGTTACAATGACTTTGATTACTGGGGACATTGAATGAGACTCTCATTGCCACTTTGACTTAGGTCCGATATTAAAGAGATTTGAAAGGCCGGTGTCCCCCAGACTTGTCCCATAACACTGCTCTACAAAGAGAAATGAAGTTCTGTTGGAACGTTCTCTGATGGTTCTTCAGCCAGTGTACCCCCATCCATTCTTCAGACAGAAGCATCTGGATTTTTACCAGGGACCCCACCTGCTGATCAGGGCACTTGAACTCAAGAATGAGTACAGAAGCCAGGCCTGCATAAGTTGCTCACTTGGTACCAAGTGTCTCCAGTTATTTATGTATTTTTTTTTTTCTGGGATACCATATAAGCCAAACCAGTGCCGAGGGTTGGGACATAATCTTTTTGTTTTTCCTCACAGTCCTAGGGATGGAACCTAGTGTCTCACACCTGCTAGGCATGCAGTCAACTGCTGACCTCAGCCCCCAGCCCTGGTGCAGAATCTGATTAGAAACCTTGGGAAGTCAGGCACCGTGGAACACGTCTGTAACCCCAGCACCTTGGAGGTAAAAGCGAGGAGATCTTGAGTTCAGGTTTTCCGGCCTGGAATCTAGTAGAAGGAAGGAAGAGAATGGAAGAACGGAAGTAGAGAAGGAAGGAAGAAAGGAAAGAAGGAAATGACAGGTGGGGGTAAAGGGAGGAAATAAGGGAGGGAGGGAAGGGCAGAGGGAGGGACGAAGGAAGGGAGGAAGGGAAGGAAGGAGGGAACATTTAAAAATAAGACGCTTCCCTCACAACCCCTGAAGCTGTGAATGCCCTTCCCTGTGACCAACAGGGATGTCTCAGGAGGAAGGGCCATCCAACCATGGAGCTGACTGAGGGACAGAATTGAAGCAGGAAGAGGAGCTCATCCATGCGAACATCATTTAAGCATCTGGCTCCAAGTGTGCCTGTAGCTGGTCCCTCCTTGGTGTGCAGTTGATTTGATAAATCATTTTTTCTTCTAATGCATGAGTACTATGTTTTGTTAGGTTTTCTTTTGGGGGCTGAAAATGTACTTATGAAAGTGTGTTGGTTGAGTAGATTTGTGTTAGTAGTCTCATGATCTGCGAGACTGATATTACCTTCATTTATCAGATTCCAACTATCTAAGGCTTAGAGGACATAAGTAAGTTAACTCATTTGCCTAAGACCACCCAATGATGAAGTCATAACCCTAAAACTTGGTTTTTAGTATAAGTAAACCTAGGGTTTAAATGTGTCTTTAAATGTAAATATCTTTAGAAGGAGAAATAATTTATTCAAGCTATAAATAATTTAAATCTCAATTAAGTGAAAGAGCTATGTGTACTCTCAGTTCAGGAATGAACTTCAAAGGAAGAGGCATGTGGTATGAGGCCAGATGTGAGTCTGTCTAAGAAACGCTTGGGGAAAGCCATAGCGAAGAGCTGACATTCACTGAAGACGCACGCACATGGGAGCTGACTTCATTCTCTGCCAAGTCCCACAAGATAGATCCTATTTTATCATCATTGTGAAAACAAGGTGCACAAAGGTGGAAAGGGAGATACAACATCACACAGCATGCAGAGGTAGGCCGCCCTCTACATCTGATTCTCGCCTGGTGGACATAGACAGGAGACAAGAACGCATTGCCTGTGCTGACAAACACTCATTAATTGCCTTGGCAATGAACTCTCAGATCCCACAGCTTCAAGAAGCTGGTTTGAGATGACGTATCATCAGACTAACGAGTTCACTTTCAAGACTTTAAGGAGAACTCGCTGCTGTGGAGAAATACAGTACAAGCTATCACTTCCCACTTAGATATCTAGAGCCAGGTGGACAGACTCTCAGAGATCCAGGCTACAAGAGCTCTTATTATTGCAAATTTCATCTCCCAGACTCTGAAATCCAAAGATGTTTATGGTTTAGAGAGGAAAGAGAAAATGTGCCCAAGATCTGTTGTGTCCTAACTGGTGAAGACATCATTAGTTGTCTGATAATTATAGACTCAATGCTACAGAACCTGGGGTATCCCGAAGAGCTCTTGGTAATTGTTTTTCACGACTCTTGAGAATTTGGATAAGATCTGAAAAGGAGCACGGCTGGAGCATGGGGAGGTGTATTCGGAGGTGACACACCTGAACGAACTGTGATCCTCAAATCTTCAGAGAGCTCATTGATAAGGGAAGGGACAAAAGGTCAGCTCCAATACCCCTTTGAGCCTTGAGCATTTGAGTGGCCCCGTTCTCAGCCCATTTTAAATGGTCTGTGGCTTTTAGACAGTTCTAAAAAGAGCTTTGTCTAAAAGGAGTCTTTAGACGGTCCTGTATGACCCTACCCTAATTTCCCAGTGACATTGGGCTGGCTTCTCTTTTGTGGCGAAGGTCACACAAGAATATCTTAAAAGAAGATGAAAGGGAGGTTGAAGAAATGAAGAGAATGTAATTCTTTCAAAGCCCTACCATAAAGCTACCTCCGTGTGCTAAGAATAATTTCACATTATAGATGCCTGCTACTTTCAGGGCTTTTATGTATAAATAGTAACTTTAGAGAAACTTGTATATGGTCATTTTTGCTCCCTGTTAGCAGTGCCCTTCTTATTAGACCTCAGATCAACAGTCAGGGCTTTCTCAGGCCTAACAGAATAAAAAGGGAGAATGATCCAATTATATATATATATATATATATATATATATATATTCTAATGGATTTTATTCCTTACAAGAGTGTATAGGCAAGACATGAAGAAACATTGCCTAAAACTTTTTGAAAATGTCCCATTTTAATTATTCTGTAAGAGGATAAAGTCAGTCTCCCAAAGAGAAATTATTACTTCATAAATTGGCATAGAATTTTCTACAGGTGTCTTCTAAAATTTTGGAATCATAGCCTAGAATTTCAAATGGTTGTTTTTGTGCTAAATGGGTTCTCAAACCTGAAGGAATACTTATTCAACTTTCTTTCTCTATTTCATTCATATAACAGAGAAAAGAAATGAGTCAAGCTGTGGGTATCTGAATCCAAATAAAAAGACTTCTTTGTTAAATAAGACACTTGCTTACATCAGCCTGGATGCATCTGAAATACAATCTGTTGCTAGAAATAAGATATCTTCAGCCACTTCTGGGGAAATTATTTAGTATTTGAAGTATGTGTCAGGTGTTTCTTGGCATGTCACATTTTGATCACAGTTTTACTCTTGTTTTCCTCCCAGGGGAAGAGCAGAGATTCTCAGGGCTGTAAATGGGGAAATACCTTGCCATCATATCTTAGAGTCTGGTAGATCCACACTGATATAAGCAAGCACTGACCCATCACAAGCTATACTCCAGGTGAGTCTCAGCAATGAGGGAAACTGTCCCAACTATCTTCTACTTTCTGTGTATGAATTTTGTATCATCCATATTTGGTTCTCCTTCATTTGAGAGGGTAATGGAGAACGGGCTGTAATTGTATTCGACTCGGTGCATGTCGGGGCTGAGGTCATTAGCTGGCTATTATTTCTTGGCATTATAAATTTCTCTACTTCTATGATGAGTGTCCTTAGATTCCACATATGCCTGGACTTTTTAAAATTTGAATTTAAGAATTTCTCTAATACCCTTAGAAAATAAAGATTAATAAACTGTGCCCTACATTAGATAAATCAAGCATGGATAATTACATTCATTTTAATAATTTGCCTTTGTAATAGTCTTCCATAAAAATAAATCAAAAGTACTTAGATTTGATTACTAATCAGCATCTCTCATACACAGCATACAATAAAATGTAATTTACTTAAAAATCAATACTTTAATGGGAACCAATTCTGGAATACCAAAGCATATAATACAACAAGTAAGCAATATCCTTGGGATATTTCCTGCAACCTGTATTTTGCCCAGGACATTTTCTGTGGTGGTTCCAGGCCTGAAACTTCCTTTTGTTATAAAATGAGCCATTAGTTTAACAATCATTTCCTGAGAAAAAAATAAGAAACTTCATATTAAATATCTACTTTTTAATGTACCAGTCACAATAGTAAATAGATACCTCAAATTATATAATCTACTTTCTTTTGTCTTATAAAGTATGAATCTAATTATATTTCATATACATTATACAAACATCTATTGGATCATGTTGGCCTTGATACATTTACCATTTTTCCTCTGAATTTCTATCCTCCATCTTCATATTCAAAGCATTCTTAAGATTGACAGCATAGCTTCAGTATATAGAAAACATACTAAGCTATTCAGTCTGCATTTGCATTTAGTAAACAGTATTATAGTCTTAGTTTGGGAGTATTCTAAATAGATTCCTTATTTCTAGAAGTCACACGAGAACTCTTTAAAATCAGCCAGAAGATATTGACAGATGTTCAGGTCTTTCCACATTCCAAATTTGAGAACAGATTATATTAGCTTCACATAGCTTCGAATATTCTATAGGCTTTGCTAAGTAAGTGTTTTGGCAATTTCTACTGCCTTTAATTATGTGTAACTTGCTGTATATACAATGAACTTTCATTTTGATTGTATTTTCCATCATGATTTTATTGGAAATAATGAATTTTAATCTTTAGCGAAACCTCAATGGCAAGTGGAGCCACTGTTGCCAAAACTGTGATTAAGGTGACAAGAGAAAGAAAGTCACCTCTACACACAGCTGATCCCACATATGTGCCTTCGAAGATCGCTGCTTCACAGCGACTCCCTCCTCCGTACTAAGAGGAACATAAGACCCAACTACATATCTCAGTAGTTTCTTTCAAAAATGAAATAAAACTTGTACCTTGTACTTGGGTATTTCCATTTTTCAAACCCCTATAGCCCTTCCCCCATATTTATAATTAAAACTTCTATGAATTTTTCAAGGCTTCATATCCTCTGGCAGAAGGATAACAATTATAATAATAATAAGGATAATAATAATTTCTCTCTCCTGTAACCTCTTGTGCATTTTATTGCATTTATGCATTTGTCTCATTTATTCTACTAAATTGCAATTATTGAAACATGCATGGAGGACCATGCTTCTCCATGCACACTTAGCCTGTCTTCTGGTAGCAGCACATTGCATGTCTCTGCATTCTTCTGAGAGTCTCATCAAAATTCACTCAATGCAGAGTATAGGTATGATTATGGTTATGCCTTATTAAATAGCCATATTACAATGTTATCAAACATAGGAATTAAGAGAGCTCTAACTCATGGAATACTTTTTTTCTGGGAAATGACATGGAAAATATTTAGTGATAGCTCACGGTTGTACCTGCAAGGGGTACACTCAGGGCAACCCTCAGGGTGCAGCCTCGTACAGACATTACTCAGATCATGACCTCCATGTTAGGAAAAAAAATAAATACCTTGAAAGTTGCTGAAGGTCACATGCAATTTTACATCATAGTCAGTTCCCCAAACAATGAGCCCTGCTCTTTCCAGCCCTCCTCACACTGCAGTGTTCAGATACTCTCAATCCTCCAGCTACTTCTGTCAGGACTTCGTTCCAGCATCCTCTTACAGCCTCTCAGGTCTGACTCAGATCTCCGGGGGTGGTGGGGGAGGTCTTCATCAGTTTCTCTTTGCTCAGGCTAAGAAATTAAAAACATATGGGTAATTCCTTGTTTTAAAAATGCAGAAATTGACTCTGTGGGGCTAGCTGTTGGTAAACTGCTTTGCCTTACAAGCACTGGGACTTGAGTGTAATCCCTGGTACCCATATAAAAAGCCAGGCATAGTCCCTTACATGTGTAATTCTAGTGCTGGGGAGGAGGAGACAGGAAGGTCCCTGTGGCTTGCCAGGCAGCCAACCTAGATGACTTGGTGAGTTCCAGGCCACTGAGAAACGCTGTATTAAAAAAAAAAAAAAAAAAAAAAAAAAAAAAAAAAAAAAAAAGACAGTGTGACTATCTTCTGGCCTTTCCACGCACAAGCATGCACAAACACCTGCATGCATGCATACACACAAAGCAGAAATTGAATCTGCATGAATTTTCACCCCTGTATTTTTGCTGCAAGCG
This sequence comes from Peromyscus californicus insignis, assembly GCF_007827085.1. Classification (NCBI taxonomy): domain Eukaryota; kingdom Metazoa; phylum Chordata; class Mammalia; order Rodentia; family Cricetidae; genus Peromyscus; species Peromyscus californicus. The sequence continues at coordinate 29,786,226 of NW_026294514.1, forward strand.
AATCCCTTTTAGGTGATGGTTGGCAGTCCTCTCAACATGCTGATGGCCCCATGAAATTCAAGAAGGAGACTTTGAATTCCTTCTTAGAACAGTTTCCTGGGTTTTGTGTCCCCTCTTTTTAATCTCCTTGCTTCCTCTGTTCTTTCTATTTATTTAGAAAGTCTAAATTCTATTTATTTAGTGAGTCGTAAGAATCTATTCTTAAATTAGTGACTGGTTTCCCCCTGTGCATACAAAGAAGGAATTTTTTCAGTTCCAATCCTTTCAGAATCTAGATCCATGGAGATCATATTGGAGAGTCAGCAGAGAGTGTGCTGTGGACCCAAAGTACCCAGGTTCCAATCCAGGCTGAGTCTTGAAGTAGCTTTGCCAATAATGATTCTTCCTTCCTGGCTATTGTGAAGAATCAACAAATACATAAAAGACTTTAATGGAGTCTTTTTAAGAGTTAGCTATTCTAATTGGCCTATTCCTGCAAATTCACCTGTAAATACAGACAATCTCTAGAGTTGGGGGGAGGCATAGACTTGAATCCGGCAGATCACTGACTAAGAGTATACCACTGATGAACAAAACAACATCACATGCATTGACTTTACCCATAAGCAAACAAAAGGCATTCTCAGTAAGTAGAAATTACAGTGAGTCGTAGGAATCTATTCTTAAATTAGCACTGTTATCTGAGTGTGTGAACTGTGAAAACAAACTATAGCTACGTCCTGCTCTTCAGTCACAGTAGAATACAGCAGGATGCTAAATGATGAGCAAGTGGACCGTTCATATACACAGTGTAAGAATTCTCCAGGGCAGTATGAATCTCACTGACACCAAACAACACCAGGGAGAGAAGATGCAAGGACTCCATTATGAAGCAAAAAGTGAGAAGCAAATTGACCACCCAGAAACACCTATAATTAGCAAAGCTGTTTTTGGCTCCTGGAAGGAAGCATGGCAAGGAACTAGTCTGGCTAGGTAAGAAGACACAAGATCACCAGGGAGTGGTACAGAGGTATTCAGGACATCATGAAGGAGCCATTGGGGGTTTAAGCGAAGGACTTACAGAAGTTATAGGTTTTCATATGTTTTCTCTGACCAATAGGCAGCTTCCTTATTCATTACCTGTTCTCTTCACTGCCTTATACCCTCCCTCTGCATGCACGTGTGCATGTGTGTGCACATGAACACACACACGTACACACACACACACACACACACACACACACACACACACACACAGTGGTAGATGATTGCATAGAAGACTCATGGATTAATAAAATAAAGGAGAGGAAAAGCTATCATAATCAGTAGGGGTAGATGTTTCTGAGGGTTCCTTTATTTTTATTTATTTATTTATTGGTTTCTTTATTTTTTTAACAAAAAGAACACAAGCTTGATTTTTTTTTTTGTTACAGTTTTTGTTGTTTAAATTCTCACCCTTACTTAAGCAGTGATTTGTGTGGAAAGGCAAGCCTCCTTAAACTTTTTGAACTTCCGAGGGAGCCATGCCCAAGAGGAGCTCTAAGAAACCGAACTCCTCAATGAAAGAACGCATTGGTGAAGAAACAGGACGCATCCCACCGGTATTCCCAATTCAGCTTCTTCCAGCCCTGACTGGTTTACCCTCTCTCTTCTCCTCCCTCCCCAGGAGACACATGTGCATGGTTTAGATGACGCATCTGCAAAACATTTGGTCACCGGGAGACGCAAACACATTGAGTCAAGTGATTGCCAAGAAACTTGATTTCCACTCTCATCTTCTATCAGAAGACCTTGTGATCATTCTCGAATGGTGAAGAGAAACAGACAAGTTTAGGACCCAAAATGAGGCAATCTCCAGATCCCTCAGCCATTTCTCACTCCAGTTTGAAATATGATGGTAAAGAGATGCAAATGGATTTCTTTAAAAATGGCTAGATTGGCTTCTGGCAAATGTATAAGGAGGTGGGAGTGGACATTTCAGACTGCTCAGTTTATATTTCATGCTATTTTCAAAAGGATGAAAAATGTCCTTTGAAAAGAAGTGGGTGATTCAAACATTGGTAGGCATACAATTTTTATTACCAAACTTAGGTGTCTGAATGTGTGCAAATCCATGGGTTGGAAAAGGGGGGACCAGGAACCTCTTGCTCTTTGTACTGATCTCCACATCTTTTCTTCACTCCACATCATGATGAAGGGCAGCAGGGACAGTTATGGTTTCAGGGCAAAGCCCCACACATTTAAACTATGAAGAATAACACTGATTCTGTCTTAAATGTTCTTGATTTTAAGGTGTTCATTACAAAAATTCTCTTCAGCCTCTACTTATCCTTGTCTTCATCTATTTGTAGGAGTTTTCAAAGCTTCAAGTTTAACCACATTCTTGTTGCCCTAATTTGTCCATAAGTTTGACATTACTCGACCTCAGGTCTCTAGTCATAGTTCTTATGAATTGTCTAGCCTACTCTGTGCTGCTTTATAAACATTCTTAATAGTTTCGTGGAAGCAGAAAATGCCTCAAGAGTTGATTATCCTGTCTTCTGTTTTCTGCTCTTTCACTCCCACACACCCTGTGACATGGAACATCAGCATAGGCTGTGCATCCACAGATAAACATGTGACTGTGTTTGCTGCACCAGGGGAAGGCACGGGAGCCGGCCTGTTGACCTTTGCCACCCCATCCTCTCTTCTCAAAAACTGTCTTGCACTCCCAGACAACTCTGTGAAAACATAAGCCCCCTTAAAAAAGCATTCATCATCTGCTTCAACCCTCCCACTCTGCTAATGAGGACTCTCATATCTGAAGAAATGAATGGGTTCCCAGAACATCACAGGGTCAGTGCCAGAGCAACTAAGACTTTGTGAACACTTTATACCCATCTTGCATCGAGCAAAGTGAAACACGAGGTAGAAGCTTTATGTTCTAATTATTTTTAGTCCTTTCCCTTGTTCAAATCAAGTTGGAAGTTTGACATCGGATAAATATTTATTAATTAGTTGTCTCTGTTTCGCAAGCCAGTACAGAGATGAGTGAACTGTTAATGGTAGAGAGTTAGGGTTTAAGTAAACAACCAAGCTATAGAGCAATGGAATGGGGAGATTAAATCTTAAGGGGAGGAGATGGACTGGTTGTAAATATTGCCTACTATCATGATATGTTAAATTCCAAACCAAACAGATTCTAAGACACTACATTTCTCATTCTGAACTATTTCTTTACAATATGACCTAATTATACTATGTGAAGTAACAAGAATGTTGATAATATTAGACATACCCCATGCAAAAAAAAAAATGAATACAGCACATTTTCAAGTTCAATACACATACCTTTTGGATTACCTATGATTCCTGAATTATTCACACACTGTTTCTTCTCATTAACACTAATGATCAAGGACTAATGGTGAAATTAGCGAAAGGGAGAACATCACATGTCCTAATAAATTCTTTCCACCTTTGGTAACAAGGACCACACTTGAATGTTAACTCATTGAAAAGTCCTAATCATAGACAGCCACCATCACGTTTCACCAGAAAAGGAATGCAGATACTCGGGTTTTGTGCATCTAAATCCAAGTGCTTTGAAAGGAAGAAGTCAAATATAAAAGCACAAGTATCAGCTATTGATGCAAATGATGGAAATTATTTTTACATCCAACAATTGTTTGTCCCTAACCTCCTCTGGTGTCTTAACTACTAGTGACTTGAAGTCGCTATGGCTCCATTTTAGAGTCAATTGGAATTGTTACTACTGGGGCCATGTGTTTCAGATTTCCAAGGGGGGGGGTTCTGATTTCCAGAGCAATCCTGATTGCCAATATCCTGCCCCATTATTAAACCATGTGCTCCATAATTTTTCAAAATTTTCAGTTAAATAAACAATCATGAAGAGCCTGGTTAGGTTTTGGTAATAGGTCACTATTCCCATGCTCCCATTTTGGAAGTCCACTCAAGCTAGTTTGTTCCAAGATTTGTTCCTCCCCACGGGCCGTGAGGTGACAACCTAAGGATTGCAACCTGTTGTGTGGAAAATATGAGGCATCTCTTGCAAATGACCGTGACCTCTGAGACTCTGAATTCCACAGGGTGAGACCAGCAGACGCAGACTCACTTTGTGCCCATTACTTGCCTTTATTCCAAGCTGAAGTGTCAGGCTTTGGTCTTTCACTGACCCAAATCCCTGGGATGGTGCTAGAATCTACTTACATCCCCTGAGGGGAGGCTTATTAGTGCTCCCTTCCCTCTGTTCTCTTGTTTAAATTGCACCCCCCAAAAAAGCTGCAGATTCCAAGCTCTGTGGTTTGATGAATGTAGTGCAGATGGAAAGCATAAGAGAGGTCAGAGTCCATTGCCTTTGGGCTAAGGTTGTTCTATTTTCTTGAAAGTATAAAAGATGACTTATAAAGTATAAAACCAATGTTCATGTGGAACCCACGTTAAACTCACAAACCTCCATTAGCAAACAACAGAACTCAGCAGTACAAAGAGTCTTATTCCACAGGTCCGATGACTTTAAATCCTTTTCAGCCTCCCTCATGTCCTAAGCAATATCAGGAGATAAAAAATAGGATGGCATAATTGAGTGTGTGTGTGTGTGTGTGTGTGTGTGTGTGTGTGTGTGTGTGTGTGTGTTGCCATCTCGATTCCATTTAGAAACTAATATATATAAATGGACTGTAAGTAAATGAGTTAAAATATAGTTTATGTGTGTAGGGGTGTGTACTTGTGTATATTTGTGTATGGAGGCCTGAATTGGCATCATATGTCTTTCTCAATTATTCTCCACCTTATTCACTGAGGCAAGGCCTTTCCATTGAACCCAGAGATCACTTTATGGACTGTGTAGCTAGCTAGCTTGCTCTGGGGAATTCCCCTGTCTCTGCCTTCCCAGAGCTGGAAATATAGACAGAGTGCCATGTCTACTTGGCATTTACATGGGTGAGTTTTAGTCCTCATACATATGGGCCAAGTTCTATACCTGCTGAGCTATCTCTCTAGCACAAAATGTACTTTTTTATTGTATATGTATATTTGTATGCATCTGTGGGGAATCACATGCATGTGGTGACGTGAGGACAATCTTGTGTCACCTTTTGAAACTCCACCCACCTCTTGTGATACAGAGTCACTCATTGGCCCTGAACTTGCTAAGTACACTGAGCTGGCAGGCAGTGAGCTTCAGGAATCCCTTTAGCTCCCCAGCACAGGAATTGCAATTGTGTGCCACCACATCTGGCAGTTTTATATATGTCCTAGAAATCAAATTCAGGTCCTTGTGCCTGAACCACTTCCCATACCCATAATACATACCTCTATATTATTTGTATTCATTTATTTTAAATCTGTACCTGGTAAGAGAATAAGGGGTCAACAAAGTTAGCGTTCAAAATGTTGATTGATTTGGAGTTTCTTTACACTTTCCGTACTCTTTTTCTATCTCTGGTAAACAGAGTATTGGATGGGAGTCCTGGGATTGAGTGGTTACCTCAGTGAGTTAGCAATCCTGGAAGGTGCTCTAACTGCTATGGAATCGTCAAATACCCTTTAACAAGCTTCCACAAGTGGTTTTGTGATCAAAACGCTTTAGAACCCCATAAACAGGATTTATCTTGGGACTTGGCTATGCAGCTGGTTCCACAGCTGGGAAACTGGACCATAGAACAGTCAGTCAATTCGTTTGGCCTTTTCTATGATTGCCAGTAATTGCTCCAGCTGTCCTGATGTGCAGTGATCAATATTCATGGCAAAGATGGCAAAGATGGACATGGAGGCCCCCTTTGTCTTTTTGTCTCATGCATGTGGACCTGGCCTTCTATACACGGGATGATTCATTCATCAGACAGCACCTGGCTTCTAGTTCTCCCACTGCAGAATCTCACAGCATCAAATGGCTGCTAAATCTAGGAAAAAGAAAGCCCTCTAGCAACTGGATGTCTTCATCAACATAAAAACTAGTTTGGAGATGGATGGTTGGGTAGATGGATGGATGGAGGCAGAAGATGGTAAAATGCCAATGATCCAACATGCAGTAGGAGATGCACAAAGCCACATCCTGGAAGAATCAGTTGAGCCCTTTAATTTATGAGGAAAAGGAAAGTTTGCATCCTAAGGATGATCAGAAAAACAAATTGCATCCCCAGCACTGCAGAGTGAGGAGATGGCTTTTACCCCTCAGTTAGCTGAGCCTCAGTAGGTTGACTGTCCCTTTCTAAATTCCCTTAGCCCAGTGGCTCTCAACCTGCCTAAGGTTGAGAGCCTTTAATACAGTTCCTCGTGTTGTTTTGACCATCAACCATAAGATTTTTTTCATTGCTATTTCATAACTGTAATTTTGCTACTGTTATGAATCATAATGTAAATATTTTTCAAAATAGAGGTTTGCCAATGGGGTCGTAACCCACACATTGAAAACCTCTGCTTTTAAACAACTTCCTCTTCAAGGTGACTTTCTACATTATGTGTGAAATGAGACCCTCTGAGATATGAAGGCTTTCTGAAACCATTGCCAGACTACCCAGAGGCTTACTATTTAGGATGGAGCGATGCTAAAAGTTAAAAGGGCTCTTCACTGACACCTTAGCAATTGGCTCTGAAACCTGTCCTCTACCATTGAGAGGACCGGTGAGTGTCTCCTCACATAATACCTCCTCTGATAATGAGTCTTGTGTCTACTAAATGGGAGGTTAAATGTCTCAAGACAAGACTTATAAACTGAGTAAATGAATGAACAAGTGGGTGATTGGAATGTGACAAAGGTCATATCTCTCTAGGTAGAGAAAAATACAATTTAAATTGCTTAAATTATAATAAAGTATAGATTTCAGCCAAGTCTTATCATTATAGTCTAGAGGGCTAAAGAGTAAAGATGCTTATAAGTTAGCAATAACCTAGCTGAATCTGGTCTCACGAACTTAAGGTGGGAATTTTAACCTGGAATTTTTCCTGGACTCAGCATGCATTCCCACACTCTCACCATAACCTCCCAGACTTTGATTACGTTGGCAACAAAAGTTAAGCTCAGCCATCTTTAAGTGGAGGCAGATCTTTGAGAAATTACATACTAGGTAGGGGACAGCAATTAATTTTGTGTCAAGAGCCCTTGAGAAATGGCCCTTTGCCTTTGCTTCTCTCTTCTCCATGACATTAATCTGTTCCTTCCATAAATATCTGTCCACTACATTGTCATACCATATTGTCATCCAATTTGTATGATTCAATTGATCATGTGAAAAAAGCATTATACATACATATATACATATACCCACATACACACACACACACAATGACGCATTTGTGTGAAGCAGGTCAGAGGTTGGCACATGAGGTTGGCACACGTTGCTTCCTCAGTCACTCACCACTTAATTTGCTGAGGTAGAGTCTCTCATTGAACCCAGAGCTCACCTATTTGGCCAGTCTAGGTAGTCAGATTGGCTGAGAAATCCTTTATCTCTGCTTCCTGAGGGTTGGGATTTTAAGTGGGCTGCCATGCATGCCTGGCTTTAAGTGATCCAGGAGGTTTTCACATGTTCAGTGCCATGACTGCCTCAAGTTCTCCCAACACACTTCTCTTGGACTGGTCGTTGCAATGCAGTCAGTGTTTACCTCTTGTTGATACAAAGAATTGCAACAGATACCAAGCTTAGTGCCCGAGTGCCACTGGTCCTGTGGCCATGAATGACTATGAGCACTCTAGTACTAGTGTATTCCCTTATGAGGTTTTGAGGTGAAATTTATTCTTTTAACCATTTTTTTTTCTAGACTCAAAGTGAAGGAATCATTCCTTAAGATCTCAAACTCCAAGTTCTGGATTCCTTGTAATTGGTAGCACTTAAGTCCTCGGTATTACGTTTCAAACCAGTTCCTGGACTGTATTTCAGCTTTTAAATTAATGTTCATATTCATAATGACCCCTGTGGCTGAGTCCATGTTCAGTCCTGGAACACGGTATGCTTCATGCAACTAATTACATCTGGAATAGTACATGGAAAACAGAGAATCTGAACTGAGTGTGACAAGCCGGTTTTTTTATTGAAAAAAATCTTATTCCTATTAATTGGAGAGGGGGCATTGGTACTTAATCCTGTGTGAGATAAAAAAAAAATATATTGGTTTGGTTGTCTACACCTTATTTAATGCTTTAAGTAACAGACACGATCATGAATATTTGCTTTTTATGTAGAAGGGAACTGAACTTTAGAAAGATTATTTGGTGAATCGTACACTGCAAATGAGTGATGGGTTCTGGGGTTCAAACTTGTGTGTGCCTTATATATCAAAACCACTGTGCTGTGTGGCCATTTGTCTTTGTTTTCTGAGATAAGGTCTCTCTCTCTCTCTTCTCTCTCTCTCTCTCTCTCTCTCTCTCTCTCTCTCTCTCTCTCTCTCTCTTTCTCTCTCCCTCTCTCTCTCTCTCTCTCTCTCTCTCTCTCTCTATATATATATATATATATATATATATATATATATATATATATATATATATATATATATAATGCCAGCTGGCCTTAAAGTGATCCTCCTCCCTCTGCCTCCAATTGCTGTGACTATAGGTGTACAACATCATGAGTGACTAAGCCAGTGTTCTTAATGATTCCCTGATAATGCTAACTATTAAGAAAGTGGTTGCCATATCATGTGCACGCTGTGTATGTGTGTACCTACACACGCGTGTGCTTGCTCACATGTTGCGGAAAAATATGTCTATATTAAAGTGAAGAAATACCCGATGGAGAACTAGACTGTGTATACGCATGCAGGTGACATTGTGCCTTTGTACAGTTTTAGGTATACAAGCTTCTTCTCTAGCTCCCAAAGTATCATTCTTCACCAACTGGTTTTCTGAGTAGCTGCCAATGTTAAATGTCTTCCCCGTGCTAATTTTTCTAATATGATATATAGAGAATTGTATATCTCCATGAGTGGAACACAAATACAAAACCCAGAAATGTATTTAAAGTTGTCTACCGTTTAATAAATGTAAGAATAACACTGAACAGTAGTTGAAGAAACGTTGACATGAAGCCCTGGTGGTCTATTCGAGAGAAATGATTGCATATAGCAATCAATTTTATTTACAATCTAGTGACTTCACTAAATTGGGTTGTTTTTCAAATGAGGACTACCTATTCAGTAGACAAGGTGGATCTTCTTTAGAATAATATTTCTTGCAAATAATATCACCACATAAATTGATTTGTTGGGTAACTAGAGCAGAGCAAGCAGGTCACCATTTAAAACGTGTCTGCCATTCCAAGTTTCCCCTGGACCATATTCCTAACCCTTAGTGCTTATGAGCTATCGACTGTCCAGAAACATATCTATCTTTCTGTCTATTATGCAGCTACTACATCTTTTCTTTGAGAAGAAAGACCAGTTTCATTTGGAAGTTATTACCCCTTAGATGACCAAATTCTGCCCCATGATGCCTAATATTTACTTTGCCTTTGAAGCATGATAGTTAAAGTTATTTCCCCATCTGCATGATTTTTTAAAAGGCTTCTTAAACTTTTTCAAGTTATGACAGAGACCAAGATTCCACAATGTAAATGTGCCTCATTAATCAACTCCATTATTTAGGGGAGTAATGAATATTTTGCTATTTGACATCTGGTAGTGATTTACAGTAACAGGAATTCCTAGTTTGCAAAAAGTGCACATGTATGATTTGATTTCTTTTGGTGTATTAAAAAAATCCCCATTGCTTTTCTTGGCAAAAAAAAAAAATATTTTTTTAAAATGTAGGAGCATGGGAGCTATCAGAATGGGGTTAGAGCTTAATCTGCATATAGATTCATAAGTAACTAGCCAGCTTAGAGCAAGCCTTCATATGTGCTATGTAATGTGTAAAACGTGGTGTGTACGCATGTCTGAGGCTGGCTTGATACCAGTCACCAGTGAGTGATAGCTAAACATAAAATAATTTCTCCATAAACTGTGGGTTTGTAAAAATGTAAGCACTGTATTTTTGTGTAGTCTGAAAGAAGTGTTCTTTCAAATAGATTATTAGTGCAGGGCATAATTTTCTCTCTCTCTCTCTCTCTCTCTCTCTCTCTCCTTTCTTGGAAAGCTGATTAAGAAGTTGGACCTTTACCAAAAAGTCAACATGTATGTATAAAAATCTTGATATGTGATACACTGGCTAAAAGGAAGTTTGTGATTTTCTTCAAGTAGGCTTTGCTACTGTGCAATGCAAGCTTTAAATGAATGTATAATCATTAGGAATGTGTAGCCTCCCACTAAGCTATTAGTGTGCAGGCGGGCTTCTTGGTAGTGTTACCTTACAAACAACACTGATGCTATGTTAATGATTAAATGTACAGAGAAAAAAATCACTCAGCTTGAGGCGGAAAGAAAAATGAGATTAGAAAAGATTTTCAAATCATGAGAATTAAGCATTAATGGGTAGTTGTTTAGTTTGAAGAAATGCAATACTGTCTTCTACAGTGGGCTATGAAATTAGGTATTTATCCCTTTTAACAAATTCCACATGCAATGGATGAATGTCAGTGTGATTCATGGTGCTTTCCAAAGAGCTCCTTCTTCTTTGCATAATCAGACTTCTTCTGTTCTCTTGTTAAAGTCATATGTACAATTGGCTGTACATAGTTACCTAGACATCTAGATAAGAGCCAATCCTTCCAGAAGGCACCAGTGGAGATGGACGAATTGGATACTGTTGGTAAAAACAAAGATAAGCTCATGAGGGAGAATAAATCAGGAAAGGGATCAATGTCAAATCCAGTGGTTTCTCCTTAGTTCCTGGCTAACTCTTGAGATCAGACATGGCAAAACCCTTATAATTTATTAGAACTCTGAGAAGAGGGAGTTGTGTTTATGATCTATCAAGTGTGCTCATCTACTACTGCAAATGACTGGCTCTCTCTGAAAATGGCTTAGGAAAAGTCATAGTCTTATCGGATGGGAATCCCACGAGTACCATCAGCCTGGAGTGCAGTGGGATTTGGGATTCATGCCCCATCATGAATTAACTACATGTCCAGTTTTTGCTTCTCTCCATTGTATCAACTTGGAGCACCATATAGTGATCCTTAGCAATATTCACATGCAATCCATGCCTTACATCCAGGCACATTTGAGCTCCGTAATGCCACACCTGCAGTTTCATGAGCCCATATGCCTCAGACACAAGGAGCTGGGTTACTAAAGACACGGGATTGTCTGTGACGGGAAATGCTGTACTTAGACCTGGTACAAGCAACCTCCACAAGCTCTAGAAAAATGAATACTTACTAGCTCAAAACAATTAACTGTGGGCTTCAATGGGGGCTGAGGGAGGTCAGGCTGCTGACACAGGAGATAGGCACTTCTCTGAAGGACAGAAATATCATAGGTACCACAGGCACCATGTGAGAGGACAGTAATACTTACTAACCTGTCAACCCACCCAGAAAGCAGTCTCCCATAAGGAAATATTCTTCCTTGGTGGCTTTGGGGCTTCATTTTCTTTCTTTTTGTATCCCACTCCACAGGTCTAGATGGACACATGAAATAGCAATATTACCCATAGTTGGGCACAGTGGCTGAGAAGTACAATATTATACACTATTATTCTTCTTAAATTTTTACATATTTATGTCTAGATAAAATGTCTATATCCATGGGATGGACACTTACCCTTGAAGGTTAGAGTAATTGTGTCATTTTTATGGGAATACTTAATAAGACTTGTTTCAAAAATTGAAGTGAAGCTTCGCTTAAATATTCTCATTAAAATTATTTATAAGATAATTATAAATGGTGTATTATCCTTTAAAACTATCTCTATTTTGAATATTAAGAAATGCTTTAGAAACTAGACTTACAACATTTAATTTTTAACATGTAATTTTATTTACATTTTTGATTAAAATACCCTCAGATATTGTAGCTTCATTTTACTCTCAGCCTTTTAGATGACAAGATGATTAGCTAAAAAGGAGAATAAATTGAAAAAAGAAACTTCCAATCTTATAAAAACAGTAGCCTTAAACCTGGTTTCAATTTTTTTAGCATTATAAAGGTCAAGGTAGATGGGGAGCCAGAACACAGTGTATTAAATCATATTTTCGTGTTGAGGTATAACTTTAAGGTATGACTAATGCTTTTATGTGTTTTCATCCTGTATCCAGGTTATAGACATTGGAAAGGAGTGTACTCATACAATTTTAGTACCATGACCAACAGAAGAGTGACCCCTGGAAGTAAGGGGAGAAATGTCACTTAATGTGTTGAAATTCCATTTACTTGTATTACACAGTCTGATCTAATTAAATATCCCTCAATTAATACCCATCGAAGTTGGTGTTCACTACTGTAGCAAAAGAATGAATGAGTGAATCAATGCTTTTAGAGACTTTCAAGCTTTGTATGCTAGGTCAAATGTCAAAGATTCTGAGGTATAGCTCTCGAAGAAAATTAAATACAGTTTCAATGTAATGATAACAGCATTAAACTCTGTGCCACTTATAGACATTTATGTTCAGTTTAAGAAACTTTTGCTTTTCTATACAAGGGTGAACCCAAAGATTAAAAACAAAAGCTTTGATTTTCTTACTGTATCCTAATGATTTCACTCACAAGAGCCTTCACAGTTCACTTCCCACCCAAAACACGCATGCTTATTGGTAGACACAGAACCCACAGCTCCATGTTCATATTACTGCACATGTAATCAAATTAACTCTAGCATAAAATGGATAACCATCATTTAAAATATAAGCCAGTAGTCATCTGATTCTAAATAGCACACAATTAAAACAATCCCAAAGACTACAAAGCTTGTAGAAACTTACTAATAGTTATAATACTACATTACCCTTTGAAAAGTTTTATGTATCTTTTTAAATACCCTGACACACACACTGTCTCATTGGTTGTCTAATTTCAACAACATATTTTATGAAATTGCTTTGTTCCCCTTTTCAGTGAAGAGGCATATGATGGAGAAACATTTTCTTAAACTAGTCTACAGTTTAATAGACTTATTTTTAATACCATGTGTGTGAGTGTTGGAGGGGGTGTGTGTGTGTGTGTGTGTGTGTGTGTGTGTGTGTGTGTGTGTGTGTGTGTGCATGTACCTGAATGCACATGCTTGGAAGACCAGAAGACAACCTCGGGAACACCATCCCTTTCCTTTGAGACAAGATTCTAATTAGCATGGAACTCACCAATTAGGCTACCCTTGTTGGGGGAGGCAACTAGCTCCAGGGATCCCCCTCCATTTCTGCTTCCTCAGAACTAGATTAGAAATACACATTACCATGCCCATCATTTTTACATGGATTCTGGAGGTAAAACTTAAGTCATTGCAATGAGATATTTTTCCAGCCCAGTGTTTACTTCAAAAATCTTTTCTTAGCTTTGGCCTTCTTTGGTCATATCTAGAGTCCCTGAAGACTATTTCGATAAGAGGACCAAGAGTTAGGACAGGACAACTTACTAGCAATTGTCAGTATTGAATGTCACAAAGGACTTGATCTCCCCAAGGCTGATATTCATCTCCAAGTATAATTGATAACTATAGTGGGTTCTGTAGCTTCCAGAGGATACATTTTATACCTGAATATCAGAGGAAGATATTAACTCTTCAGTGTAACTGGATTATATCAATCAAGTGTTTCTCTCCCTAGATTAAAATTGGCTCCTATGGATGAGTATTCTTCTCTGAAGGGCATACAAAATGAGAGTCATTCATTCATTTACTTACTCTCCCAAGAAATGTTTGTTGAGCAGCCTTCCTCTTGCTAAGACTAGTGCTTCTCAGCTAGTCACACAGGCTGAAGTCAGGTCAAGAGGGAGGTGTTCTGTTTTGAAGGCAACTTACTAACCCACATCTAAACTCTAGCCTTAGGAGAAGGCATGGACTTAGGGTGAAATTATTTATAGCATATAGTAGGGATGAAATCTGCTTGGTGAGTCTTCAGCCCACTCCACCCTCCTCTAGGCTTTTCCCAGCTCATCCTCAAATTCCCTTGGATAACTCCACAAAGAGATTCTAAGGATGTTTCCAGATCTTGCACTGAGACTATCCAGGCTATTATTTTGTCTTCCTCTAGTTACTCAACCATGAACATGATTTATAGGTAGAAGAAAAGTTTTTTTTAAGAAATACCTCAGGCTTCAAGTGTTTTACTCTCTACAAATAAGGAAGTAAAGACTCAGTTAAGAAATAATGTCAACCAATTTCTTTGGCTCTTCATTGTCTGGTATACTTCCTACTGGCCAAGAAAACAAAATTCTCTTAGTCCTTAATATCTTAATACAAGTTCTCCAAAGGTGTATCATGGTGAATCTTCATTATCAAACTGACAAGGTTTAGAACTACCATGAAAACGCACTTCTGGCTATTTCCCAAAAAGTTTGGCTGAAGAGAGATGATTTCCCTGAGAATGGGTGGAAGTATTCCATGGATTGTATCTGAACTGAATAAAAAATATAAAGCAAGCTAAACACCAACATTTGCCATAATTTGCTTCCTGTCTTCAAACGCAATGTGACCAGTCATCTCACTCTCTGCTGCTATGACTCCCCCCACATGATGTCCCTCACTGTTCCTTCCTCCTTTCCTTAACCATGCGTGTGTCAAGTATATTGTCTCATTGATGTAAAAATTAACCAACACAGATAAGCGCTGGAACAATTGCTCAATTTGCATACAGCATTTTGCTTGAACCAAATGGGGAAATTTATCTTTGAACTCAGTGACAGAACATATATATTTCATCCTTGTAGAAGTATGAAGGCTCAGGATTGGGTTTACAAAGTAAGTGTGAGATAATTCCTCATAGTGTGGTGTGTCATTTCTCAGAATATTCTCGGTTATATTCTACACAGACGCCTCAGTCTTTTATGTCTTGGGAAACATGGATTTGTAGATACAAATAGATGAAGGTCCCATTAGAACAGGGGCCAGCACATTGGCTGAGTAGCTGCCCAATAGCAGGGCAGGTTCAGTCAATAGAAGCAAAGTTCAGAGGGTTGGAATCTGTTGATTTACCTTCAGGGTCACTTCTAAGAAGATCCCAATGACTTGTAGTGCACATGAAGATGGTCCTCTTCAATCCAGGAAATGTGAGAGTGAAATTTCCCCCACTAAGTCAGCTGCTCTTAAATGTAAATTATGATTCTGTAAAGTCCAAGTTTACCAGTTCCCGACTAGCTCTGTATCAAAGAAGCCTCTAGCTCTCTTCCTGCCCATGATAGCGGTTCCATCCATAACTGCCATTATCAGTACTGTTCTTGTGGGAAAAGACATACCATGAGATGTCCTAGTCAACTCCAATGAACTGGGTAGGTGCTTACTTACAAAAGTAAGTGGAATGGGATAAAAGGACAATCTATTTTGGTTTTATTAAACTCCTATTTTTATGGTGCCTCTGAGTTTTTCTTCAAGGTTTCAATAATGCTACAATCCAGACAATTTCTTTCTCCCCCTACCTCTACCTACTTTCTATAAACACACACATACACACAGAGAGACAGACAGAGAGAGACAGACAGACAGACAGAGATAGAGACAGAGAGACACAGAAAGAGACAGAGAGAGAGAGAGAGAGAGAGAGAGAGAGAGAGAGAGAGAGAGAGAGAGAGAGAGCACCATTCCCACCACCGCAAACAGCAAATTAATCTGATAGTGTTGGTTAGCTAACTTTCTGTGATAGAATATCTGAAATAATCACTTTAATAAGCAAAAGGGGTTTATTCTGGTCACAGTTTTGAGATTATATAATCCATGGCAGCTTGGTCCCATGAGTCAGTGTCATCTGGGCCATGAGGAAGACACTCAAGATTCAAACTGTAGTACTGACTGAACTCCTGTCAATATTCAAATCAATTAGTACCTTCAAGTATCCTTAGACCAGAACATGTCTCTGAGCTTTTTTAGGCACCCTGGAGCAGTTTCTGAAGCATCACATTCTCTGCAGGTCCCCTAGGTTTGCCCAACTACATCCTTGCACAGTCAATGTATCAGGTAAAGCCACAGACCCACAAGCGCGCTACATGTGCTCAGACCAAGGCTAGATCTATGCCTTTGATTTTTCAATAAGATTTACACCATTTTATAGAAAACAAAAGACCTTCCTTTTGTATCAGTAGTCAAATAAGGAATTGTTTTCTCAAGGGTGTGAACCCCTGATCCATTTAAGCAAGAGATAAGCAAACAGATGATGAAAGACGGTTTGCATCACCTCTCCAGACCTGGGGGAATGTCCCCAGAGTGAGAAGAGAATGAAATCTGTGCCTGATGACTGTGGGAATGGAGGTGGGGGAGGAGCGGAAGAAAGGGAGTTACTCCCTCCTACTTGGAGCTGACGCCGCCCGGCACTGATTTTGACTTTGCCCGATGCTGTGGGTTCACTTCTGTGCCCAATTCATCCCGGCTTCCATCAGCTGCGGATCAATTTCTAAATTGTTCTGGGAAAGCCACATAATGAAAACTTGTCAGAGAGGAAAAATGACTAGCGTCAGTGCTAGCCCTGACTCGTGACTGCTGACTGGCGGGGGTTTAATGTTCCTAGCATCTCCCTTAGTGGAATATTACATACACCACCTTTCTAATGCACACGGTGGTGCGAATTAGCCTTCCGAAACTGCAGGAGAGCCTGTAATTTAGATACTCCAGGCCATAACCACAGCACAGGAAAGGATTAGGGTCAAAAATAGAATGGTCCTAAAATACCATCAGAGGCATTTTTACCTAGTATCAAGGTTTTGCAAGAAGAAAAAACAGCCAGCATACCCTCAATGTCTCCTTAGAGGACATTAAACTCCGAAGTATGGTTTAGATTTGTCAATAAGATACACAAAACCCAATACTCTGTGACTATAATTAAATCACCTTAAACCCCCAATCTAAAAGACAGTAACATCCTTGTGACATTGTTTTGTCCTGTGGAAAGCACAAGGCTGGGCTTTACTGAAGACAGTGGATGAACTGTTGAAAGGTGGAATTGTATTGTACGCAAATGAGCTCTTGCTAATTCTATGTGAATGGGTATCTGGAATGCACCAGAGGGGTTTCTGTGAATCTATGGGAAGGAGATGTTCCCGAAATTTCTCTTCATATTATTAAGACACACCATGCAAAGCAAAGTGATTGTTCACATGTTCTACTCTGATGGCAGAATCCAAAGGCAGAGCCAGAAGATCCAAGCCCAGAAAAGACATTTGCTTGAAAATTCACTGTAGATCTCTCGGGTGAAAACCCACAGGAGAAGAAGGATCACAACGGATCCAAAGGTTATTAAGCTGTTGGAATAACATCTAAGTTCTTCCCAGTAAGAAGAGATGTGGCAGATTCTTATTCCAGATTTCCTTTGTCCTCTTGCAGAACACGTGATCACCTGGCAGTCACCTTGACTATGGCTTCTGCACTCTCTACCTTGATTTCTACTTTGTCCTTGCTCTTCTAAAGCCTTCAATGCTGAACTGACACCAGAGCTTCCTACTGCCCCCCACCACCCAGTCCCTTGACCTCAGCCTCACGGCACCCCAGCCTAACCCCGGGCTTTCTTTCCATGATACCTTGCACCCTCCCACCTCAGTGATTCCACCTAGTTGTCTGGGTACTTAAGGTCTTTCTGAGAGAATTAAGTCTTCCACTTCACTGACCCCAGCCACACCCCCAAGCACTGGTCCTTGCTTGCTTTCAGGAAGTTCATTCAAACTTCAGGCAATTGCAACTTTATCAGTAAGCCGAATTTGAAGTCCACAGACAGAGCCACCCTACCACCCACCTCTCTCTCTCCTTTTTATTTTCCCAAAGCACCTCACACTACTCTGTATTGTTTTCCCACTCCGATAATAGATGTGTGAATATGTGGCCATTCAAAAGTACCTTTTCCTCTGCTCCAATGTCACATTCTAGAAGGACAAGCTCATTTGCATTTCCTGTTATATTCTTATCACCTAAAATAGAAAAGAATCAATAAATCTTGAGAGTAGAAACATCCATGAGTGCAAAAGGAAAGGACTCTAAAACAAATCTGTACAAACAGAAATGCCCACAAGAATGACCCTCGACACTAGTACTTTCAAATTCACCAGATCATAGAAACCACTTCGGTTACCTTGAAAAAAAATTTAAATCAATAAAACACAATTCTTCAGATTTATCTCAGACATAGTAAATTAGACCTGCATACTTGGTCATCTCCAGCTGCCACACTGAAATATGACAGACTGGGTGACTCAAATGACAAATTTGTTTATTTGTTTTGTGGTTTTAAAAAGTATTTGTTTATTTATATTCAAAGATGCGGACCCAGGGCCTTATGCTTATCTACTGGAGTGAATTCCCAGGCCTCTAAAATTTATCCTCTTATGGTTTGGCAGTGTCGAAGCCCCAAGTCAGGATCCTGTAGATGCCTAGCCTCAGTTTCTGGAACGGACTTTTAACTTGGTCCATGCATAAGCACCTTCTAACTATTTCCTCGGGTGGCCCCCTGTTTGCAGCACTAGACAGAATATGATGGCTTCTCCTCCACCTGTAAGGACCCTTGTCGTGTAGGTTTAGGGTCCCACCATTATGTTCTTATTTAACCTTAGGTTCCTCCTTAGAGGTCCTGTATTGAACTACAGTCAGATTAGAAGGAGACACCTTCAGCATCTAACATGTAGGAAGACATGATTCAGTTTATAATACCCCCGAGACAGAATTTATAACAAGATCCAGTTTCCAGTGAGTTCCCAGCAAGGGAAGGGTGGGAAGCAATACTTAATGCCTTTAATCCCAGCACTCGGGAGGCGGAGCCAGGTGGATCTCTGTGAGTTCGAGGCCAGCCTGGGCTACAGAGTGAATTCTAGGAAAGGCACCAAAAATACACAGAGAAACCCTGTCTCGAAAAACCAGAAAAAAAAAAAAGACCTAACTCCTTCAGGCTACATTGGAAAAGGGTCCTGTTGTTCTCTGTGGTTGAGTCAGTCTGAGAATTAGGGATAAAATCTTTTTGGGAAAAAAAAAAGATGCTGACAATAAGGTACGATTGTAAAAGAAGATCTATAAATATAGGAAGGAGAATTGCCAAATTCTAGCTGAATATTTAAAAATAAAAGATCATAAGCACTTCTATAGAAAACCAAAAGGGTTCTCTAGTCTCACTGAAAGTTAACTGATTCAATTTTTTAATGAGCTGTTAAAACAGGGGCTGCTAGTGTAAGGATGAGGGAAAGGAATTGTTCTAGAATTTTCTTCCATGTCTTCAGCTGTTAAGCCTTGGAATCTTCCATTGCTGACCTCAGTTGCAAGGCTAACAGATGGCAATAAAATCCGGGTGTTCAGGAGGCTAGTCACGTTTCTGCCAGCTGACAGCTTTGTTCATGGATCCACTGAGAACCAACCCCTGCCCAGCTTCTAAGCTACAGAGGGAGGGTGCTCTGCCACGATGGTGCTCTGCCATGATGGTGCCCTCCGATGATGGTGCCCCCCATGATGGTGCCCCCCCATGATGGTGCCCTCCCATGATGGTGCCCCCCCATGATGGTGCCCTGCCATGATGGTGACCCCCATGATGGTGCCCTCCCATGATGGTGCCCCCCCATGATGATGCCCTCCCATGATGGTGCCCTCCCATGATGGTGCCCCCCCATGATGGTGCCCCGCCATCATGGTGACCCCCCATGATGGTGCCCTGCCGTAATGCTTCCTACTCAGGGTTAGGAAGGAGGTGGGAACAGAGTGTTGAAAGAACAGAACTGCTTTACACTAGTTGATATGGTATTCTTCCTGTGGCTTCTGATGTCCCTCCATGAGATAAGAAATCAAATCCCGTCTTGTGGGGACCTCAGTGAATTCTGTAACAGGGACCTTGGGGAGGAGCTCCACCCCAAAGTTGTTGGCTGGAGAGATGGACTATGGAGCTCTTTTGAAACCCTCTCAGCTCCTTCCCCTGTGAATGTACTCTGAACCTCTGGCCATCTTCGTGACACCTTAATGACTAATGGGGAAATGCAAAGCAGGCCCAATAGTGGGAGTTTATGATGCTTCAATATCATCTCTTCTTCCCTTTTTCTTTCCTCTCTCCTCCCTTCCCCTTCCCTCCTCTCATCGTTCCTCTCCCCCACTTCCCTTCTTCCTTCTTGTCTTCTTGTTTCCCTTATGACTGAGTTAGGGTTTCTATTGCTGTGAAGAGACACCATGACCATGGCAACTCTGACAAAGGAAAGCATTTAATTGAGGTGACTCACTTACATTTCAGAGGTTCAGTCCATTATCATCATGGTGGGACATGGTGGGGTGCAGGCAGACATGGTGCTGGAGAAGTAGCTGAGAGTCCTACATCTTGCAGGCAATGGGAAGTGGTCTGTCTCACTGGGCATGGCTTGAGCATCTATGAGCCCTCAAAGCCCATCCCCACAGTGACACACTTCCTCCAACAAGACCACACCTACTCCAACAAAGCCACAGCTCCTAGTCATGCCACTTCCTTTGAGCTTATGGGGGCCAATGATATTCAAACAACTGCACCTTACCTCTTCTTCTTCTGTCCACTCCCCTTTTCTTCTCCCTTCCCCTTCCTTTTCCTTTATCTTCTTTCTCTTCCTTTCCTTTTCTTTTCCTTCATATAAATCAGCATGTCTGCTTTCCACATTTGTTTCCAGTAAAAGATGGGAAAGTGGTCTCTCACACTGTAGTTCTTCCTCATCATCAGGAACATTCATTCTGGGAGCTTCTTCTGCCATCCCATCTGGGAAGATTTTTGAAACTCCTCTTTAAGCTAATCCCTCCTTAGGCTGGCGTGGGATTCCCTTTCTTCCTATATTTTTCATTACCAGGGTTTGGAGGGAGGAAGGTATGACACAGACAGCTGACTGAACCTTCCCTGGCCCAGAACAGGTCCATAGAGGTACCAGAAGCATTATTCTTACATTTAGTCTTTAGCTGAAGTTATGGGAACACTAAGAAAGGCCATTTCAAATCCACTTTCAAATATTTCAATGGTATTTTCAGTTTGGATGCAGTGTCATGAGTTTCTGAAAAAGGCAATTCAAGATATAATGTCTTTGGTCATTAAAGTGTTTCTGGAAGCTTTTCATGGACTATTTAATGCCAGAGTTGTTTGTTTTCTTCTATGCTAGTGTTGCATAGCAAACAAGCACATTTAATATATTCAACTTGATCAACAAATCACTCCCTTCCTTATGAAAGTTAAATACTACAGAGATAAGTTATGACCACATGTTGACTAGTCCTCAGGAACTTAACAAAAACTAGACAACCTAGTTGAGAAAATACCTCCATCAGACTGGCCTATGGCTATGTATTTAGGGCATTTTCTTTATTTTCAATTGATGTAGGAGTACCAAATCATCCCTAGTCAGGGCCTGGCTTGTACAAGGAAGGCAGCTGAGCAAGCCAGAGTGAGCAAGCCAGGAAGAAGCAGCGTTCCTCCACGGTCTCTACTTCAGTTTCTGCCTCTCGAGGTTGGTTTCCACACTGAGCTCTTGCCTTGGCTTCCCTAGATAATGGGAATCTGTAATCCAGATAAATCCTCTTTTCTCAATAGTGCTTTGGGCCCCTATTTCGTCCTAGCAAGAGAGAAGCAAATTGGGACAACCTCTGAATGTAATATTCTAATATTTTGCTACCCCCATCCCAAGAAGTTATTTTACCCCCTAGAGGACAATAGTGTCCCACTGAGAATGAGCACACAGGATAAAAGGAAGGGTATTGATGTTACAGTTTCCAGCTTATTCTGAAGTATAATATTGCTTTATAAAGCTCAATTACCATAAAATGTATCTGATATAATTGCTGAAATGATTGGTATAAATACTTTTTGTCTGTTCCGTAGTACCTCCAAGGGCTGCACACCAGGGTTTTTGGGCTAAGGGAAAAACAGTTAGCAAACTTACTTTCTAAAATAGGAATTGCTTCCATCACCTGCGCAAGCTCGTTAATACATTTCCTCTTTGGCTTCCATTTTTAGCTCTTTAAAAAATTCCCAATAATTGCAAGTCCTTGCCCACCATAGATGGCCTCTTTATAGACATAAGACTTCATTCAGTCGTAGCCTCTGAGGACAGGGGCGGGCTCTCTTCGGCTGCAGACAGGTGAGTGTTAGCATTTCCAAAGTCTGCCTCTCCACTGGAGTCTGTTATGTCAGAGAGGGGCCCAGTGTGTGATTTCTCTGCTCCACCTTCGCTGTCAAGGCGAACTTCAAATTTCAATTAAAAGTAATAGTCTATAAACCTCCACATAAAAATGTACAATTTTCATTCCCGATATATAGTCTTATTCTTTCTCATTAGAGAGCCATATTGAACAATGGGGCTTTGCTTGTGTGCATTAATGAGAGTGCAAAGGCCGGGGAAAAAAAGCTATAAAATGGGAATGAAAACAAAAGGCTTGAGAAATTTATATAAAGATTTGGGGCTTTGTGTAATTCCTCTGGAATAGTGTTACACACAGTGCCTTTTAAATCTCTTCTATGACTACAGGGAGGAAAATTGGGAAATAATAGACCAGTCCTTTATTTGAATATTCTTTTTATGCCCCCTCCCCCAAACCTAATCAGCTGAGAATTCAATTGTAACAATAATTACAAAAGTGGAAATTAGAATTTGGACTTGTACAGAAAGTAGTTATATTTTCTATAAAAAGAACTCTACCTGAATAAAATACAAAAAAAAAAAGCTGAATAAAAGATAATAATATAAAATTAAGAGGAAAAAAAGCTGGAAAATAATCTTAACCTTTTTTGTATTGTAGTCAGCTACAAGTAATAGAAAAGTCCGATATCTTAATACAAAGAAAAACCCAGGGTTGAATCAGTGGCGAACTGTTTGGTAATGGTGTCAGGGATCCGTGTTTGTTTCATTTCTGCTCTGCTGTGTATCCACAGAAACTATTTTCCTCATAGTCACAAGATAGCTGCAGACACTCCTAGCATCTGATCCACGTCTGACAAGGACAAAGTAAGGCTCTTCCTTACATTTACTTTCATTAGTTAGAGAAACAGTATCTAGAAGTTCTCCAGCAAATTTCCTACAGCTGGTACTGACTGGTGTGGTATTATTTGTGTACTCTGGATGAAGCAGACTTTCTAATTTAAAAAAGGGGGCGGGGAGAGTGGAAGATAGAAACAAAGTTAATTGAAAACTGTTTGCAAGGCAAAGAGGCTATGAGGAGGCAGTAATTGTTTTGGCAGTCACCAACATCCAGTTTATATTTCAAATTGAACTTGACAGGAGTGCTTTTAATTTCTCTTTTGAAAGAGCTTGAACCAGCCAATTTAGAACTTCTGCAGCTATTCACCCCTTTGTCTTAGGTGCGCCTGTATTTGGTACTTACATGCAGATGGAGTTGTATCCTTTCATTGTAGTGAATGTTGAAGGACTCCATCTTGGTCCTCCCAACGAATCGTGCTATTTTGTATTAGACCTCAAGCCAACCTCCTTGACTCTAGTGGTATTCACTGTTGATGTCTTCCTCCATTGTTTTCCCAATCTTATCGAAGTCTCCCTTCTTTTGATTTTCTAGCACCTCTCCTGAAGCATAGATCAGAGCTCACTAGTCTCGAATGTGGCATTTGCTGAAGGAAAGCCTCTCAGACTCAACACCTCCAAAAGTTACGGTCGTGTATTGCTGCCCAGTTCATTGTCACGCTGATATGCTAAGACTCCACGTTCCTCAGAGTGTTGATATGAAAACTAAACATCACCCACTTGTTCAGGGCCCGTAATCACCAAGAGAGATCATGAGAGACAGAGTTTGAATTCAAACTCATATGTTCTACCTCCAGCTCGACCAACCTGATCCCCTCATGTCTCCATTTCCCCCAATCCTTCCCTTCCTCCCACTCACCCCTACCCTCACTGGAAATCTCCTTATCTATTTCCCCTTCCCAGGGGAATACATTATGGTCTTCCTTGTTACCTAGCTTCTCTGGGGCTGTGTATTGCAGCCTGGTTATCCTTTGCTTTACATCTAGTATCCACTTATTAGTGAGTACATACCATATTTGTCTTTCTGGATCTGAGTTACTTCACTCAGGATGATTTTTTTTCTAGTTCCATCCACTTGCCTGCAAATTTCATGATGTCATTGTTTTTTTTACCGCTAAGTAATACTTTATTGGGTAAATATACCACATTTTCTTTATCCATTCTTCTTCCAGTTGAGGGGTATCTAGGTTGTTTCCAGGTTCTGGCTATTATGAATAATGCTACTATGAGCATAGTTGAGCAAGTGTCCTTGTGGTATGACTAAGGATCCTTTGGATATATTTCCAAGATTGGTATAGCTGAGTCTTGAGGTAGATTGATTCCCAATTTTCTGAGAAACCGCCATACTGATTTCCAAAGTGGCTGTGCAAGTTTGCACTCCCACCAGCAGTGGAGGAGTGTTCTTCTTACTTCATATCCTCTCCAACATAGGCTGGCATTAGTGTTTTTAATCTTAGTCATTCTGACAGGTGTAAGAGTAATTTTGATTTGCATTTCCCCGATGGCTAAGGATGTTGAACAATTCTTTAAGTCTATCTCAGCCATTTGAGATTCTTCTGTTGAGAACTTTCTGTTTAAACCTGTACCCCACTTTTTAATTGGGGGAGAGTAATGAAAGAGATAGCTTGATAGAGGGGGCCATTTTGGGGTTAGGAAGAAACCTGGTGCCAGGGAAAGTCTAAGGAATCCACAAGGATGGCCCAAGCTAAGACTCCTAGCAATCGTGGAGAGCGTACTTGAACTAGCCTTCTCCTGTAATCAGATTAATGACTACCCTAATTGTCATCAAAGGTCCTTCATCCAGTAACTGATGGAATCATATGCAGAGATCCACAGCCAAGTTCTGGGAGTCCAGTTGAAGAGAGGGAAGAGGGATTGCATGAGCAAGGGGAGTCAAGATCATGATGGGGGAACCCACAGAGACAGCTGACCTGAGCTAATGGGAGCTCATGAACTCTGGACCCACAGCTAGGAAGCCTGCCTGGGACCAACCTAGGCCCTCTGCATGTGGGTGACAGTTGTGTAGCTTGGTTTGTTTGTTGGGTCCCTAGCAGTGGTATCAGGACCTGTCCCTGGTCCATGAGCTGGCTTTTTAGAACTTAATCCCCATGCTGGGATGCCTCATCCAGCCTTGAAGCAGGGGGAGGACTTCCTGCCTCAACTTGATATGCCATGTTTTCTTGACTCCCATAGGAGACCTGCCCCATTCTGAACAGAAAAGGAAAGGATGGGGGTTATATGGGAGGTAGGGGGGAGGGAATGAGAAGAGAGGAGGGAGGGGAAACTGTTGTTGATATGTAAAATAAATGAAAAAATTTAATAAAAAGAAAAAAACAAAACAAAAAACTCAAACTCAAATGTTCTATCTTTCCATTCAAGGATATTCCTAATTCTTCATATCTATTCTTGCACATTGATGCTGATTGAAATTGAATTCATATTTAACTACTTCTCTTGTTGATTTTCATATAAGTGAATATAAATTTACCCTAACTGGTATCCTAAAACTTTGACAGAGAGAATATTGACTCTCAATATTTAATTTTTTAAAGAACTTGCCTCCAGTGCTCCGTTCCGACCTACAGTACCAACTCCTCAGCTCCATTCTTTTCATTTCAGTAGTTCTTGGAATCACAACACCATTACTGAATAGGACTCAATGGCCTACAGTGGACGCTCAGGTTGAGATGTCCATGCTGTTGAACCACAGGCAATACAGTTTTGTCTCACTCGAACTTAAACCAAACTAGTGGACCCCGCCTCACACAACTCTGAGCAGTTTCTTTATCCTTTAGTTTAGCATTGTGTTTCGTGCAGAACACGTTACATAAATCACCACACAGACATTTTCACAGTGACTCAGTTTTCTCAAGTATGTGTGCGGTGGGGCAATATACAACCAAAGCTTAGTCTGCAAGCTAGAACATGCTTATCAATAGCTCCCTGCTCATAATGGAGGCTTCTGTAACTTTGGCCTCTCTTGGTCCTGAGATGATGCCAAGGCTAATAATTACGTTCTTGTTATCTGAATCTGGATTTTTATATTAACTTTCTCATTTACATCATAGTCCATCAACAGAAAAAAAAAAAGTAAGATGGGACACGCCAGTTTGACTCTGAGATGGGGTAATGTAAATAAGGGAACTGACATCAAGAACATATATTGTCTTCAATTTACAAACTTTGATGTGCAACATCTGGATGAATTTGGACCCAATACATGACCCTGCAGGAGAAGCTGATGTCTGACCAAAGAACAGGAAGTGTAAGACAAACAGGGTAGAGTCCATGTCCAATAAGTTATATGCAAGTGAAAATAGCAGCATACACAACAGCAGGAAATAGTCAAGAAAAGAGCAACTTCAGGCTGAGCTCCTCTTGGCAATGCCCACAGCATGGAATCATTCCTCGGTGTCTCTCAAAGTTTTTGCATCAAGGCTGAGATGAAGGATGTGACTCAGGATAAAGGCTCTTGGAGTGGCCTTGGAGATACAGTGAGGAGTAAGCAGGTACCAGTGATCTCAGAAGCTGAAGCCAGCAGTACAGTGGTTGGTTTGCGGAAGGAAAATTTACTCTGTTTATTATTATTATTATTATTATTATTATTATTATTATTATTATTCCATGTGCATTTGTGCTTTGCCTGCATGTGTGTCTGTGTGAAAGTGTGGGATCCCCCTGGAGTTACAGATAGTTGTGAGATGCCATGTGGGTGCTGGTAATCAAACCCAGGTCCTCTGGAAGAACGAACAGCCGGTGCTCTTAATTGCTGAGTCTTCTCTCCAGCCCCAAAACTTTACTCTTAAATGACGCTAACACAAATATGCCCCCATCTTCTTCTGATTACGTAGCTCTGTTGTGCTGATGTATTCAGGGCATGAAGACAGGACTCTGATACTCTTGCAGAGTCCTCATGCATTGATCTGACTTCAGTCTAACTTCAGTTGTTTGGGAGAATTTGGCTATTAATGAAAACAAAACTCTCTCCTGAGATAGAAATTGCTTTCCAACAGTCTCTAAGCTGACTCTGAATTTTTGTCATTGCCTCTTTGGAAACTTATATCTCTGACCTATTTTAAGTGCACCATTGCCCCAGGGGAACCACTCTTTCTTATTATGACACAAGATCCAATTATCCAATGAGTCAGTATCACCCAAGAGATAACATACATGTTTCTCCCCTGACGATTTCCTTAGACAGAATGACTTGGTTTCTCTTTAGAAGAGACCAATGGGATTTTACTCTGAAAGCAATCATTTATACCACGATTAATTCTAGTTCAAACACTCCCTGGATGTGTCATTTGTCTCCTTAGTACAAAGCAGATATTGATTAAGAATATTTTAGCGTCTTCAGGTTTAATGATGAACTCCAAGTAATAATGATAAACTACCAAAATAGCTTCTGTTTCATCTTTCATGATCTCTATAATCCTTGACAATAGAGGATCAATTAACTTCAGAATAGTTTTAGCAGAAAAGATCTATGTTAACTATGCAGTCTGAAGTTTTGTTTTCTGCTTCCAAGAAAAATAAATCTGTCTAGTCATTCATACACACAAATATTTCACCTTCCAGACCAAACAAATAACTGTGCACCCAAGCACCTTCATTTAATTTCTGATCCCTGACTGTATTTTCATGTATTTAGTGTTTCTTACTAATAGTCACCTTGGATCATTTTGAGTAGCTCAAAATGGTCTGAGTGAAAGACAGTGTTTATTTGAAAAATTCTGGATGCCTCCTGCTGCCTGTGTAAGTGATGTAACTGAAAAGGGGGTGGGATAAAAACAGCAGAGGAAAGCTCAGGTGGTCATTCACATGATGCAAGACCTTGGGAGCAGTGAGGAGTTACACCTACCTTTCACTTGCTTCCTTCTTTAATTCGGTTTGCTCTAAATTGGTGGGTGAGCTACTGAAGAGTTCAGTTCCCCTGTAGTCCAGGACCTCAGGTAATAAGAAGTAGACTTCTACGATTTTCCTGAGCAGCCATTTTGCTGTACATCTCTGGCTTCAGGATCATTCTCTAGGTCACCGTATAATTTATTTTGAAATATGACCAACAACAGCCTTCTGGACTTCCTCACTCAGGTATGCCCATTGACCATGTCTTTGTAAGGGCAAGCTTCAAACAATTTGTACTTTCGTTTTTCACTGTGATAAGGGAGGGCTATAGTAGACATCAGAAAATACAGCCAATAAAGAGATGCAGGTATAGCCCAATTTTGAGATGGAGGAACTAACCCACCATGATGGCTAATCACTCTTGACAACATCTAGAATCCCCTAGGATACAGCATCTGGGTATTTCTCCTAGGGTACCAACATCTGGGCATTTTCCTAGGATACCAACATCTGGGTATTTCTCTGAGAAAGAGTCCACATTGGATTAATTAAGTTGGGAGGGTCCACTTTAAATGTGGACAGTTCTATGGCATGGCCTGGGGTTCAGGACTGAATAAAAAGAAGCAGTGAGATGAACTCAAACATTCATCCTTCTCTGCTGCTTGACCAGCTGGGCCACACTCCTGCCACTGTGTGGTCTCCTCACCATGATGGACTGTACCTGAACACTGCACCAAAATAAACCCTCCCTTCCTTAAGTAGCTTCTTCTCGGGTATTTGGTCATAGCAAAGAGGAAAGCAAGTAATACACCTACCAAAGTTGGCATCCCAATGTGCAAGATGCTCTTCCACACATGAAGAGGTCCTCTAACAATTGAATGGTCGTGCTAAACATAAGGGGTTAGAAATAGTTCTTGAGTTTGAAAATCAACCATTGTAGCATATACATCAAGAGAGGTGTCTGGCATATGGTAAACAAATGTCTGAATCATAATAAAAAACAAAGTGTTAGTTGTTGTCCATGATGAGAGAAGGTGGTTTACCCTAAGCTTATCAAGGTCAACTTCACAGAGGGGGAAAAAAGATAGTATCAAAAATTAGCTAGACACGCAGTTATCCTGTTATTAATTATGCAGTCGTGACAATCCAACTCAAGAATTATCTCTCCGCTCCTCTGCTGCTTGAGTGGTTTGCAGTTGCTAATAGGATGGGCTGAGTTGAGCATTTTTCTGCATAAAGCCTGAGTTAGGATTTGCTGTTGGGTGATTAGGTGGGTTCCTCCCTTCTCAGCTGTGCTGAAAGGATTTACCATGTTACCGGCGTCAGCAAGTGGAAAATTATTTTTTCTTCTGCTGTGAAGCTGAGTTAGAATGGACCCAGGATGAGGTCCAAGCAGAACCTGATCCTGTTAGTCTTGGAAGTCAGTCAACTGGCTTCTCTAATATGAATTCTCATGATCATACATCATCATAGCTGAACGGAACTTTTACTCAAACTTTGATAATGGGGATCTGCAAAAGGTGCACACTTTATGGCACATTGGAAAAGTGCTGCTTGGAAAGGACCTATTATCTGGCTTATTATTAATTGTTATGTGTAAATAGTTACATATATATATATATATTGCGTGTGTGTGTGTGTGTGTGTGTGTGTGTGTGTGTGTGTGTATGTGTGTGTGATACGTAATGCCTATGTGTTGGTGTTTTTGTGGATATTTGGGTACCACAGCACACATGTGGAGGTCAAAGGACAAAATCCAAGGTCAGTCCTTGCCTTCTACACTGGTTGGGTCTCTTGTGTTCACTGCTACATAAATCAGGCTAGCTGCTCCCTGAGCTTCCAGACTCTACCTCCCACCTCTCTCTATGAATGAGCTGGAATTACAAATGCTTGCACTATGCATATGGATTTTACATGGATCTGGGGATCCAAACTCAACGTTGGTTGACAGGCTTATTCAGTGAGCACTTTACCCACAGAGACATCTCTCCAATCTTATTTACGTACATTTTAACAGCACATACGAATTAGTACTAAGTTCATTAGACTGGCGTGCCTACCTTGCCTTTAAAATAGATTGTCAAGTCTTTATGTAGACTGTGGATTTAGACTCTCACATTAATAATGAGGAGAATGTTTGTTGTCCTCATGCTAAAGTGCACGATGTGAGATTCATGCTTCTGATGAGCGTGAGATTCCGAAAGCCTGCTGAAGCCACATGCCTCCAAGACGGTGCTGGCATGGAACCACCCTGGCCAGCAGCGTTGTTATTTTCCCTGTTAGCACTAGCAGTCAGTGGGTCAAGAACTCAATGACTGTACATTGAATGAATTAAATGGATAATGATGTTTTCTTAAACAGAAGCACATTAAAAAACATGCCCCTTAAATCCTACAATTAGAGCCAATAAAACAAACTAGGAAATTTGTGCCAGGTTAAAGCTTCATTGACGTCTCCAGTTAGCGAAAATCCCTGTCTGTGCCTCCAATAGGTTAGAATTCAAACTGTTTCATTCCCCTCTGGAGCCATCTTTTCCTGGGGGCATCTCAGTACTTCAGGGCTTTTTACAACATGCTTTCCTTTAAAATGCTAATAAGTACACAGGCGCAGAACTTGGAAGCAAGCATGCATGGCTCATCTTTAAAACAAAACAAAACAAAACTCGCATGCTTTCAGAGGACTTTGGAACAAGCATGTTGACACCCCCTTGAAAGTTGTCTGAATAAATTAATTTTTATCATTAATTTAAATTTTATAAAACCAGTAATTGGAATACTTGGAAACTAGCTAAGATGAACCCTGTGTTACTGATTCTTTTCTAAGCTTGTCTTCGACATTCAGAAGCTTAAGAGTCAATATTTTCAGGTTGGAAAGATGGTTCAGAATTCTGTTAAGAGTGCTTGCTGAGCAATCAGGAGGACCAGAGTTCAGATCCCAGCACTCACATAACAAGCTACGTAACTCCCACTATGAGGGATCAGATACCCTCTTCTGGCCTCTGTGTGCACAGGCAGACACATATGCACACACACACACACACACACACACATACAGAGAGAGAGAGAGAGAGAGAGAGAGAGAGAGAGAGACAGAGACAGAGAGAGAGAGACAGAGACAGAGAGACAGAGACAGAGACAGAGACAGAGACAGAGACAGAAAGACAGAGAGACAGAGAGAGATAAACCAATAAAATTGTTTTCAGAATTCATTCACTCTACAGAATCAGTATGTATGGTGGTGAAGGATGTGACGAATGTGGCAATCCAGTTTTTGAACAAATGCACTGACCTTAAGAACAGTATTTTAGAAAAGACATATAGGGGCTTCTTAGAATTATTTGGCAGTTGTCTATAAACATTTAAGCCAGTTCCAGGGGGAAAGGTGGCTCACAACATCAAAACAGCTGTACCATTAAAAAGAAGTGGTTCTGAGCATCACATTCTTACAATAATACCATTGGCCTTTTGCCTCTGTTATAACACACATTAAATATTCATGCTGATGTTTGTTTTCTAAATGTAAAATGGAATTAGGATAACAAATAAAGACTAGCATCTGATGATAATATTGAGTATATATTATATTTTTGTTTTGTGGGTTTTTATAAGTTTGAATCAAGGTAGCTTCCTGAATAATGCATAAACATCTTAAAAATGAATTTTCACGGTTGAGGTTAGGATGGGTAGTCAGATTCTCTTCCTGAACTGAAGCTGGTGATTTCCTTGTTCCCCAGGACAACACTACAGTGAAGACAGCCATTGCAGCCCTAACCAGTTCTGGGTCCGAATATTTCTGCAATGCCAAATCCCCATCAGTTCATTCTTCTAGGAGGAAAGCACAATGCTATTTGCTGTGAAGGTTAGATTACTTGAGACATCTTCCCGAGAGTAACGGAAGGATAATCTGAGGGTCTAGGAAACAGATCGCATTTACAAAATGTAAAACTACGGACTGGTGGGAAATGTTGAAGAGAGAATATCTGTTTGTGATGGTTGTGCCTTTGGGGAGGGATCATTTTTATCTCCCTGTTCATCCCAATCCAAGTGGTCCATGTATTAAACTTTCCTTGGGGGGTAAACAGATATTGGAGCTTTCGCCTCTTTGCTGAGGACTTTCAAAGTAGCAGCTAGATTCAAAAAGCGGCTGTATTCTGGGTCCTGTGACTCAGATCTGAATTCAGAGAAACACTGTGAGATTGCCCATGCTTGGTTTAAACCAACTTTTAAGTTGACAAATCCATTGACGACGAACTGATGATACAAAATCCCTCTGTGTTAATGTTTGACGAGCAATGTAACCACAAATTAGACTAACCAGCTACATAATTGGTAGAGCCCAGTGTCCACCAAAACCATGCCTTGCCCCATTCAAAATGATTAGGAATTTCAACATAGTAGCCACGGAATGTTAAATGTAGCCTCACTAAGGGTGGAAGATTTGAGCAACGGCATGGTCACATGTTCACGAAACTGTTCCCAATAACACTAACACATCCGCCATAGACTGTGTGTAAGTATTGAGATGGGGGATTTAATTACACACCACATTCTCTGCAATGCTGGCTCAGTTACTCTTCCCAGTGCTGGAGAGTGAGGTCACACATCTGTTCTTCTCACTGCTGGCCGCCGCTGTTATTCAGCTCTCTGCCCTTCTGCTGTAGCAAGGCGGGGGCCCTCTCCATCGAGTTATAATCCAGCTGAGCTGCTAACATCTTTTTTGAAAAGCTCCTTGTCTGTTTAATTGGATTCCATAGATGATCCCTTTCAGCAGCCACACTTTGACAACATACCTAAGTGTGCATTACATTTTATACGTAATGGGCTGGCTTTCAGCGATTTCTATTTCAGAGGATTGTCATTCTCAGTTTTATGTCTGAACTGTGAAGAAACTTAGAACAATAATCTTTTCACTGACTCGGCAAAGTTTCTCATTCAATACATCTTTATTGAGTACCTAGTGCTCATGTATTAGATACTTCTGCATTTGATATAATTTTCTAGAAAAATCAACACATCTCTTTGCTTTTGTTGAGCATGAATATTAGTTAGGACCCTTTTAATTACATTAGTGAAATCTAACTTAATCTGTTCTAAAAATTACATAGACAGATATTATAGCTAGTTAAATAGATGATAGATAGATAGTAGATAGATAGGTAATAGATTTGACTAATGGGTGGATAATAGGTAGATAATAGAGTGATAGATGGTGGATGATAGATGACTAGATTGATGATAGATGATTTCTAGGCAGATAGGTAGAAAGATAGATGATAGATAGATAGATAGATAGATAGATAGATAGATAGATAGATGATTGATAGTTTGATAAGTAGATAGGCAAGCAGACAGGCTGATAACCTCCACTTTTGATTAGATTCAGGAGTACAAAGGATGCTATTGGAACACGGTTTCTCTGCCTTTTCCTCCTCCCTCCCCCGGTCTGTCTTTCTCCCCACTTTCTCTTTCTTTATTAATACACTTCCTAGGGGTTGGCTCTATTATAAAAACAGGATTTTTTTTCCATGTGATGGAAAAACTGCTCATAAATTCCTCCACGGCACATGTCAGAAAGGAAAAGCCTCTCCATTTTACCATCCGAAGTGTTCCCATCGGAAGCTACTGAGTAGCCTTGTCTCTGGTAGGGAGGGTCTGAGCTGGTGTTTCCAGGTTCATGGCCTCTGGCCCCAAAGAGTTGAAATTGGGGGCTCACACAGATTTCAGAGGAAGCAAGGTCATTTATTGACAGCAAAGCAAAAGTGTAGGTTGCAGGGGAGAACACTGTGAAGACTAACAGCAGCCCCATGAGTGAGGACACTCAAGGGCCCAGTACTCAGGACTTCCTTCTAAAGGGTGCTAGTGAAGAAGTGGCTACTAAGTGGTGGAGCTTGAGTGATTCCTTGTTTTGATTGACAGAGTCATTTATTCATTTTTCCTACTGTGCATGCCCTTTCCCATAATGCATCTGCTTCTGATCTTATGCTTTCACATTATATATAAGCATAAGATGGTAAATAGGGGATTCTCCATGAAAGGGTGCTAGAGGCCACATTTTTGACTTACTACCCACGGACACAAAACCAGTTCAGGCCAGAACAGCCCTTCTAGTCTTCATACTTGGATACATCGGCATCCATTTGAATAAAAGTGTCTAAATTTGATTGTTACTGGGGGAAGGGAAACTTCTACCATTGTTCAGAGACTGGAGTAGGAGTAGCCCAATACAGGAAAGAGCTTGAATGGTTTCTGAGGTTCCTAGATGCATTGTGTCTAGAGGGGGGTGCAGGTTAAAAAAAGGAACTAGGTTGCCAAGTACATTGTTATAAGAGGGGGATGAGCATAATCCAAACCCAAATGAGGATCAAAGCTAAACTGTCTCCTATGCTTGCCTGCTTCAGTCTTACTTGCAACACAAGCCACTTCCTGAAGTCTAGGATACTGTTACTAGCTACCCATGAAACCAATAATTGGCATCCTTCAATACCCAAGGAAATTGGGGTGGTTGCATTTATAAAAGTGAAAAGAATGCCTTTGGTTACCTAAAAAGGAAGAAAGGATTCTGGGCAGATGAAATAGTGAATGTCTACATCATGACTACACTAAGACCCACAGCTTGCTGCAAAGGGAGCTGGAGATCTAAACTCTGGGGGAAGGCGTGTGCTGCTGAGACCTATGTGGATGTGGTCCAGTCACTGCAGTAAGAATAGTTCATGTTAACTCTCAAGGAAAACAATGAAACTGCTAGATCCATTTGTTGTGTGGTTTGCAGACATGTTGTGAAGCTCATGATTTGGAATCATTCAACTATTAATTCTGTCCATTCATACAAAGATGCTGTTGACTGTTTGGTTGGCATGTGTTCATTATACATAACAACAGAATGACAGTTTCTTGTATGCATATACATGCTACAACATTTCCCTGTATGTATATAAAGTCTTTTACTCAGTCACTATTACCCTTTCTTGTCTCTCCCCTCCTCAAGTTCTCCTTCTCAACTAATCTGCTTCCACATTCATGTCCTTTTATGTGTATGAGGCCCATACATTTATTTAGGGTTGTTTATATGAGGAATCATGTGTGAAGGCAATATTGAATTTTTGAACTTGTTCAAAATGTTTAACCTCTAGGAGCCAGAGCTACTAGTCAGTAAAATGGGACATATATTGGTCGTGGGGAGCCACTGAGCTGTGGCAACCAGCATAGGCAATGGTAGGATGTCTGACTCCCTGTAAGGAGAGCCCGGAGACACTAGAATTCTTTCGGTCCTTTTCTTGAACTTTATTTGTTCCTTGTAGTGAACTCTGAAGAAAGGTCATAAAAGGCTAGGGAACTTGATTATAGAAAAACAGCTGGCACACAGACTTGCATGTGACGACGAGGATGAGTGAGGTCGTCATTGTGTCATTTCTGCCTCCCTGTATGTATGACCAAACACAAAAAACCCAGAAAACCACTGTGCTCCATGCACAGACATGGTGGCGTCTCCTCCCCCAGGGCCACCTCGTCCTCCACACCCACACTCCAAGCCCTTGACAGCATACTCTGACCTATGTGACAACAAGTTGGGAAAATGTCCCTCTTGTATATATTCTTTACAGGTGGGGTGGTGGGACTCTTAAGCTTGTCTCCAAAACTCCTTAACCACATCAGAGGACACTTCTGGGGGCCATGGTTTTGACTGGGGTGAGGGGCGCATTCCTGCTGCTCTGTGAGATGCGCGAGCAGGTTGATGGGATGACAGGTCCCACTTCGCGTCAGTTGTCGCAGTCTCTGAAATCCCAATCAGTGAGTCACTGAGCTTCCAAAGATGAGCAAGGCAACAATGTCAGCAGCAGAAAAGCTGGCCAGTTTTAAACAGTTGCATCATGACTGTCTGGGTACCCAGCGTGGCCTGAATGGTAGGGTCAATTTGGTGTGAGTCTCAGGCCAGGGGAGTTTGAATGAAGTGGATTAGTACATCTGAAGGACCTGGATGGTGCAGGGCTAGTGACCATGCCTGCTTGGAGGAACAGTACACAGTAGTAGCAGGTTTTTGCTGGGTAACAAATAAATGCACAGCATACAGGTATGCTGTGTGTGTGTGTGTGTGTGTGTGTGTGTGTGTGTGTGTGTGTGTGTGTGTGTGTGTGATGTTATTTTTAACTTCAGATGGAAGGGAAGGAAAAGAAGAAAAGCAGATTAAATGGTATGAATAGAAGCTTCAGGAACCACCTAAGGAAACCTAAAAATATCCCACTTCCTAAGTGACATTTGCCAGCTGCCTGCAGAATAGCACTTCGGAGCCCGTGCTGTCCAGGGAATCTACCAGTGGCCCAGGAAGCGCGCTCTTTCCTACCTTTAATGTATCCTGTCAGCACACTAACTTTCCCAAAT
This sequence comes from Peromyscus californicus insignis, assembly GCF_007827085.1. Classification (NCBI taxonomy): domain Eukaryota; kingdom Metazoa; phylum Chordata; class Mammalia; order Rodentia; family Cricetidae; genus Peromyscus; species Peromyscus californicus. The sequence continues at coordinate 29,822,372 of NW_026294514.1, forward strand.
ATCTCTAATGGCAAAATGTTCCCTAAAGGCCAGTTGGCAGGTGTCTGAGGGACGATCCTCTTCTCAAAATGGCGCAGCCCTTCTGTGCTGCCATCCTTCCTGTGGGCTCTGGGACCCACACAGGTGTCCTTTTGGTTCTGAAGAAGCAAAGCTGTGATTCCATCACAGTCCTTTTTTTTTTCTCTAGTTGCTAGAACTTGAGGCAAAAAACTCAAGACAGCTTACCTTTATGAAATGTCGTTACAATAATCTTGCTCATATTAAATAATGACAAGAGGAATAGATTACCTGATACAGGTTTTTGATTTGATTTAATCTATTAAGAAATGCTCACAACTCTTCTCAATTGCTTCCACATTCTTGCCCCCCCCCCAAAAAAAATCTGCTTTTAACATTTTGTCCTATATTTTAGACTTGTCAAATCAAAAATGCTTCAATCCAACTCTCTACCGTGCAAGTTCAGACTTAGATCTTTAGTAATGTTATGTTTTTCTCTTCCCAGAGACATTCATTCAAAGCTGCCTGAAGGTGATGTTGTGAAGATGCTTGTCTATAGTACCCCTTACTGTCTTTCATCACTGTCCCCCACTCTTTCAAGAGCCCTTGCTCTGCCTTCTCTCAGGCTCACAGTGTTCTTTCTTTTTTTCTGACTGTTAACGGGCCTCCTCCATAGTGAGACCCCACTTTGCAGTCTATGCCCTGGCCAGTTCACCCCAGAGCCCCACGGACCTCTGTAGGGAGGGTGAATGGGAGCAGACACCTTTCAATGACAGTGCCCATCTACAGAACTCCAGGCAACTCAATCACCCTGGTCCTCACTTTTCCCATCTGTAAAACAGAAAGATATTTGCTTCAGAATGCTTGCTCATACCTGAAGCCTTCCTCACAGTTGGGTTCCACCCTGCTCAGCCTCACACCTCCTCACCAGCTCTTATCTTTTTTTAAAAAAGTCTGAGTCTGACCAGATGCCTCAGCACTTTCCACCAGGCCTGAAGATCTGAAGGCAACTCCAGGTCCCATATGGTAGTAAAAGAGGACTACCTCCTGATTATTGTCCTCTGGCTTCCACATGTGTGCCGTGCCACACAGACACAGACACAGACACACACACACACACACACACACACACACACACACACAAGGATGGAGTTTCAAAACTGGGGAAAAATCTGTTCCAAGGTCACATAATTTTTCATGTGCCTGGAATATCTCATAATAATTCAGTACACATATTTAATACATGACAATGATGCCAAGATAATTATATTTCCTATATATTTAGCATTTGTTGTTTCTTTCTGTAATAAAGCCTCAGATTCCTCTCTTCTACAGACTTTCTATGACACAGGTTTCTATAAACTGTAGCAGCCGCCTAAGCTGAAGAGGCTAGACCTTCCTCCTCCTGTAGGCCTGTGTTAGTCAATCTCCCTCCCTCCCTCTACGTGTCTCTCTACCCTCCCCAGGCTCTAGTAACCACTACTCTATTCTATTCCTTTATGGAATCAACTGTTTCAGCTTCCATATCAAAGTGAGCTCATTTGGAGTTTATGTTCTCCCATTCCATCTATTTGCTGCAGAATTTCATTATTTTTAAAGTATAATGATGTCTCATTTTGTCTATATACTCCATTTGCTTTACTTTTCATCTGCTGATGGCTGATGGATATCCTGGATGATGGCTACAGAATATAGGACAGTTCTTCTGTTGTCTAGGGCTCCCTTACCTCTCAAGTCTCAGCTTAAAGTTTACCTCCGAGAAATCATTCTCATCTGCCGAAGGCTGCTAACTCATATGTGAAGCATCTTTAGTTTAGTAACCACAATTTGAAATTATCTTATGCTATTTTATTTATCCCACTGTTTCCAGCTTCTGAAGTGTCATATCACTTGTCCCTGTAGGTTACAATCCCTATGAGGGCAGTGACGATCTGGCTCCTTCCTTGTTCCACTTCTGAGGACAGCCTGGTGACCAGAACCAAGGTTTCTGTTTGACCTTGAGTAGCGTGTATAGAGAGCTACCAAAGGAGAACTGATAGCCCATTTCCTCAGACTATTGCACAGCTAGAGAGCCAGCCACAGCTTACTGTGTGTGACAGACACTTGAACGCTATCAGGAAGTGGGAAAGTTTATAGTAAGAAGAAAATGTAAAAAATCATGATATAATTTAGATCTTGGATGTACCTTACAGATTTGTGTGCCGTAGGCTTGGTCTCTGGCCTGTAGCAGAATTGGAAAGAGATGGGACTTTAAGAGGTAGAGCCTGACTGAAGGAAGCTATGCCTTTGGGCATGTGTTCTTGAAGAAGATATTGAGAGCCCAGATCTTGTCCCCACCGCTCTATCATGAGGGGAACAAACTCACTTTGGGCTGTGCTGTTCTCCCACAGGCCCAGAGTTCAAGTCTATGGCTATCATTGACAGGAAGCATGGGCACAGGCAGGCAGGAAGACAGGCAGGCATGGTGCTGGAGCAGTGGGTGAGCACCTACGTCTGACCCACAAGCATGAGGGAGAGAGAGAGAGACAGACAGACAGACAGAGACAGAGAGGGTCAGAGAGAGCTAACTGGGAATGGCATGGACTTTTGAAACCTCAAAGACCATTCCCAATGCCATACCTCCTCCAACCAGGCCATACTTCCTAATCCTTCCCAAATACCCATGAACTGGGTACCAAGCATTCAAATACGGAGCCATTCTCATTCAAATCACCACAGACTGAGACCTCTAAACCCAAAAGCCCAAATAAACTCTTCTGCTTCATGTCTTTTGTACTTTGCCGCAGTAACACCCAGATCACCAACCCCAAAGAGAAAAACCACTATTAGCTCTGGAATGGGGATGATCTACCCAGGAAGCTGGGTGGGAGCTCTCTGGAGGAGATTGAATTTTGGGGTGTATTTGGTTTTCTGTGGGTGGTCTTGGGTCAGAAGTGGGAAGAAAATGAAGAGACGCTGCAGTCACTGATCAAAAGCTGATGCTCTGGGCTGATGGCTACAGAGGTTGTAGGTGAGATGCCCATTGTCACAAGCAATTTAGTCATAGTATGTATATACACCCAGCCTCATATTAGACCTTTTTCTTTTTCTCCCTGTACTTGGACCATAACTTACTTTATCAAAAAACTCACGGATGAACAGATAGGATACATAAACTATCTTCACAGATGCTGCTGAGAATACATCAAGGTCTTCTTGGTTCCAAGGGAAATGGCATTTATTAGAATTATTAAAGACTTAAACAAAACAAAAACACAAGAAATAATAAAGAGCAGTGAGGTGAACATTACTGGGGTTGGAGCATGTTCTTTCATTATTCTATTCACTGTCAAAACAATTCTGTGTTGTGTTTCTTTTTAAAATGAACAAATAAAACTGGGTAGAAACTTCCAGCAATGCTAAACCTATTAAAGGAAAACTGGAAATGATCCTTTGGATGCCTGGATATTCCATGGACATTCTTGCCTCTGTAGCCCTTGTGTCTTAGATCCTTTGTCCCTTGTCAAGCAAGATCTAGGTTCTGCCTTTTGACACATACACAAGGAGTCTTCAGTAGTGACAGGGAGGCAGCTCTTTCTCTGTCCTCTGGGTTCCTGAATCTTTTATCTGTGTCATTCAGTCCATAAGGACATTTTGCAACAGGATATCTCTCATATCTGTGTTCTTCTTACCAACTGGGTTGAAACTTCCCCTGACTTTTGTATATCCATGCAAGCAACCATTAACATATTTCTACTCCATTAATAACAGTAGAGAGACAAAGTAACAGAAAGGGAGTGCTACATGATATTTAATTACATGAGCTCTGGCTTTGGCTCCGTGGTTTAGATCTTTATTTAACTATATTGTGTATATTTCCAAATATTAGACTTTATGAAAATGGGCTGTTTTTGAAAATGTTCAAATTAATATGAAGACTAAATCAATTGGACACAATGAGAACATGTTCATTCTATGGTCATTTACTTCAATGTGATTGCCAAACCAGAAGAGACATTGATGTAGTAATATAACATATCAATACACGTGTATATATTTAAATAGATATATATTCATGTATATTCTAGAAGAATCCATCTAAAGTATTGAAAGAGTGAACACCACTGGTGGGTTGGGTGGTAAAGTTACGAGCCAAGGCTACGCCTGCCAGAGTTAGAAAGAGCTTTATGAGAAAGAAACCAGGCCTGGAGAGACAGAAAGATGGCGGGAGCAGAGCAGAGAGGAAACAGAAAGAGAGAGGGGTGGGGGTCCACGTCCGGCCTTTTTTAAGGCGGGGACTGTGTAATCACGCAGCGGGCATGTCGCCGATGTCTCCCTAATGACCTAAGACGTTAGACCCAAGCAGCACAGGTACAGGATCCTAACAAGTATAATTTTCCTTTATGAACTTCGCGGGCAATATATTCACCCCCTGGCCAGATAACAGTTCCTGAACACATTGGGGTCCCACGATGTGGTAAAGAGGCCTGAACTTGAAACCAGAACTCGTGACTTGCTACCAACCATTTGCTAACCGTGCGGCCTCCCGTAAACTGTCTACCTTCATGAGGTCCTTTAACTCCCTTGTGAAACGGGGACAGTGACTTTTAACCCCGGGGTGAGTCAATCATAAATGTGAAGCAACTTCCATTCTGGGCCATGCCTGGCATGCTCCTATGAGAACCAAAGCAGCGCCAAGAATTAGCTGGGACAGAGAGAACACATACGAACGTATTTCCATGAAGACGGTAGGAGGTTGCACAGGTTACCTAACCACGTTTGAGAGTTAAGATCCGCCAGAAAAAGCTCAGTTGCCACAATTAACTCAACTTCCCCTCTGTCTTTGTTTCCTCTTAAGGCTTCTGTTTGTTTTTGTCCGATGGAGAGTTTGCAAAGAGAAGGTGGCTGCCAGAGGGCAGGGCAGCCAGCGGTCTTGGCACCGTCACGAGACTATGCGGACAAGAGCTGGAGTTCAGGCCAACGAGAAATCAAGGACTTGGGGGACCAAGATCACAGAAAATAAAGAGGCTCAGAGTAGGAAGCCTGGCGTCCTCTGGTACTCTGCCTGAGGCACGGGCCAATTCTCCATTGAGCAATGTCAGGGGTTAAGAAGCTCTGTAAAATGCAGCTGAAGGGAGATCTGGCAGTCTCACAACACTGAGTAAACAAAACTCGGAATTCAGCACTGCCAAGGAGAAAGAGGTCATTTGTAAGCACGCCGGTCCTTGTAGTCCGTCTGGGCCCTTGGCAAAGCTGCACTCTAGGAACTAGAGGGGAAACAGAAGTAGGCCAAGACTTAAAGTGACAGCAAACTATCTGGAGGTGAACTGCTTGAGAACAGGGAGGGGTGGACCTTACCCGCAGGGAGGAAGTCATCCAAACGCCGTCACGTGGTCATAGGGAACGCCCAGAGTGCTACGCATAGCCATACACAGGCACCAAAACCTAAAGATGAGAGAGTTACGAGTCAACTAGATACTGATAGTTTTTAGACATAGACAGATCTTTAATTAAAGACGTGAGGGGACATGATAGGTGCACATTGCAATAGATTGGAAGCTGATGTTTAGTATTCAGGTGAAATCATTGCCAACAGGGGTAGAGATTACAGGAAGAGAGAGCTACCGGGTGACACAGATCTTGGAGTTAGCAGAGTAGGATTTTAATTGACATCCATGTGAGATTATCTTTTTCCATGAGTCTGTGTATACATAGTCACATATGTGTAAACGGGTGTGCAGTCACATGTGTACACATGTATATGAAGGCCTAGTTGATATAGGAGGTCTTCCATCTTCTTCTTTGAGGAGGCTCTCTCCCAAGCAAATCCAGAGTTGGCCCATTCAGCTGGTCTTGATAATCTATTTTTCTAGGGAATTCCCCCATCTCTCCCTTCCGAAGTTGGAATTGCAGGCATCCCACAGGCACTCAGCAGGTTGAAGTCTCCTTCTTACTGAGTCAGCTCCTTAACCCCCGAGGTGATCCTATTTAGACTGAGTTCTGACTTTCCTGAGAGACAGAAAAAAAGTGGAGACCACAGCTCTTCTCCAGTCTCCCAGAGCCAAAGCGACTTTTGCAACGTGAAGTCCTTGTGTGTCTCTGGTCCTCCCTGGTTCTTGGAACGTAAGCCTGGGATTGAGGCCAGCGTGGCTCACAAGGGTCCAAGTCCCTCATGTGTCCTGCCCTCTCATTGATGTCCACCCCCCAGTGTGGAACTGAGGAATTTCTGTTCCAGCTGTTTTCATCCGCTGCTCTGCTGCCTGTTCTACACTCTCGGAATTTGGAAGATGAGTTGGTAGATATGTCAGCTTGGGGTGGGGCCTTTACACCCTTGCTTTTGTTTTGCTGGTGTTACGGAACTGTGAAAAGTCTCTCCTTTGCATCTTCTCAGCCTTGTTCCCCAAGCAGATCCTGGATTCTTGGCCTGGTGCCCATACCAAGAATCTGCACATCCTCCTAGGGGGAAAAAACAACCAAACTTTGCTAGAAACGAAAAGCCCACATTTATACACTTCTCTCCTCTTGGGAATCTTGGCCCTTCTAGTTCAGCTGTTCCAGAAGCTATCCTGCAGCTCTAGGGAAATGTTTTATTTTAGACATGTTTGAGTTGATCTTATGAAGAGGTTTTGTCTGCCTCAACTTACTCTTTCCCACTAGATTAGACTGATAATGCCTCGTGTTGATAAGAATGTGTCTCATGCCTTTAGTACCAGCACTTTAATCCCAGCAGAAGCAAGCAGATCTCCATGAGTTCGAGGCCAGCCTGTAACACAAATTTTAAAAGGTCTTATTAATAAAAACAAACCTGGAGCCAGGTATTGGGGTGAAAGCTGGAAGATCAGAGAAGCAGAACAAGCCACAGCCATCTCATCTTGCCAATTCCTCAGCTGATCCTGTTTCCTCAGACTGGAAGCTTCTAAATCCAAATGGATCTCAGCTGAACTGCTTCTCGAAAGCCTGAAGCTTAACCAGGCCTAGTTCCTGGTCCTCTTGCCTTATATACCTTTCTGTTTCCTGCCATCACTTCCTGAGATTAAAGGCATGAGTCACCATGCCTGGCTGTTTCCATTGTGGCCTTGAACTCATAGAGATGCAGACAGATCTCTGCGTTTGGAGTGCTAAGATTAAAGGTGTGTGTGCCACCATTTTCTGGCCTCTATATCTAGTGGCTGTTCTGTTCTCTGACCCCAGATAAGTTTATTAGGATGCACAATATATTAGGGAACACAATATCACCACACCAGCCTGGTATACAAAGCAAGTTCCAGGACAGCCAGGGCAACACAGAGAAATCCTATCTCAAAGAAAACAAAAAACAAAACAAAAGAATTTGAGTGATGACTCTCAACCTGTCACTGAGTATTAATTGCCACAGCTGTTTAGGAAAACGGACATAAAGATATCCCCCAAGGTATTAGTTATGCTTTTTCCTCACTGTGACTAAAAGCCTGACAAGAAGCACCGAAGGCAAACCAAGTTTATCACGGCTTACGGTTTGTTGGAGTCCAGGCCACCCTGGCAGAGAAGCCTTGGCTGTGGTTGTCCCTGTGGTGGCAGGAGTGAGAGGCAACTACTTCCTCACATCTCAGGAGATCACGATGGAGACAGAGCTTTTCTGGAAACCGAACCAAGGAATATGAACCTCAAGACCAATTCTCAGCGACCCACCTCCTAGGCTAGGCTCCGCCTATTAAAAATTCCACAGAGTCTCCAAACAAAACCATCCATCGGGGACCAACTATTCAAACATAAGAGCTGGTGGCAGGGTAGGGGGACAGTTCACATTCAAACCGCGTCATCAGATTATAGCAATTCTCCACCAATGCATGTATGTATTTGCCAACGCACAGGCAGCAGAGCCCCATTGGAAACAGCTCCTGTCTCTGCCCCCAGTAGAATGATGTCAGCTGTACTGTATTCATTCAGACAAAGAACAAACTACAACCACTATGGCAGTCAAGTCTAGGTGTCGACGTAACTGTGCCAAACATCTAATCCATGCAAAGCCTCAAGAAAATCAAAGGCAGGGAAAGGAGAGACAGCTGCTGCTTCTGATTGCCCTCTGCTTGGGTTGGGACGTTGGTCTTCTGCCAGTGGGTGGACATCTATCACTTGCTTACCTGGGTCTCGAGTTCGCAGGGTCTAGCGGGTTCCAGGAATTGTCAGTCTCATAACACAGCAACTGACTTCTCAGGATGACTATGTTTCTAAGTGTGTTGTATCTGTGTGAATGCACACTTGTGCATGTATGGACACATTTGTGAAATGGTTGTTTCTCTGGAGAATCCTGGCTTGTACACCCACTTATACCCTGGTGAATTTCACAGTTTCTAGCATTTTTTTTTAAATCCTTAGAAATTAAATGATTTGAGTTCTGAGAAAGCATTGCTAAATAGCAAACACCACATACTCAACTAATGTCTAATACTCTATATAATTTCAGTGAAAATTTATAAACAGAAAACTAATGGAAGAGAAAATAAAAAATATGTTGTTCTGGAAATAAACTTAGCAGTATCAAAGCATTCTGTTAACACCTTCCCCAAATCTTTTTTAAAAATTATTTCTGTAAACTGTGAATGTTGCCAGTATGTCCAATATTCCAGTTTATTTTTCTCTTAGTCTCCACTGCTCAAAAAGCAAAAGTACGTTTTTTTTATTGTTTTTGCCATGATATTTGTCTCTCAGTTTCATTCCTCATTTTTAAAAGCATCAGATTCTAATTTGTACTGTTATATCTTAAATTTGATATGTCTGGACTTTAATGGATAGAGAGGGTACTTTACCTGGCTCGTCTCAACATTCCAACAATAACAAGACCCTTCGCGGTAACCAACTGCTCTTGGTCTCATTCTGTGGTCAGACATCAGGGCAATGCAGCTTTCCCTGCACCAGAGGGAATATTTGAGAAAGATGTGGGAAGACATAAACTTTTACAAAAGTTACACAATGCCACTTTTTTGCTCTGAGAAGTGGCTTAATACAAAGGACTATCAATACTTCAAAAAGTCTCATAAAATAAATTATACATGAGGTTGATTTTTCTCCCAAATACAAATTCTTGACATGTCTAGGAATGTCAGCGTCTTTGCTAAAAGCAGCTTCCCTGAACCTTCAGTGTTTGCTAATGCAGATCAGAGACCCAACAACTTTGCCGATGGACACTGAACTTAGAAAAGCCACTTAGTCAAAACCAGGGTTCTGCTTGCTTTTTAATTCAAGGAATGTCTCTACGCTGCATGAAACGTTTCTCTTATTTTAAAACTTTCAAACATACCTGTGTACTTTCACCGAATTTCTGACAAAATTTACAAGAATAGCACAAGGAATTGTTAAGCACACATTAACCCAATTTACCAATTGTTTACAGTAAGTACGTCTTCTTTTCTCACCATGTTCTCCCTCCCCATTTTCTTGTGTGTATATATATATATATATATATATATATATATATATAAACATTTTTATGTAGAAATTAACAGAAAGTATTATGCTCTCATACCTCCAAATACTTTAATATTTCCTAAGAATAAGAAATTCTCAGCCGGGCGGTGGTGGTTCATGCCTTTAATCCCAGCACTCGGGAGGCAGAGGCAGTCGGATCTCCATGAGTTCAAGGCCAGCCTGGTCTACAGAGTGAGATCCAGGAAAGGCACAAAGCTACACAGAGAAACCCTGTCTCGAAAAACCAAAAAAAAAAAAAAAAAAAAGAAAGAAAGAAAGAAAGAATTTCTCACAGTACAATTATCAAAATTAACATTGATCCTGTACAATTTCTAACCCACCATTCATATTTACACTCATTTCTTCATTTTCCCCCAATACAGGATGGTCTAGCACACTTATTGCACGTGTCTCTCCAAGTCACCTGAGCACAGTGGCTGTTTGCCATTCTTAAATTTGACATTTTGAAGTGATAAGGAAAAGTTGGATTGTGGACTTCCTTTCCACTTGGATTCGCCAGATCTTCTCGCATGAGTGGATTCAGTCAAGCGTCCAAGCTACAGAGACAGTATGCAGGTACAGTATGCAGGTACTGCGGTGACCCTCTATGTCACATCAGAATACACATGATGCTGGGCTCAGTGCTGTTCTTAAGGTGACCATTTGGCACCGTAAGGTACCAGTCAGATTTTTCTGCAAATTTTTACCCATTAGTTTTAGTAATTCTGTGGTTGGTGTGCGTGTATGTGTGGTGTGTGTGTGTGCATGCGTGTGTGTGTGTGTGTGTGTGTGTGTGTGTGTGTGTGTGTGTGTGTGTGGTGTGTGTGTTTGTGTGGTGTGTGTGTGTATGTGTATGTGTGGTGTGTGTGTGTATGTGACATACATGTCTGCCATGGTACATGTCTGAGGGTTGGAGAATAACTTCAGATACCTGTTCTCTCTTTCTACCTTGTCTAAGGTAGGGTGTCTTGTTGACACTGTGTATGCCAGGCTCTCCGGCCCTCCAGCTTTCAGTGACTGATTCTCCCCTCTCAGTTTCCCATCCTGCAGCAGGGATGCAGGAATCACAAGCACACATCACTGTGGCTCTGGGACTCTGAACTCAGACCCTCACACCTCTGAGGCAAACATTCTACCCAGCCCTCCAGATCCTACCTGCCCCTCTGTTCTGCTGCAGAGATCTTCTTCTCTCTTTTGGTGTTGGTGATAATTAACTTACTTGATTACTTCATTATGGAACCAATATTCATAGTTTAGTCAATGCATTATATAGTGATTGCAATCTATTAGTGACGTTATTTGTTTTTATGCTTGAATTTCCCAACATTTGGCTATCCCCTCCAAAGATGGCTCATGTGTATGTAAATATATGTACTGTCTCTCTGTGTGTATGTGTGCATGCTTCTATGTGTTTGTAAATACGTATGTGAGTATCATCTATGTGTGTATGTACGCATGTCTCTGTGTGTGTGTGCATGTCTACATGCCTCTGTGTGTATATATGCATGACTCTGTGTGTGTATGTTCATATATTCCTATCATTCATTAAGCACTTCTTTACTTATGAGTCAAAAATAATTTTCATATCCATTTGTCCTATTCCTTCTTTAAAGGTTGGCTGAGAATTGGAATCTTAGGTCATACCAATCTTTCATCCTGTGTGTGTGTATCTTGAAGGATAAATGGATCTTTTACCAAAGGGTTTGGAACATCATTTGCTGGTCATCTAGAAAGTACTGGCTCACTACAAAATGTGATCTTCCAAATGTTGCATAGTTCATTGTATATGATCAAAGAGAATTGCATTCGCTAAAATCACCATTAATGTCACCAGAAAGTTTCTAAGTACCAAATGTTATCAAATTCACAGTAAAAGGATAAGACTTTTCCAAAATTCTGTTTATTTGAAAGTTTGAATTTAATACTGACTGCAAATACTCTCAATCAGTTTCCTTGAACTGACAGATTGATTTAAATCTATCCCAACATAATTCACATGTCAATCACTTCACCACTCAAAAGTGGTTTTCCATGAAAAAGATGGCAAGTTCAGTTCACAACTCAACCCACTGTGCAAGTTTTTTGTGTATATATATAATTACTTTTATCTTATCACATACAATAATAACAGGCCATGTAACTGGGCTCAGGGGATGGCTCAGTTTGTAAGGTTTGCTGTGCCCCTGTAAGGATCTGAGGTCAGATCCCCAGACCAGATGCCACAGTGTGTGTCTGTAATCTTACATCAATATGGAAGGTTGAGAGAGGAGAACCCCAGGAAGTGTGTGAGCAGCTAGCCTGGCCTGTGGAGTGGTAAACAAAAAAGCACGGGGACATTTCTATCCAAACTCACACATAAGAACACACACACACACACACACACACACACACACACACACACACACACACACTCTCACACATATGAGCACATCCATACCCACCCATGAACACACACACACACACATACACACACACACACACACACACACACACACACACACACACACACACACACACTCTCACACATATGAGCACATCCATACCCACCCATGAACACACACACACACACACACATACACACACACACACACACACACACACACACACACACACACAGCCATGTACCCAAGAACTATGATTTTTAAAAATTCATCCTTTTGGTACCTCACCTAAGATATTCCTATGTGAAGTTTCCCTCCCTTTTACCTGTTAGAGGAAAACAGAGAAAAGGAGATTTCCCAGTACTGGTGGATACCACAGCCTCGAGGCACACTACTGGGTACTGGGTGCTAACAGTTTTACTCAGCATTATTTTGTGGTGTTCTTGAAAATGTTAACAGTACCAAAAAGGGAGGAAAAAAAGACACTGACTTTTCAGTAGTAGAATGAAAATAGTGTTATCCACACTGACCCCTCAGGGCCATCCTTTAAAAAATTGCTGACAAAACTATACAAACTGTGAGAAAGTTGAGGTTTTTTCCAATCACAATCAATAGGTCTTAGGAAGATTTTGAGGAAGGAGATGCATGATTTCATTTGAAGTGAAACTTGACAGAAACGCTTCGTAATGGTGGATGTGTTTGATGATGTCTTTTACAGAAAATCAGAGGAGGATGGTGGGGGTTGGGGCAAGGCAGTGTGAGCCATATTCCATTTGGATTGTTAAACACCTAAATGGAAAAGCTTTGTAGCAACTTCTAAGTCCAAAGCTCAGGGTGAATTCTACCCTGGAATTCTATGCCTAGGGGTCATTTGCATACAGATAGAATTCAAAATTAAGGTAACTGGAGCTATTAAATAAGAAAAAAGTTAAGAGAAGGGAGAAAAAAAGGAATCTTAAACTACTCATACGTTTCAAATGTGTTAAAATAGTTCATCTTTTGAGAGCAGATGTGGAGGAATAGAGACATCAGGAGAAAAAGCATTTACTTTTATAAACTTAACAAATTCCAGAGAACATATACATTTCTGCTTTTCACTGGGGTCAAATCATTTGTAATGGACAATGTGATTTATTGACCAATCAAACTCTGGCTGTGGTCAAGGAGAAGCCACTGAGAAGTTTCCTTGTTATTCTTTGGGACCCAGCTCTCCTCTCCACCATCTAGGTAGGTAGTCACTATCAGCTAGGATAGATTTTATTCAACAATAAGATAATGAAAACAAAGAAATAAACATAGTAAATACAACTTTATAGGAGAATAAAAATCTGAGAACTGAACTGGCTTTCTCAGAGTGGTTAATTTTTTTATGAACCCAAGAAGGCTCTAAACCCCAGTGCGCTGACTTCCAGTGGGAAGATTTCTCTGTCCCAGGCTGCTTCCACTGCACCTTGATCTTGTTTCTTTCTCATTTGACTCTTCTTGGCATCCCTTTTGACAATTTTGAGGGAGAAGTTCTTGTCTGCAAGTCAGGGTCACTCCTTGATATGAGACACACAGTACCTTCACCAGTGACAGCTCCTAAAGGCTGCTACCAAACAGGTTTATCAAGCCTCAGAAACATGCCAAAGACTCTTCTTCAATCTTCCCTTCCACCAAGACATCCTTGTGGCATTTCACTTTTTTTTAATCATAAGATAATTCAACCTATACTACGAAACCTGAAGTTTTGAAACTGGCCAATCTTTGAGTAAAATACTCCTTGTCTGTAAGGAAAGCATTAAGAATGAACTAAGACCCTGATTTTTTGTGGTTTTGAAATTGCATTAATTTGTAAATTGTCCGTTAGTGGATTCTCCTAGATGTAGAGTTTGAATCACAAATTTGAGTGCCCAGGAAGCTCTCGGACAGAGGTGATGAACTGAAATTACAAAGGAACAAAAAAATCAAACTATATATTGTCCAATAAGTAGGCACCATGGACAACTGAAGTTGAGTCTTGCCGGCAAATGAGAAGACGCCGAAAGTTGTGTCTCCGAACTGCCCCATCTGAAAGGTGAGGAAGTTGAAATGCCCGTCCTTTAATCATTCCTCAGGGAGTGTGAAATCCCTAGGATATCCCCCTGCCTCCTGCATGTGTGAGAGTCATACTGAGACCTTTGGTGGTGAGCCGTGGATACTGACATGTACACAGTTTGGCCATGTACTAGGTTATGGACTCCAGGGAACTGCTGAAGTCTACTAAATAAACTATATAATGACTTATGTAGAACGAGAATCTCAACTTTCAAGCAGCTATGGGATTTATTCATTCCCATTACTTCACACGTAGTAGATGCTGTGAAATGTCTTTCCATATGGTATGAATATGTGTGGTTCCCATTGGATAATAAATAAAGCTGTTTTGGCCCATGGTAAGAAAGCTTAGAGACAGGCAAGAAATCCAAGGAGAAAGACAGGAAAGAAAGGTGGAATGGGTGAGACACCAGACTGTCAACTAGGAGCAACATGTAATGGGATGCAGGTAAAGCCACAGAGCAAGTGGCGATACATAGATTAATAGTTACGGGTTGAGTTGAACTATAAGAGCTAGCTGGCAAGATGCCTGTCATAGGCCATACAGTTGATAATTAATATTAAGCCTCTGAGTGATTATTTTATAAGTGGATGAGGGACCATGGGGCAGGAGGGACTTGAGAAAACTTCTGGCTACAGCTAGAAGCAAGTTAAAATGGGAATCTTCAAGCCCAGTTAGATCAGGATCCATTTCTCAGTCATTCTGGTAGCTGGTTATAGCAAGTGCTCAACAAGAACCTAAAAGTGACTGTGTAACCATGACTGAGAAGGTTCCTATGAGCCACACTCAGGGTAACTATGAAAGGGTATGTTGGAGTTATGGGGAGTGCATGCCTTATTGTCAGACTAATCAACTGTAATTTAGCTCTATCCTTTAATTAATAATCTAGATGTCAAATTTCCTCACTTTTCTAAACCTTGATGTATTCATATGTTATGTGTGTATAATCAACTTCTATGTAAATGTATTATTGTAGGTATTGAATGAGGTACTTCATGGGAAACAGTTATAATATTTGAAACCTGTTAAATGTGAATGGTCTGTTAGCTATTAACAGCACCTAAAAATAATCAATTAGATTGCCTGACATTTAAAGGGACCATATTATGGTTGACTACTTGGAACTTCACACATACATACAGTCGCCCCAAATGGTCCTGACCTCATCTGAGACATGCTTGTCAAAACCACTCACTTTGCAGAAAAGGTAGACATAACTTTATCCTGATCATTTCATCCCTTAATGCTATGTTTTCAAATGTTTCATTTATTTGAGGAAGTTAGAGCTGTGTTTTGAGTTAGGAAAATAATACAAACCACTTGAGTAAGAGGTTAAAGTGAAACCTCAAATATTACTTTTCCACATTAAACAGACTAGAATTTACATGTTCCTAAACATCAGTTTCACTGTCTCTTGGATTTTATTTGTATAATCTTCTATTTATTTCTAAAATTGTTATTCTTATTCATTTTTGATAATTCCATACATGAATACATGTACTTAATATCCATTTCCTGTTCTTTCAACTCTTCCAGGACCCTCCACCCCTCTTCCAACTTCATGCTTTATTCTTCTTATTTTTTAGATAAGAGAAGGAAATTAAAAGGATACAAATAGGATAAGAGGAGTCAAATTAGCCCTGTCTGCAGATGAGATGATACTGTACTATACATATGAGATTCCAAAGACCCTCCCCCCCAAAAAAAGTCTTAGAAATGATCCATATGTTTAGCAAACCCACGGGATACAAAATAAACATAGAAAATTCAATAGTCTTTCTGTATACCATTAACAAACATGAGAATGAAATCATGGAAACCATCCCATTCACAACATTCCCCCCCCACACACACACACACAAAGAAAAACCCTCCTCATAAACATAACCAAGGAAATGAAAGACACCTACATTAAAGCCTTAAATCTGAAGAAATCCATAAAAACACAAGAATGTGGAAAAGCTTCCCATTCTCGTGGGTTGACAGATATAAATTATGTAATAGCCATTCCAGTAAAAGCAATTACAGACTCAAGGCAATCTCAATCAAAATCCTCAGGATATTCTTCATGGAAACAGAAACAATAATCTTAAAATTCATGTAGAAGCACAATAGACCCCAGAGAGCCAAAGCAACCCTGAGGGAAATGAGCAAAGCTGGAGAGGGTACCACATTTGACCCTTATACTCCAGAGTCCTAGTAATTAACAGCATGGTTCTAGCACGGAGATGGAGAGGTGGGTCAATGGAGTAGAATGGAGAACCCAGACGGAAGTCATGAAAGTGTACCTTGATTTTCAACAAAGAGGCTGAAAGCACACCCTGGGGAGGGTGGGGAGACAGCATTCTGAACAGATGATGTTAGGAAAAACTGGTTGTTTGCATGTGGAAGCGTAAAATTGGCCCCTGCCTCTTCAGCTTTTGTTAACACGTCTTGTATCTTACAATCCATGGGTCTACTTTCCTTTAAACTGCTAAATTCGTTCTGGGTAAGAGGCGCCACAGTGAATGTTTGAGGTCTGATTACCAGTCCTAGCCACAATATGACCTCAGCTCTCAGGAAAGAAATTGTCTCTAGAAGGAATTTGTGTAGTTTTTCTCAATATAGCACTGTAAGAAATGATTTTCTGTATGTGACATAGCACTTACATGTCTTTCCTTTCTCCTATCCCCAGTGGAAATTTAAAAAAAAGAAAGAAAAAGCCACAAATCCTTTTGAACGTACTTTAAAATTGTCATTGATTATCTTTATTTTGTCTGGGCTAGATGGTCTGTGGTCAACTTTATTCTTTGAGGTAAGAAGCAAAACAAGCAAATAAAAAGATCTATGGTGGGGGAAAAAGGCACTTATGTAGAAGAAAGTTTGAAATCTGGTCTTAGCTTTCGCCTTCAAGCCTTTGATTTGGAGATATCACAGATAGTGTTGACGATTGTACCAGGACTCTAGGTAGACCTGGGGAAATCTTGGTAAAGTCTACACAGACAGGATTGTAAAGATAGCCAACCCTTTATAAGAACATTTTTTTAATGAAAATTATTTTTGACAGTTTCACACCCACATATAATGGCATTGTTGTTTCTATCATCCCTCACCATTTCTGGTCTTCCTCCCGCTCCATGTACCTCCAGTCGCAGTGGGTAGTAACCATATAGTGTCATGCATGAAAGGTGGTTGGACTTAGGACCTTGGTTCCTTGTCAGTAGTTGATAGGGAACCACTCTTTGTCATGTGGGTCTTTTCATAAAGTCCTAGAATCCCAAAGTGCCTACTAGCAAGATGCAAGTTCTCCTACAGTCTATTGAAGGAAATGAACCTCATCACTTTTACTGAATTGTACTTGCCAACCAATCACAGGTCAGACACACATTCAAGTGGTAAGTGGGTTACAAAGATTAAGGATGTTGGGGAAAGACCAGAGAGATGACTGTGCTTCTAGAAGACCCAGGTTTATTTTCCAGTACCTACGTGGTGGCTTACAACCATCCATATCCATTCCCAGGGGGTCAGGAACCTCCTTGGTTGTCTTTGGTATACTTCTTAGGGTCTGACCACTACAGGGAGCTCATATTTTATTAAGTAGTATAATTTGTAAAGACTGGGAGACTTTTAAAGTTATATTTTTGCTGTGAGATCTTGGGAATAAATGAGAAAGGAAAGGATGTGGCTTAATGGTGATGTGTTTGCATGTCAAACAGACCAAAGATTGATTGTGCTGGTTAGTTTTATGTCAGCTTCATGCAAACTAAAGTCATCTGAGTGAAGGGAACTTCATTTAAGAAAATGTGCCCATAAAATTAGGTTATAGGCAAGCCTGTAAGGCATTTTCTTAATTAGTGATAGATGGGGAAGGGCCCACCTCATTGTGGGTGGTGCTACCCCCGAGCTGGCGGTCCTGGGTTCTATAGGAAAGCAGGCTAAGCAAGTGATAAGAGAGCAAGCCAGTAAGCAGCACTCCTCCACGGCCCCTGCATCAACTCCTGCCTCCAGGTTCCTGCCCTGCTTGAGTTCCTGTCCTGAATTCCTTCAGTGATGGACTGTGATGAGGAAGCATAAGCCAAATAAACTCTTCCCTCCCCAAGTTGCTTTTGGTCATGACGTTTCATCATAGTAAGAGTGACCCTAATTAAGACTCTAGTTACTGTGGCAAGATAGAGTATTAGGAAATGGTAGAACCTTCAGCCCTTCGATCTTGTGAGGGATGCAGGCATCTAGCAGAAAATTTACATAGGGGCTGGAATAAAAATGCCCCCCTCTCATACACTTCACCTATGAGGAGACAAGGAGTGTCTCATCCAGGTTTCTGGCTTCTTCTCTCAGGAGTCTTCATAAGTATAGCGTTAAAACCACTTCCGGTTTTCCAGACTCCTTCTTTGTTCTGGATCCTGACATTGTTCTTTGAGAAGGATTTGCTGGAGGAGCACAGTAGACTTGTAATGGAGTGCTTTATTACATAAAATACACCCTAGCAAACCAGTCAAGGCATTTCTGAAAAATACTTTAAGCCACAATTTTTGTATACTATGTAATTTTGCCATGAATTTACTATAAAATAAGCTGGCACACCACCCCCCAAATCTAAGTTTAAAAAAAAAAGAAGTGAAGAAGGAGAAGTAGGAGGGAAGACCTAAATGCAGACTGGCATTTTTTTTAAATTATCTGTATACAAGGTAGAATATGAAGAGACATTTGCCCTTGTGACTTTATTTTGAAATGTGAGCAGTTACTTTTTCCAAGTCTCCCTGGTATGTTTCATAAGGATTTCTTGCCTTTTAAAGCCTTGAGCCCAATCTGTTACTTGCATTTTCTCCAAATTTTCAATTACCATCCAACTCCCTTCCTCAGTCCCTTGAGGTTAATGTCGTAAATACATTGCATACGCCTTCGATAGCAAATTAAACTCGTGTATGTTTTCGGTCGCTCCCGGGAACCTGGTGACGACTGAGATGCACACGAAGTCATGGAATCCAGGAGGAAGGAGCTCCCTCGCCGAATGCATGCTAACGCTGGCTGGAGTTAGAAGAAAATGGCAGGTGATGGGGGTATGGTTCTTGTCTTTGGTGAGTCAGCAAAGGCTCCAATTTGTACTGGAAGAGCTCCTTCCCACTGGGTCAGCCTACTGGCTGGATTTAATCATAGTTTCTAGTCTGGGCTTGATTCAGTAGCTCAGTATAGACACAGCTTCAGTCCTTGGCCTTTTGCTGCTCCTACGACCAGTTTTCAAATAAATAACTGGCTAAATGGCTTCCAGATGTGAAAATAAAAACTATACAGATGCAAATATATTACATTTAATTTCAAGGCTGCTTAAGATTTTTTTTTTACTGTGCCTACAGAAGACAGCCATAAAAAAATGCACATCACTTCAACAGCATACTTCATCAATTACTCCATTAGCAATAACAACGTGGGAAATAAAGGGTGAAATTGAGCACAATAAAGCAATGAGGAAAATGAACGTAAACAAGAAATGGAAATCAAGCAATGAACCATAGTTACCCAGAATACATTTCAGGTCTTTCTGGAAAATATGATGTTTCTGATCACTAATCAAAATCCTTAATTTTTAATCATCTTTCTTCTGACATTGAAGTGTGGATGCTTATGGAGCGATAATCCTATGCCTTGGCCTTGGCCTATTACCTGTTACATACTCCTAAGATTCTCTATGGGCTTGTAGTCTTAGAATAAAAACAGCCATCTGTCAAATAAGTCCTAAAATATTGAATTCATCACCACCAGGCAGGGTGTGGTTTAGCGTTCACACAACATGATGGAGGGTGAGAAGAGATCAGTCATCTCCAAGTCACATACGTGGGTACACAAGGAGGCACAGAAACAGGTAGACATTGGGCGTCATGGACTTGTCTTCCTTAGCTGACAACTGGCTATTCAGTCAGAAGCTGGTCAGCCCCTGCACTTATTTAAAAATATGTAAGACTCTAATCAGATTAAACTGTAGTGGGAGAAGACAGCTGAGAGAAATAACAGAACAGGGAAGACAGCGAAGAGTGAAGTTCACAAAAAGAAAAAAAATAGTTTGACATTTGTTTTATGGAAACCATGACCTTAAAACGACATGATCTCAATTTTATTAAGGTCTAAACAATTAATTCATGATGTTTCCTATGAAGGCAGAAAGGGGAACTACGGTAGAGAATAGAGCTTTACGGAGAAACAACGGAAGCAGGGCATTTCAGGCTACCTCAAGTTGCTGCTAGAGGAGAAAAAGAGATCATAAAGAGAAGACAAATAATCTCGCTTCTTATGAACTCCTTCGACAGAGCCAAAATGCCGAGTCCACAGCCCTTTTCCAGTAACTCTTCAAAAGGCATGCCAATTGGAAACCTTTTGGTTTTTCCCGAGTCATCTGGCAAATGGGCTAAAGAGAAGCTGGCCATCTCTGTGGGAAGACCAGGAGAGAAACAGAGGCCATTTTCTTTATCACATGGAGGGAAACGCTCCGTGAGTTTGTTAGTCTGGCATTATGGCACAGGTGTTTCTCTGCACATTCTCAAAGCTAGGGGAGCTAGATAAAAAAAAAAATGTGCTACAGCTATCCTTTCATCCCTGTAGACTTGAAACTCCATGGACAAGGAACACATGTGCTCTCACTGGGTTTCTAACTCATTGCTTCTGCATCCAAATGCTCAAGATTGGCAATTGACTATCTTGCTTTGTTAATTCAGTGACTTCTAATCAGCTTCTAGGTCCATTAACCTCAAAGTCTTCCCATGAAAGACTGGGGACCACGAAACCTTGTTCCAGTATTCAAAAACAGGCTCCTGGTTTTGCTGACCTTGACCCCAAGATCTCAGTCCTCAGTTTTTCTAAAAGGGAAAAAGTATGTATATTCCAGCAAACTCAACTAACAAGACCAGATCCAATGATCCTGGATACTGATCCCTGAGTATTCTATCAATGTGTAGTTCTTGTGTTGTGTGTATCCTTTATAGTCAAGTATCTTGCCCCATTTGGTCATGCTATGTATATTCCTAGACTATAAGAATCAAGCTGAAGAAATAGAAATGACTGGAACAATGAGTCAAGAGATCAGGATTCTAATCTGAGAGATGTCATATACTTGTGTGTTGCACGAATCCCAAATGGTCTTTTAATAAAAACCTGGAGCCAGATATTGGGGTAAATACTGAAAGATCAGATGAAACAAGCCACAGCCACTTCTCACCTTGCCAACTCCTCAGCCAATCCTGCCTCCACAAATCCTCAGACTGAATGCCTCTGAGTCCTCAGCCGAAAGACTCTCAAGTTCCTGTCTCCTCACGCATTATATGCCTTTCTCTGCCCAGCCATTTCATTTCCTGTCTCAACCTTCCTAGTGCTGGAATTAAAGGTGTGTGTGCTTCCCAAATACTAGTAGCAAAGGCATGAGATCTCAAGTGCTGGGATTAAAGGTGTGTGCTACCACTGCCTGGCTCTGTTTCTTTTAGACTGGATTAATCTCCTGTAGTCCAGGGTGGCTTTGAACTCACAGAGATCCTCCAGAGTGCTAGGATTAAAGGTGTGTGCCACCACTGCCTGATCTCTATGTTTAATCTAATGGCTGGCTCTGTCCTTTGCTCTTCAGGCAAATTTTATTAGAGTACAACAAAATATCACCACACTTGTGTGACCCCCAAAAAACTAAAATTTGGATCATGTGTGTGCCTCACTTCCAAAAGCAGCATGTTAGATGGAGTTCCCAAAACTCCATGGCAGTATTCTGCTGTGTCTGAAGAATCTGTGTTGTACCACTTCTAGAGGGATGGAAAATTCTAGTGAGAGAATTTCTACCTCTTTGCTTGCAGTTTTCTCTCTCTGCCCAGCTCCCACAAAGATGAAGAAAAATGAGATATCAGAGGCTGCATTTTATATCCATGGGAAAAAGAAATGCCTTCCAAGAGACTCTTCATTCATGCATTCAGATTTACTGCACTGCAAACCTGTGGGAACCCGCCGCATTCATTTAAACCTCTGTCATCATCATTGTGAATGCAGCCAGAGGTCTCCTGTGGGCTTGAGATGAAATGCTGAACGGCAACAAAAGTAAACAACACAGAATCTCACTTTCTATTCCCAGGACTGCTCCACTAGTGTTTAATGACATAAGACATACCCAGAAGCCTCAGTTGTGGTAAGCATGAGCATAAATAAAGTGACAATCCGCAGACTAAGAATGTGAACATCCTTAATTCTAAAATCGGAACCCTTTCTCTCAGGGTACCTTTCAAGCTCAAGTTATCTTTTCTGTTGTCCTTGCAAAATTCAATGGAACAGTGGGTCTTCCTAAAATCGAAGCTGTAGCTGAGGAAGTGGGGGAAAGATTTTGTGTGAAGTCCACCCAAGCTCATGCATGCCTCATGCTTCTTCTAGGCACTTTCCTCCTCTGGAACAGGACATTTTCATGGTCACTCATGTCTCAGTTTAAGGGACAGAATGAACAAATGCCTATGGAATGCAACATTCTTAATATGCAGACTACTTAAAACAACTTTTTTTTTAAATACATGTAGTTTGATGTGTGATCAGAAAATGGCAGATTCTTTCTGTTCTAGGACACACTGGCACTTTGTCACAACTGGAGCCAAAGGGTTCCAATGCCTGGGAAAAGAGAGAGGGGCCCTAGTCAATTGGCATCTCAATGTGGAAGAGACAAGACACCTGCAGAGGGTCTAGTGAGACCTGAGTTGGAGACCAACATTAGGGTGCAAGTGAATAGTGCTTGTGGGAAGGCCCATCCACCTGTCATTCAAGTTTGAATAAGGATTAGGAGACTGAGTGCTTAAGTAAGCCTCTGGTTCCAATAAACATCACAGCTTTCAGAGGAAGGCTGCCTCTTTCTACATCTGTCTCTTCACCTGGAAACTGGTTCATTTATCCCAAAGAAAAGTTTCATTTTACTTTATTTTATAAATTTTGCTTTGGAATAATTAACTGGAATTTTCAGATTAAAGGAATAAAGAAAAGAAACATGGAAATCTAAAAATCACCAAGCACCTTTCAAACCAGCAAATCTTCAATATGACCAGATGACATGCATTTGAGCGTGCATCACATGAAGGGGGAAGTATTTGTAGACATTGGTTGGGAAGAATCTTTCATGCCATATGGGAGCATCAGAAGTCCCTGCTGCAGCAGTAGAAATACACTGACTGTTTTTAAGTAGAAAAGAGAAGAACCAAGTACCGTGGATTGGGATGGTAATCCTGAATTTGTTTCTAGGATCCCCACCTTTCAGAAGATAGTTTGTCTCAACAAATATAATAAAACAATCTCCTTAAATATGCTCAAGAAAATATGGATTGCAACAACACTAAGCAACTCTCTGCTCAACACTAGACCCTAGCGTCTTTAATAGAACAATATGCATGAGAGTTTCGATGTACTGAACCACACACCCTGAAGTAGAAATACTGAAGTCCAGAGCCACATGGCCATTTACAAAGCAAGGATCTACTTGGGTGCTTCAGTTTCCTGGACTCTAAAAGAAAGGTACTAACCTGCTTGTAGGGTTGCTGGGAAGATTAGAAGAGATGATGAGAGCAAAGTTATGAACTAAGGCTTAGCATAAACAATACACCAAGCCTAAAGACAAAATAGGCCAAAGCAGCATTTTATCAACTTGATCTAGGACGTCTTAGCCAGTAAGGGAAGGGAACATGAATTCATGAAAGGGTGTTCTTTTTTTTTTTTAATTATGTGTAAGTGTTTGTGTCTGTATGTACCATGTGTGCTGAGTGCAGCTTATGTACAAAGACCAGAGGAGGGAATTGGATCTGCTAGAACTGGAGTTACAAACAGTTGTGAGCTGCCAGATGTGGGTGCTGGGAATTGAACTCGGGTCCTTTGATGAGCAGTTAACTACTCATCAAAGCTCTCTTTGCTACTGTGTTACCTCTCAGCCCAGAAGGACATCCTTCTAGACAAAGTTCAAGAAATTCTGTACCAGCAAAGCTGGAGTACATGAAGAGGCGAAACAACTGGTAAGGGAGACCAAGCGGGGACAAGAAAAGTAAGACAAGGATGAGGACTGGAAGTGGTGACCAGCCCCTGCTCCTCTGGTCTCTTTGTAAACGTTGAACACAGGCAAGCAAGATGCAACACCCCAGAGGAAAGTAGGGTTTGTTTCTATAGACAGGGCTATTCCATGGTTCATTTTACCCCAAGGGAGGCGTTCTATCATAGCAAAATTAGGAAAGTAATGCGGGTCCCAGCCTCAGAAATTCTGATCACTTTATTCTAACTATAGCCTAATATTATTTGGTTTTAATTTCCCAAAATGTTTCTAATTTGCAGCAAAGTTTGAGATCCCTTATGAAAGGTATATATCACATTACACACACGCACACACACACACACACACACACACACACACACACACACGCATACACACACACACACACACACACGCATATGATAAATGACTTGTTTAGGTGACATTTCACACAATAGTTCCTCTCTCTAAAGAAAAGATCAATGTATATGGATTGGAAACTATCCAGAGAATAGAAAAGTTGCTAAAAAGAAAATGAAAATACACATGAATACTCAGGAGCTGGATTGGAAATGATGTTTCTGAGAGTGAGGCCAGGGATGAAGATAAGAAAAGGGAGTCAAGGAAGCTTTTCCTTCTGCCATGGAAGCAAATGAATGTTCACAGCAGTGAGCATCACGAGAAGAAAAATGACAGCAACCATAATAACATCAATAAATGGTAGATTAATGAGAAAATTTAATAACAAGCCAGCCTCAAATATGTAGTAGGAATGGGATGTTTCTCCTCATGTAATTCTCAGAAAGATTTCTAGGAGTAGATAAGAAGTAAGTTTTTCTATCTTACAGTACAGAGCGGTCATTAATTCTTTTCTTTCTATAAACATTTTAGGTACATTGACCTTTCATAACTTTACGTTTTTAAATTTTGCTTTGCTAAAATTGTGAGAAAAGATTGATAGACAAATAGATGATAGATAAAGAGAGAGATAGATAAATGATAGATAGATAGATAGATAGATAGATAGATAGATAGATAGATAGATAGACAGACAGATAGCACAAGCACTCTCATGTACATGAGCAGTGGCTTGTGTGCTGAGACCAAAGACAAGGTTAGGGAACTGATTCTTCCTATTGTGAGTTCTAGGGATCAGACTCAGGTCATCAGGCTTATGTAGTAGTTGGCATTTTTACCTACTGAGCCACCTTGATGATCTTGATCTTTAATAACTTTTGAAAGTGTGATTAGTCAATCAAGATAAAATATTAATTGACTTCTAACCACACATCACAGCAGGTCCCAATCCAAAGACTAGCTAGACAACATAAACTGAATTCAGTGGGAGAAGAGGAGGAGGAGGAGGAGGAAGAAGAGGATGAAGAAGAAGAAGAAGAAGAAGAAGAAGAAGAAGAAGAAGAAGAAGAAGAAGAAGAAGAAGAAGGAGAAGGAGAAGGAGAAGGAGAAGGAGAAGGAGAAGGAGAAGGAGAAGAAGAAGAAAAGAGAGGAGGAGGAGGAAAATAAACAGAATAAAGAAGCAATCTCAAAGTTGAGTGAGAAGGGATGGAATGATTCACAAGACAGTAAGGGGAGGAATTGAGTGGTGTGTGAATATGTTAAAATTACATTACATGAAATTGTCAAAGAATTGCTTAAAATTTATTTTAAAGATTAGATGAGTGCCTTGAGGAACTGAAAGCTAGTCCAATGACAATGGCAGTTCTGTAATGCTCCAGAGGACACTAAAGAGTGAGGATCAAGGAAGAGAGGAAGGAGGTGGGGGCACCCCTTTCGTGAACTATGGGTACCACTGTTTATTCAAGACCTTGGAAAGAAACCAGTATCACCTCTCAGAAGTCAAACAATTCTTTGCCAGTTGCTGCTACATTGCAGGTGTTTTGGAGGTAGGGCTGACCACCCCCATCAAGCATGCAAGATATTGAACTGGTGATCAACCAGAACACTTGGAATGGAGTTCAAATCCATACGTCAAGGACTATGGCCAGAATAATTTAGTTCTGATCCTATTTCTTTCTGAGATGAAAGTTACAGAATACTATCACTACCCAGCCCTATAGCTCTGTCCCTGTAATCATATCCGAAGAACCATCTCATACTAAATTGTCCATGTCTTAATGTAATTGTAATAGTTCAACTATCCTTCATTACTTTCCAAGACATTTGCTGTGTGGCAGGGCATGTGAGGTGTGGCAATGCCCTAGAGTCTGTTCATCTTGCCTCTGAATAACACAGATCTCCCAGACAAACCATCTTGGAAACTTAGTTTCCTCACTTATCACTGTGGAGTAATAGGAAACAAATCTGTTCTCAGTCTCTGCCAAGCCAATACACAGGGGATTTCTATCGTTCCCTGGGAGTCATTACTCTGTTTTGGTTTGGTTGGGTTCAGACCCCTGGAGATGGCCCTTGAGTTTCGGGTTCATTTGAACTGCTGAGTTGGGCCTGGTTTCCATCTGCAGCCATGAAATTGCTTTGAATTTCTCCAAACTCAGCCCAGGTTTTCTGAAAACTCATCTAAGAGTAGGCTAGGGTTCACTGAGAGGTTTGCAGATCTATTTGATTATTTAGCCTGTTCAGATCCTAATTTCTAAATTGTCAGGTGACAACTTTTTCTGCTTGGAGATTCTCTCCTCTGAACGCTCTTGTGTGCTACTCAGGCCCAATTAAAGATTGATTTTTCACTGTAATCTTTTCTAAAAAGAGTAACTAGGGTATTTGAGGGGAGAAGATAAGTCTCTAAGTCTCAAACTACCTCTTGACTTTCCTCCCAAACAAATAGAAGAAACATTGGATAGCAAATCCTGTGTAGAGCCTCTTTCTCCATTGGAGGTCATTGAGATATCTTCCAACTCACTATAAATAGGAATAAGACTAGCAAATGTGAATGAATTTGAAGGTCTGGTTTCAAAATCAATTGAGACTAAGCCATGTCTGCAGGC
The DNA here is from genome assembly GCF_007827085.1 of Peromyscus californicus insignis. Classification (NCBI taxonomy): domain Eukaryota; kingdom Metazoa; phylum Chordata; class Mammalia; order Rodentia; family Cricetidae; genus Peromyscus; species Peromyscus californicus. The sequence goes on from NW_026294514.1 coordinate 29,849,201, forward strand.
AGAGGGCCAGAACAAGTTCATGTGTGTGAAGGGAAGGAGCTAGATCAATGCAGTTGTATGGTTAAGAACGGAGAAAAGGAAATGGGAGCCATTTATGAGGCATGTTTTGGGCAGTTTCTCCTGAAGTAGTGCATCACACATAGACGAGAGCTCTATAACTTTGAAAGGTTTAACAAGATTTTAAAATGCGTCTTCGAAAATAAATGTTCGGAGCAGTGACTTACTCAGCTGTGTCTCCCTCCCCTTCTCCGTGAGACCTCCTTGCTAAATTGACTTAATCTCAGATATTTCAGATGTACAACGTGGACATACTATCATCATCTTCAGGCATATCTTTCATGTGTAACAATTTTTTTTCACTGTGGCTGCTGACCAGCTGTCAGTTATCTATAGACAGAGCTGCACGTGTGTCTAAAATTAAAACTAAAGTTAAAACATAAAAGTCATTTGAAATGACTACAGATAATATTTTAAAAGGTCTTTTTGATGGATCTCTACTGAGCACCCAATTTGGATGATACCAAAACCTTGTTTTATTTTTTCACGAAACGTGTTTAATATAGGTTGTCCCTGCCTCCCAAGGTGGTACGACCTGGGAGAATGGAGCCAATAAATGAGGCAGATTAAAGTCAACTTTATTCAGAGCCCCAGACAATTTATACTGTGAAGGTTAAGAAAGGTCACAAGACTGAAGTTCTGAAGCTGTATACAATCTCAAGGACAAGTTGCATGTGGCAAAAGCATGTTTTTCTATAGAGACAAATAAAGGGATATCTTTTACTGAATTGGAAAAATAGTTGGCTACTTCACTGCAGAGGAAATCTGGAGTCTGGAATGACCGATAGCACTAATCTGCTGATGTATCCTGCCAGTTCCTGGGTGGTAATTTGCTTAGAAATCTGTATCAAAGTTTAAAGAATATGACTGGGAGTTATGGTAGAGAACTTATTTATGCTCTTGTTTGTCAGGAGTACATCTAAACCATGGAAGTAGCAAGATGATATCTGCTACATTTGATGAAATGGCCAGTGGGGATAAACACAATGGTAAATGGAAGGATGGATCTGTGGCAAATGGGGAATATGTCAGTTATTTGAATGGGGAGTACTGTTAGGCCATCTGGCACATCACATGAGGTGGTAGGCCATCAAGGTTGCCTAGCAGACTCAATGGATTGCAAGCTACAGACGGCATCTACCTTCCTACTTCTAGATGATCCTTCCTTATCAAGGAAACAGAAGAGATGTTAGCAAGGATGGCTGTCCTTCTGGAAGAGAAGAGACTAAGAGAAATCTACCCACAGCTGTTACCAGGACCATCTGGTGCTTTCTAGCTTATGTGTTCTATGTGCTAACCATGTCAAACACCTTGCAGAGGGATCCTATCTACAGAAACCCCAATCTTTCCTTCCAGTCTCCACCCATGTTTCTTCCCCTTTCCTATCCCATTTTAACCTGTCAGTAGTGGCTATTCCCATCTCTTAAAGTCCTCATGGTGTTCCCTTAGCAACACAGACTAGCACATCTATGCAGATGATTGCTCAAAGTCATAGCCAATGGTGTTGCTATTAGTTTGCTAGTGGTACAGTAATAAAATATCACAGAGGGGAGGGGCTTAAATAACAGAAATTTACTTTCATAGTGCACAGGTAAAGAAAATATCAATAGGTTGGTTGCTTCTAAAAGATGAGAGAAGATATTATTCAGTCCTTTCTCCTGGGCTGATGAATGACTGTCTTCCTTTTATTCAAGTCTGTGTCTGAATTTCATCTTACCATAAAGACACTAGTCATCTTGAATCACAGCCCACCATAGCAATTCATTTTAGCTTAGCTCCCTCTGTTAAATTCTGTCTCCAAATCCGGGCATGTACTGAGTCAATGGGAACACAAAATATGAATTTGGGGGGCCACACAACAATGATGCTGACTAAAAATATGATGGCCCAAGAAGTACATATTTGATAGGCAAAGAAAACCTAACTTACTTCAAATAAACTATCTTTTTTGTCATTCAACAAACGGACATTTAAAATTTTTCTCTATGTAAAAATATCTCTTGTAATAAAATAATAGACTAAAAGTATATAAGTTTAAACTTCTTTTCAGAAATTTTACTTTCATGTTAGAATCTTAAAAAGTATCTTTGATGTAAGCACATTCAGAAATACTAACTTTTACCCAAAGATTTTTTAGAAATCTATATTTTTATAGAATGGATAAAATAGTATAGAGAATCAAACCCAGGTATTATGGGTTATTTTTCTTCTTTGCTAAACATTTTCTAAAAATTTCCATTTCTTAGCAGTTATATACATGTATTAGGAAAAATGATAATTTCTTCCTTTCCCTTTATCTTTCCAGCACTTCTCCCATTTTTTTTTTAAATCAAGACAGAAATTCATGTTTCCCATGCTGGTCTCAAACTCACTACGTAGCCCAGTCAAGGCTAGAACTCACAAATTCTTCTACACCAGCCTGCTCAGTGCCTAGATTATGGGCATGTACTTCTATGGTAGTTGCTTATTCTATTTTTAATCTTAGATACCCACTTCTTAGTCTTGTTTTGCTCTAAGTAGCTTCTGATTAAACTAATTCTGCAAAAATAAAAATAAAAAACAAGTTCCTGTATAAACACTGTGGTTCTTGTAAGAGTTCTCTTTTGGGTAAGAGGCTGTGGGTATCATTCATGATGTGACCATGCTGGAAGCAGACTAAATCCATGTTTAGTGGAGAAATATCACACAAGTCAGAGAGCAATTCAAACTCATGTTGAGAATGAAACCTCTAGATCAGTCTTCTTAACCTTCAAAGTGCTTGAGGAAATCACTGGTTTGTTTTGTTTTGGGCAAAATTATGAAATCTAGTATTGCCTCAGCATAGTGAGGCCGGATATGTTAAAACAATTGTGGCTTGAAATTTTTGTTGAATCATAATTGTCCTCAAAGACTATGGTTTCAAGCAGTGTGGCCTGTTTTGATGGCCATAAAATTTTATGCTTAAACACCGTGATTAGTGTTCTGAGTTTCATGGATAAAATCAAAATTAATGAAATCCTGAATCCTCTAACTATTGTCTCCAGCAATATTCTAGTTTTTACCAGAATGAACTGTGTGAAATTCTAACAATATATGCATGCCAACTTGTTTCCTGAGCATTTGGCAAATAAAGACTTTTTGTGAAACAGGAAAAATAAATGAAATAATCTTTACCCACCCAGCTCATTACCTTCCTTTGTAACTTCATTTTGGTTTTATTTCCTCCTTCTTTCCTGTGCTTGCACTTCTTATGTGTGAAAGTCTGCACACTGACACCTATTGTGGGAACATGGTCCAGGAATGGAGTCTTGTGAAGAATTCTGAGTGCTGTGAGATCACTTCCAGAAAACAAGACAAGAGTCTTCTGACCTAAGTTTTTTTGGAATAGTTCTTGGAATGTGTTTTTGTGTTCCTCCCAGGTGTAGCAGATAGGAGTAAGTTTACTTCAGATTATTCATTATTAGTTGCTGTTGTTATTCAATTAAATGTTTAGACTATTGTGAATAGCAACTCCTTTGGGAATCTCCTTATAAATGTGGTAATTATAGGAGCATTAATCATTCTATTTTTATTTCTTATACCAATCATTTTCAGAAGTTTGGGATCAGCTGTACGAGATGCCCAGAGAGAAATTCACACACTGCATCTACTAAACAAAAAAGTGGGAAATGCTAGGAGCCACAGGAATATGAAATAGGAATTCAGCTGTATATGGTAAAGCTGTACCTGGAAGAATCAAGGAATTCTTCCAGAGGAAAAGCCAAATCTCAAGGAGTATTTGGTGTTATTCGGTTTTTAATATATCAGCTGTTTCCTGGTATGAATTTCATGTGCGCTCTCATAGCCTCCCCAAGAACATCTAAAAAGTGTAGATGGATCGTTCCTTGGACTTACACATTTAAGGTGTTTGGATGGAGTCAGGTAGGCAAGGTTTCCTGCCTCCAGGTCCTCTGCTTCTGGTCTCTTTTTAGAGGCAACATCAAGAGCATGCTTTAAGTGAATATTGTTCCAGATTTAAATGCAAGACTTCATATTCTCCTGAAAAGTTGACTTTTGCTCATCTCAACAAATAAAGGGCTCTTTTCTTGTCATTTGTGTGTGTGTGAGGGGGTGCACATATGGAGTATGACTGTGGAGAAGACAACCTTGTATCCTCATGTGCCAGTCACTGTTATCTAATACATTGACTTGGCACTCCATCCTCCTTACTTTTGGTCTCCTGAGAGGGGTGTGCTAGGATTACAGAGGTCTGTGCTACTCCAGCAGTCTTTTGTAAAGGTTCTGACAATTTAACTCCAACCATCAAGCTTATCGAACAAGTCTTTTACCCACTGATTTCTCCATCCTAAACATAGGCTATTGGACCCTTGATAAAATTTTATAGAAGGGGATTTATATCCAACTCCACAGATCAGTGTGTGTGTGTGTGTGTGTGTGTGTGTGTGTGTGTGTGTGTGTGTGTGTGTGTCTGTGTGTGTCTGTGTGTGTCTGTGTGTATATGTGTGTAGGGGGTAGGGTAGAAGAGTATCCAACCTCTCTCTAATCGTCCCAGGAGGCATTAACACACATTATCAAGCTCCCAGAGATTGGGATTCATCCGGCTGTAGACAATCGTAAGCACCAAGACTTTTGCAAGTATCTAGAAAATTTTACTGTAGGCTCAAGCTAGAAAACTAGTGGTATGGGGGGCAGGGTACAGGGAATTCCCATAGGAGTTCAAAGTAAATTAAACTCTTTAAAGGAAGTGTTAAAAATCAGCTTGAAGATTTCTGTTGAATCTGCAGTTACCATAAATTATTTGTTGGTAATTCCTACCCATTAAGAATATAATTATTAGTAATATATTTTAATTTTTTATTTGGATATAAATTGGTCAAACATTGTAAAAAAAATACTTAGAAAATGAAAACCCAGATATATAAGAGCCAGAGTATGTACATTCATTCACTCAGATCTGACTTCCATGATATAATTAAAAGACTTTTGTTAGGGATCCTTTTCCAGGCTGTATTTGAGTTTTTATCAAACAACAGCTGATCCACCTGCCCAGCAATTCCACATTGGTACTCATCCGACTGCTAATATAATGCCTCATTGAGAACTAAATGCTATCTTTCTTCCTTGGGCTTAAAAAACTGAAGTCATGGATTCGTTATTTGAAAAATCCAGAATTCAACAAACAGAGATTTGGGTTACACTGCCATGCATGGACATTCTTTTAAAAATAGAAAGTGCTTTGTTACCATTGATTTAAAGCCACAAACATGCTTTGAATCGAATTCAATATATTTCCTATTTGTTTCTGATTTTCCCTTTCTTTTCTTTTAATTATTATTAGAAGGTATAAATTTCGAGAAAAGCCTGGCCCTGACAAAGCCCCATTATTTGCACATGACAAGGTTGATCAAAACCAGTTGGATTTTCCTAAGGAGCCTTTTATGTCTCCTCCACAGAGTATAAATAAATGAAAAGGATTAGATTGAGGAAACGGGGTGTAATTCATGACCAATGTGAACCACAGACAAGGGCTTGCAGATGGATGAACCCAGAAGCTTGGAGACTGCTTTAGGCAGGAAACCCCACTTGTCTGTGCGGACTTCACCAGCACCTTTAGCTTTATGAAGAAGCAGGACCCATATTTTAGTTTTGGGTGTCATCTTTATTTACTGGCACTCTTTTGTACTTTAGTGTTTGGTATATAAGTCTAAAGCTGGTTTTGACTTTCAAAAAAAATTGATCGTATTCTGACACTGACCCTAAACCGCAGCTAAAAATCACTGCTGTGTTCCTGGCCCCTTGGGCTTTCCCACCGCCTCATTCTTACCAAAACTCAGAAAAAGAAAACAGCTTAAAACCCACAATATATTGACCTCCGGGGTAGAAGTGGCCCTTATTGCATGGAACATCGTGACTGAATAGATTTTACATCTTGAAGTCAATAATTTGAGTAATTTAGGGAGAAGATTTTTGTGTACAAATGCTATGCCTCTCTGACCGTACAAAATCAAGCATTTTCACGAGCTTAACCTGAAGCATAATGACAATTATTTCGGCTTGTATAGCCTTCTCTGGTTTGGTCGGCTTGCTTGCCATGCATTCTCCTTGGTGAGATGGAACGGTGTAGCACAATTTCCTCCTCAAATCTGCCCAGACGTTCTGAAATAAGAGACTTTTCATGTCCCATATTCTTTCCCTGAATTCCCATCTCTATCTAATAATAATAGAGTGCTTTATAGCATATAAATCATATTTCTGCTTAAAAGTGACCTTCTGCATGGCCTTTTTGTCTCTGCCTGTCAGCACGTACTCTCCCAGCAATAATAAGCTCCGGCCATGAACGAGGACTCAAATTAGAACAATTTCAGGGTATGCCCTTATGAAGGCCAGGATGCAGTTCATTTTGAAGTTAAATAATACAACAGCTTTCCCCAAAGTAGCCATGAGCTGGGCGGTTTCATTTTCAACAGAGCAAAGTTGACCGATACTTTTGAAGAGGAGAAAAAGAAAATATGCCCCCAAACTTAGAGTTTGAGGGAGGTGAGGCATTTCCAAGTGAAAAATCCCTACACACTGCAGCATCCGCTAAGGCACAACAGTGATTTATCATTTCTGTTTAAATCCTAGCCCAGTTCTCCAAGCCGTAAGGAGTTAAAATCTTAAGCTGGAGAGATGGCTCAGGGGTAAGAACACTTGCTGCCCAAGTGTGAAGACCAGAGTTTGGCCCCCGGTACAAACAAAAGTTGGGCATGTGACACTAGCACTGCGTGTGTGCACAGGGGTGCAGAGACAGGAAGATGGCTGGGGCTTAGCATGATGCAAGTCTAGCTCCAGGTTCAGTGAGAGACTCTGGGTAATAAGGCAGATAATAATAGAGCATAACACCAGTATCCAGCTCTGGCTTCCACATAGGCATAAACACACACACACACACACACACACACACACACACACACACACACACACGCACGCACGCACACACACAACTTGCACACAAACACATAATAAAAAAAATCATAAAAAAACAAAAACACTCAATTATAAGGCTTTAGTGTAGTGGCCACAAGCAGGTAATTTTCTGAGTTTAGTATTTCCCAGTAAAGTAATGTTATTTAACGGCTGTAACATTTGTTTAGGGGAATTTGGGACAAGACTGAATTTTTAGACGTTGGCCCTTAGAAGCATTTTCAGCTGACTACTGACAATAGATGGAGAGGAAATTTGCTTCCAATCAAGCAGATAAATTCATTTTAAAATACTGCTGGAAATTTTCTTAGAATCATGGTTCCCCTTGAATCCTAATAAAAGCGGAACTTTCTTCTACTGGGTTGGTTGATTTTCCAGCATATTCTGTATTCAAGCAAATAGCTTCTACCTAAATACAATAAGACCAGCTGTGCAGTGCCCCAAACTGTAAAGGACTCCCTCAGTAGTTGGACAGTTCTATCAAGAGAGAAATGAAGGAGAATCTTTGGTCACCTTCAAAATCAGAAGATTGGAAAATACCCTCTTGGTTACATCTTAGTCATCCTTCCAGGAGTCAAGAAGGTAAGGTAAGGGGGTCAGTGGAGACCTGGGAGATCTAACCCCTGTCCTAAAACACTCTCAACATACACACACAACAGAGCTGAGATCTTTCAAGAGAAAGGATCCCATTTACTTGTGTTGATTCTAATGTTCCTTGACTTTAACTCCATATGAAAAGCTTTGCTCATCACAAACCCTCAGGTAATTTCCTTATATTAACGATTTCCTAGGAACAGTGGTCTATGAGCCACTAATTTAAAGCTTATTGTTTTAATAATAACAGGACAAAGCTCTGGGAAATGACATACCAGCTGCTGGAGATCCTAGGGAGCAATGCTAGAATCCCCAGCCTTGTAGCCATCTCATATTTTTTACTGGACAACCTCAAAAAGGGGATGAATTTATATACTACCTCTATATGGGTACGCTCATTCCTTGTGATTCACCTACACTGCTCTTTTGATTCATTGAGATTCTTCTCAGGAGAGCCTCTCTTGGGCCCCTTTGAACTACAGGCCATGTGAACGATCATGGCCACTATCGAAACACGAGCCTTGCAGTAACATCTTGTCCAGTCACACACAAAGACACATGGCTGGGCTCGCTGCTAAGATGAGTGCGGAGGAAGATAAAAGACTGCACTCACATGCGAAGACCCTGCCTTTAATAAATGTTACCCTCACATCTGGTTTGCTGGCTGGGTTCCCCAGGAGTCATTCTGTGGACAGAACCAGCATCTCGGTTTCTTCCCCTAGAGTTAATGAAGGTTCGGAGTCACTGGCAGCAGGAAAACTTCTTTCTGACTCTTTTCTCACATCTGGGAGTCAGTTGATTTCTCTCAATTAAAAAATGACTGGGCTCACAAGTCAACTCCGTTGCTCAAAGTTTGAGAGAATTCTCAGAGTCAAAAATGCTAACCAATCTGGCATGGAACAGGACAGGGAACCAAAGCTTAAAAGGAGGCTTTGGCAGATTATAAAAACTCTTAATGGTAAGCAGAGGGAGCTCCCCGCAATCACTGCCCCTCACAACTCACCACTGTCCTGGCTGCTCATATCAGCGACTTTGATCTCAGCTCACTCTTCTGAATGTCTAGAATGGGCCAGGTGGGGGATTCCCAGGCTCCTGCGGACTCTACAGGGTTGAGTCTAAAAAAAAAAAAAAAATGATCAATTGCCAGATGGCAGCTGAGCTATGAAGCCTCAGTCCCTTGTTTGTGTTAGTGGCAAGCTATTCTTCATTGTCTGTGTCCCAGAGACAAAGTGCAGGCCTCACTCGGGCCTGTCAATAGTAGTGACATAGAACTGTAAAGAACTCAGTGGAGGGGAGAGACATGATGCTTCCTTTCCTAGTGGGAATGGTTGTTGATCAGATCACCATGTTCAAATACCATTCCCAAACAACAGATGCCAAAAAAAAAAAAAAACCCTCTGGATCCTTAATCATCTGTGATACTGTGTTTCCTCAGTGCTAGCCCTCAATTTCTACAGGATGTGGTCTTTATCTTGATTGTTTTTCTTTGTGCCAGGGCAGTGTCTGTCAATGTTTAATGTGCATACGAATCACCCAGGGATTTAGTTGAGCTACAGATTCTAACTCAAGAAGCCTGGGCTGGGTCCTGATGACATGCCACCTCTCTTAAGTCATTCTTCGGTGATGCTCCGGCTTCTTCTAATCTACCCAGCATCCTGAGCACCAAAGCTCCAGCACATTAAATGGAGGGCTGAATCACTGTCATGGTTTCTGTCATGTGTTCAAACCAATCGTTAAGCAGTGGACTGGATTCCAGAACAGCTGCTTGGAGTTGGTGCTAAAAGTTAGGGATGGCCCGTCGTCCAAAGCAGGACTCCTCCTGAGGCAAACTGAGTAAAATGGGAGCACCTGCCCCTTTCAACCATTTCCTTTCATTTATCATCATAGTTCATGAGCTTTGGAATTTTCCAGCAGAAAAATGAACGGTAAAGGGCATGCCATCACCGGCTTCAAGTGGCACTCGCTTGAACTTCTCTTCCCTTTGCACACTAATGGAGATATCAGACCTCAAAGGTACCTCCGAATTCTCCTTTATCACCCCCACCTTTGCCAGACAAGGCCAAGGAGCAGAAAGGGAATTAGGTCAACGTTTGAATGAGTGTGGTAGCGTTTTAAAATGCAATCCATTTGTATTCACTTTGGGCGATGTAAAGGTGAAACTCTGCATTTGAAAGGTAGCTGGATCAGGATCCTGTCCTCAGTCACCCATCCTGTAAATGTGGTCTAAAGTCTGTCTCTTCATTCAGAACAACCAACCAGGGGTCAGGAAACAAACAACAAACAAATGCTTGTGGCTGGTTAAGATACTGAATTAGCCTAGTCCTTCAGCTTGTGTAATAAAAAGTAGGATGATTATGGAAGGCACTGGACTCCAAGGATTGGTGAAAACAGGACCTTACTCAGGGGAAATAGGAGGACAAGGCAGAGGGTGTAGTCATGCCCACCAGTGCCTACTTTGTGATACCAGTCCTAGGTAAACTTCAAGACCTGCTTTCACAATGTTCTGATCAGGCCAGGCAGGATCAACCTCTCTCAACTCAAGCAGAATCAACCTCTCCTTATTACTATCCTAGCACTTGCCATTTGACTTGGGGTCAATGCATCCTGCTTCCTTCTCTAGACTGTAGCCAGCCTGAAATCAGGAAACACACCTGCTTCATCTTCGAATCTCTCCAAGGGACGTCACAGAAACTCAGATGGGAGTTGGTGTGCTAGCACACACCTTTCATCTTAGCACTTCAGAGGCAGGAGCTGGTGGATATCTGTGAGTTCAAGGCCATCCTGGTCTACATATTGAGCTCTAGGCCAGCCAGAGCTACACAGTGGGAACCTGTCTCAAAAAAAAAAAAAAAAAAAAAAAAGAGTTAGAGAGGAAGTAGCAGCTTGAGAGATGGCTCAGTGGTCACTTTGGCAGATTCACAGCTGCTTTTAACTGCAGATCTAGGGGATCCATTTTCCTCTTCTGGTCTCCATAGACATAAGCACTCATATGCACACACACACACACACACACACACACACATACACACACAAGCACACTCATGTGTGTGCATGTTGAGGTTTGAGATTGATGTCATAGATCTTCGTTGACCACTCTTCTACCTTATCTTGAGACAAGGTCTTAGGGAATCAAACCCTGAGCTTACCATAGGGCTAGTCTTGCTAGTCAGTTTGCTCTGGGACTGCCCTGTGTCTGCCAGCCTTAGAATTACAGGTGGGTTGCCAGGCCACCTCACATTCACTTGGGTTCTGGGGACCCCAACCCTGGTGAGCAGCAAGTGCTTTAACCACCGAGCCATCCTCCCAGCCCTACTTGTTTCTTTGAATAAACAGCACGGTAGCATTAGTCATGGGTGGTGTTTTAAACCTAGATGTTTCTGAAAGTCCTTATTTCCTCTAACTTCTTTTAGTCCACTTTCTCAAGCAACCAATTCTCCACGTCTTGCCCTGACTCTATCCTCCCATTCTTTCCCTCTGCCTTCTTGCCAAATCAAAATGCAAGGCCATCATCTCTGTTTATTTTAAGAAGCCTCAACATGGGACATGGCTTCAACTGAGATTTTTCTGGAACTTTCCTAGAAGTCCCACCATAGAAACATAAATTGTGATGACATTCAAAACACACTTAAGTGGAGGTGGCAATTAACGGATTGAACAGCGCCAAATGTTATCAGTTCATTTTATTATCCTGAGCCCTTAAAAATACATCATGCTTTTTATGTTTATGATTGTAGAATGCTGCTGTGAAGTGGGGCTGGTATTACGTCTTTTGATGGTGGATTTAATTCAGTTTAACTGAACACACACAGACAGTATCCAACAGTTAAAAAGCTTGTTTGTGTTGGGTATAAACTCATTGCTCTTCCTGTTTCAGGGGACTAGTTTTTATTTGCTTAGTCTCAGAATGATCCTCTCATTAATTATATTGCTGATTTAGAGAAGTATTAATCAACAGCAAGCATACAATTTCTTTAGATTGCTACTAAAAGGAAATATTCACCTTAATATAAAGTTAATTTAAAAAGAAATAGGAACACAGTTGGTCTTTAAGTCTCTGATATTTTTTGACATCTTTGAGATGTTTGATGTGGACTGCAAAACAAAGTGTGATGAATAACTCAAACATCCTAAGTCTTTTATTTTTTTAACCAAACCTTTGAATAATTCACAGGTTAGCGATCCTTAAGGAAATTCACTGTTTTATAAAGGTAAGACCTCAGTGTTGTCAACCTTGACCTTCTGAGGACATAAAATAAACTGTAAAAGCAATAATCCTAAATTCTCAAGGTGTTAGTCCAAGTTTATGTCCTCAGAATTGATTTTATTTTCTCACTGGGTCATTAATGCAGCCTGGCTTCACCTACTGAGATGGCTCTCAGTATGAACTGATTAATGACGTCATCCTCTCTGTGGTTTAGTTTTACAGGGCACAGGTTATATTTAGAAACTTGTTAGCATTGGCATCCACTGGCTTTCTTTTATGGACAAGCCTTGTGGTACATTTCTTCTTACACTGGCAGAAAATATTGTTCTTTCTTTACTTTTCCCTCTCAGCAAGGAGAGGATAAACCTCTGTCATTTACAGAGATTTATGAATAAACTCCTTGAGAAGCCTTAAGAATCTGTAATGCTTTGCTCTGACTCTTGAATGTAAAGGGAAACACACAGGGCGCCTTCCTCTGACTTCGGCTGAAAGTCACTGTGGTCTTGATGGCTTTCCCTTCACAAAATTCTGTAAAACTTCCATTCACATCAGAAGTAAATACAGACCTCATTAACATCTTTGCCTGTACATTGCTGTGGATGTTGTTCTGAATAACTTATTTGAGTCAATGCTCTATCGATCGCACCACTGAAAACCTGGCATTTGTAAATATTTCTCATTTTATGGGGTGATTATAGGGTGCTATGCCTTACGCAAAATTCTCTTACAAGATGTTTCTATTCATTGACTAATACCTAAAGTGTTTGGCATCTTTGAATTTTTTTTTTCAAAATTCAAAAGATCAAAATAAAATTTAAAAATAAATAAAAAGAAAACAAGGCCAGATTTGGTGGCACATGCCTTTAATCACAGTGTTTGGGAGGCATTGGGAGGCGTATCTCTGTGAGTTAGAGATTGGTCTGATCTGGCCTACATGGGGGAGTTTCAGGCCAGCTGGGGTTACATAGTGAGATCTTGTCTCAAAAAAAGAAAAAAAAAAGTTGTGTTCCTTAATACCAAAGTTGACTCAAGTGTCTTAAAACTACATAGATTCATAATTTTTCTAAATTGAAAGAAAACCAAGGATCAAGCTTGAATTTACTTGAGTTCAAATCCAGTTGATGCATCAAAGGTTGTCCACATCCAGTGCTCATTTCTGCCTAGGATTCCATATCCACAAGTTTCTTGGTCTTGACTCCATCTCAATGGCAAAGTTTCGAAGAACTCATTCTTCCCACTGGCTGAGGAGTTCTGAGCAGATAGAGTTTTCAGTGTAGACCTCAGTAGTTTACAGCATTCTGTGAAGCAAACCAAGCACAGATCATGAAGTCCAGGTTCATCTGTACCATGTTTCCTTTCTTTTCAAATATATGTAGCTCTGAGCATTCATGGATTTGAAATTTAGTCAAAGATTTTTCTAGTGTTTTAGTGTGTCCAATGACATGCTCACTTTTCATTTGTGCCCAGCATATTTATTGTATACTTGCTGCACAATATCCCATGGAACAACCTTTATATATGATGATTCCCGCCCCCACGAACAACCTTTATATATGATGATTCTCACCTTCTCAAATTTTAGCAAGAACTATGCTTGCCATTTGCATTGAAAACTGAATGTAACACAAATTGCTAAAATGATCTTTAAAAAAAACCCAGAGCCAGATATTGGGCAAATATTGAAAGATCGGAGAGACAAAGGAACAAGCCACTGCCACATTTTACCTCTAGGACTCCTCAGCTTGAAAAAAACCTTCATTTCCTGTCTCCTCATGCCTTAGATACCTTTCTCTGCCCAGCCATAACTTCCTATCTCAACCTTCCTAATGCTGAGATTAAAGGCATGTGACTTTCAAATACTGGCATTAAAGGTGTATGACACTACTGTCTGGCCTCTATGTTTAATCTAGTAGCTTTTTCTGTTCTCTAATCTTCAGGCAAATTTTATTAGTGTACACAATATATCACCACATTTCCCCTTTTTTGTCTAAAATAATAAAAGAAGGTTATAACTAATATAAGAAAACTACATACAATAAGTACAATTAAGTATATACAATATATACAGTCAAGAATTACATTAACAATGTCTAGTCTATAAACATTTGACAAATTCAGAAAAAAATATTCCATTATTTATCCTATTTTGGGGAGTCTAAAATGTTGTACCTAATTAACTTTCTATACTAACTTTTATTAAACAGAAAACTATCTTTTGCTATCTTTCAAAATTATACACTTTACACATCTTTAGTGAGTTTCTTTTCTGAATTTGTTAACAAGAAAACCATAACTATCTAGTCTTCAACTCCCTCAGAGACTCGAGAAAGAAATAGTATTGACCGAGTAAGCAAGAAGTGCAAACAAGCAACTTCCATAAAATGTGAGAAATGACAAAAACAGCTGGCTGCCTGGACAGTCACCTAAGGTTCCTCTGCAATGTTGGGGCATCCATCTTTGGCCTACAGGCCTAGCATATATGACAAACTTATCTGTGAAGCAGGATTTTCTGAAGGGCCTTCCTACCTTGTCTTGGCAAGGTTCGGCAGTCTTTTCTTTTGTGTCCTGCTTGTCCATTTGGACAGCATACTGTCAGCAATTGAGGCAAGGACATTTCTTACCCAGTGACTGACTTGACACAAAAAAAGTAAATTCCATGTGGAGTTTCTTCGATGCCCATCATCTTCTATGAAGTAGATTGGTGCTGCCAGGAGCAGACATGTCTCATAGTCACAAAAAAAATGAGAATATATGTTATTAAAACAACTTAATGTCATATTCTGTAGAGCTCTGAAGTGTTTGAAATATGTCTATTTAAAATATGTCTGTTGGACCTTGAAAACATGCCTAATATGACTACAAGTTCAATTGTAATAACTGACTTTTCTTTATAAATAACTTTCATTTCTTTATATCCTAATTAGTTGGTAATAATATCTTTCACTGACTAGAAATTTTCACTATATTGTTAAATGAACTGTATAGATACAAAACTTTGAACAAGGTTAGAAGTGTATGTGTAGTATGTTCTAACAAAATTAATCTCAAATTTGGGTCAATATGCAAAATTTGTATACAATATACAAAAATCCAATACAATGTAAAATATTTAAAGCTAGTAGTTGCTTTTTAAAAGTAGATTCCGATAATCTACCTTTTTATCTTATCATATCTATATCCTTGCTTTTTTCTTTTCAGAGTAGATTCAATAATCTACCCTTTTATCCTATTATTTCTATATATTCCATTTCTATATCATGTACCCATTTCTTTTAGAAAGAAATTGACTATGACCAGTAACAATTTTTAACCAACCCCTAAACAAAGACAAGCATCCATAATCCATTTTGGGGGAATGTAGGCATAGTTTTTTAGGCTACTTCCTGCTGACTAGGAGCACTAGCAGTCTTCTGGGGACACAAAGAAAATTTAGGATTATGGTCAAGTCCTGATTAGAGTAGTCTGTAAGTAACCTCTCAGCTAGCCATCTCGATATTGTCCTGATCAGTTTGTAGTCCTAAGCCAATCTTTGGGTGGTGTTTGTCAGCTTGGTGGCGCAATCATTGTCCTCATGGAATCATCATTGTGGGGTTGTATCATCTTTTCAAAAACTTCCAAGGTCAGTATTAGGCATGGTCATGGTTCATTGCAGAAAATCTTTCCATGGGACATTTTTCTCTGGATGATTTGTCCTTTTTCTTCAGATGTCCCATTTGTCCAGTGTTCTTCAGATTCCTTAGCCTTCATTCTCCTGAAAGACAAAAACAAAACCATTCCCCCAACCCTAACCCTAGGGTTTCCAAATCTAATCTTTATCAATTTTGATTTATAGTTTTTTCTGATTTTTTTTTTCTCTTCTACTGCTGTTCTATCACCCTGAGCAGTATGGCTTTTTACAATAGGCATTAGGTTCTTTAATTGCTCTGGGAAGAAGTTTCTTCCATAGTGATGGGAAAGAACTGAACCAAATTTGATATGGGGGCCTGCAAGTGGCCCCTCAGGGAGCTTCTCGATGGCAAAGGATTACCTTGAGTGTCCCTTCTTGATCTATATTCCTTAGTCCAATGTCTGCCTTTGCCACACCTTTTGCATAATCCAGAAGGGAGGAGCATTCTATTGGGATTATTCCTAGCAAAAGCATTGTTTCTAGAAATATCCTGTTTACATTCCCTTTTTAGGTGACCTCATTTATCGCAATTGAAACATTTGAAATATTACTTATTGAAACATTACTATTTTTCTTCAAACTTCTGGAAATCACCTCTCCTATCCAAGCATCATCATGATCATGAAATTCAATATTAGTTGTATCTCAGATCCATTCCTCCAAGGGTGCTGATCTTGCCTCTGGCGGACTAATTACCCTTTTGCATTGTGCATTAGCATTGTCAAAAGCCAGAGATTCAATTATTATCTGTCTAGCTTCTGAAATTAGTGTCATTCTATTTACTGTTGAAGTCAGTCTTTGTAAAAAATCAGTGAAGGTTTCTTTTGAGCCCTGTACAACTTTTATAAATGACTCAATTTTCTTTCCTATTTATTCAATTTTGTCCCAAGCATTCAAGGATGCCATGCAGCATAAATCTAGGGTGTAGTCATCATATAAAGATTCTTTGTATATCAGTATAATTGCTTTCTCCAAGAAGTTGATCTTGGGAAATTTCCATACCTCTAGCCCTACTTCATTGTTGAATGGTCTTAGCCTCAACTTTTCACCAGGACCTCCATTGTAATTGAGGACCAGCCTCTAACATGGCTGTAACCAAATCTCTCCAGTCTTGAGGGACACGTCTATTACAAGTTGACCATGAGTTTAACATCTGCTTCATGAAAGAGGAGTGAATGCCATATGAGACTATTGCTTCTTTGAATCTCCTCAAATCTAACATTTTCACAGGAGTCCAATAAGCTCATACACAGTCTTGAGGATATCTATTATTTGGCAGTTCTTGTAAGGGTACTGGATAGATTAAGGTTGGCTGTTTGAAAGCCTTAGGCTGTTTCTCTGTAACCTTATACTGCAATGCTGAGATTGGCTCTCCTTTAAATTTTTCTGTCTGGGTCTGGATATTTCTATGACCTGTTTTAATAAGTTTTTTTAAAACTTTTATTTTGGCAATCATTTTAACCAACTGTTTTAATGATAGAACAGAAATGGTCAAACAAATAATATTTATAATTGACATTACATAAATCCCATCAACATTAATTATCCTCTCATTTAATTGTTTCATTTTCAGACCATTAATCATATTATCAAACAGAGACCAAACTCCCTCCATTGTAAAAATATTTCCTATTTTTTCATGTGGGGAAAAAAAACTTTCTTTTAACTAATTCCTCCTTTTAAGAAATCTTTATTGACTCACCAAATCTGCTTTATTGTCTCACCCAATGACGATTCAGGTAACAGTGTGGCAGCAGCCCAAGGAAAGTCAAAACCCACCAGGAGAGGAAAGAAGTTGAAGATCCAGCCATCTGCACAGGGAACTTGTGAAAGTGGCTAACCTATGGAGTTTGCTGCAGAGAGGCAGCAACAAAAACTTAGCCAGCTTGCTGGGGACTCTGGCTGTGTGTAGTACCAGTCTGAGCCACAGGCTAGTAGCTTTTTCATGAATTTGTGCCCAAAACATTGGGTGCCAGGTGTAACACAAATTGCTAAAGTGGTTTTTAATTAAAAAAAAAACAACCCAGAGCCAGATATTAGGGGAAATGTTGAAAGATCGGAGAGACAAAGGAACAAGCCACTGCCACATCTTACCTGTAGAACTCCTCAGTCTGAAAGAGCCTTCAGTTCATGTTCCTGTCTCCTCACACCTTATATACCTTTTTATACCCAGCTATCACTTCCTGTCTCAACTTTCCTAATGCTGAGATTAAAAGCGTGTGACTTCCAAATACTGGGATTAATGGTTTGTGCCACCACTGCCTGGCTTCTGTGTTTAATCTAGTGGCTTGTTCTGTTCTCTGATCTTCAGGAAAATTTTATTAGGGTACACAATATACCACCACAACTGAAAAACAACATCATTCATTCATTCAAACCAAAACAAACAGATCTGATGGTTAAACCGAGTCTTAAACAGATGCAAAACCAGCAACCATCCTGTAGACCAGGTTAGTACTATTTCCAAATACATCTACACTTGACACATCACTTCAGCACGTGTTTCAAAAGTAGAGATGATGGATATTTTAGTCTTCATAAAACGTGCCCTCTCTACAGACTTTACATATATATATATATAAATTCTATGTAGATATTTCTCTATCAAAATTAGGCTTCAGTAGCTGTTCTACTGTGGGAAGAGAGATTTAAAAATTTGAGAACTAAGCTCTGATTTACATGAGCCCAATTGCGGTTTAAAGCAACTAAATACAAGTACCAAAATCTAAGACATTTTATGGCTCACATGAGGAAATGATTCTAAATCCCTGTTTTCTCTAGCATGGAATTCCTTTGGTGTGTTTTGGAAACAATTCTATAAATGTCAGTATGTTTTATGCTAATTCTTCATATACAATGCATTAATTTTATAGGGATGTAAATCATGAGATTTTATTATTCCTTTTACATTGTGTGCTTCTTTGAGAAGAGTCATGACTCCTTGATTTATCTTTATACAATGTTTTAATTGTCGGTACTGGCTTTTTAATGGTGGGTCAGATTCCCTCAGAATTGAACTTGCTGATTATGTTTGTATAGATGCCAATACATAGATTCATTATCTTTATTAAGAGTGCCTCTGAGAGCTTGCCTTCTACTGTTAGCATATAACTTTGCAGTGTGTGTGTGTTAACACATGCTCATGCATGTGTGTGTGAATGCACATACACACATTTGTGTGCATGCACATGGAGGCCAGATGTTATCTCTTCCTCTATGACTTGCCACCTTATGATTTAAAGACTGGGTCTTTCAGTGAGCCTGGAACTCACCCAATGTCTAGATTAGCAAGTCAGTGAGTTCCAGGCCTCTTGCCTTCTGCATCTCAGTGCTGGGATTGCAGGTGCATGTTACTGTGCCCAGCTTGTTATGTCGGAGCTGGGTATCCAAACACGGGTCCTCAAGCCTGAGTAGCAAGCAGTTCTCTGACTGAGCCATCTCCCCAGCCCCTGGTGCTTTATTTTTTAAATTTTTTTTTTTTTTTTTTTTTTTTTTGGTTTTTCGAGACAGGGTTTCTCTGTGTAGCTTTGCGCCCTTCCTGGAACTCGCTTTGGATACCAGGCTGGCCTCGAACTCACAGAGATCCGCCTGGCTCTGCCTCCCGAGTGCTGGGATTAAAGGCGTGCGCCACCACCGCCCGGCTATTTTTTAAATTTTTAAGAATCTGCTCTTGATATGATTTTGGGTAACCATGATAATGTTTACCTGCACTTATATTTTCCTCCATTTTACACACACACACACACACACACACACACACACACACACACACACGTACACACTCATGTGTGCGCACACACACGGGGATAACATTTCCCTCCCAGCGTTCCACTGAAGATCAAATCAGCTCATCATATCCTAAAGTTTCTTCATAAGTTTTAGACCCAGGATCAAAAGATTAGCTTCTTTTAATTTATTACGTTCATTTAAAAGAGCCAAGTAAAGTGTGGGCTTAGTATTGCCAGCCCGTGTCTCTTAGAAAAGGATGGAAATCGACTTCAGTGAATTATAAAAGCTACAATCTCCCAATAATATTTATATTAAAATGATTTATGGTTTGTTAATACTTATAAAAAATAAAAATTAACCACTGCTTGGATTTTAGTGTGTTCTTTACATGTCATTTTGCTTTTTACAAAACATACACGCTGTCTTCACTTAGAGATATATTGTAAGCACTTTCCTTTAACTATACAGTCTGCTGACATATATTTTGTAATCATACATATTGTATGATAGATTTCGTTTTTAAAAGGTACTGTAATAGCCTTAGGCTACTTCCTTGGAGTGGTCTCTTCAGCTGCTTCTATTTCTCTTTTGTTTCTCAGAGAAACAAATTCTGTTGTCAAGTTTTCTATCGTTCAGAAAACAGCACTATACTGTAACCTCACAAAGCATAGGAAACAATGTCTATGCTTGTTGATCAGAAATACAGGGGTGATTTGTACCCTGGGAAGAGACTCTCCAGATCCCAGCCCCCAGCTGATTTGCTAGTATTTTCAGAACTTTAGCAATTTCCCTTTTGATAGCTAGAGACTGATATCTGTGCTCTTGATATGATTTGAGTAACCCCGATACTAATTTTCCTGTACTTACATTTCCCCTAATTTTGTTATATTAGTACTTCTGTTTGTCTTTTGGATATACTTTGTCATTGTGTGAAAAGAATTGGGTTTATGTTTAGAAATGTCTGCAGTGTTTTAATATTTAATAAATGCATATCCAAAATTTTCTTTATGTGAATGATTTTATTGGTGAGCCTACAGTTTTGATTGGTCGGGCATATATCTTGGTATATCACATAAGTACGTATCATCAAAGTTTTCTTTCTAAATATATTTACTGGATCATAGCATGTTGGTTTCATAGATTTCCCAAGTAGCCACACGGCAGAGCCAGCTTCCGACATGCCTGTGATTAATGATGGGAAAGCCTTTCACAGAGCTCTTGTTATAAAATATATACACATGAGTAAGAGCTTTCCTGATGCCAACAGCAATAGTCTGAAAATATTTATTTTAAAATTCATTTAAATAAATGAAAACTCATGAAATTTTATATTTGAAATGTCATGTTATCATATTTTAAATGTTTTTATGTAAATGGTTTCCATGGGTACACATTCTTTCCCATGAATCATTTTTTTTACACAATTCACCAATTTCATAATTCTGGACTTACCCCTATTTTACTTAAATTATATAAAGTATTATATAATTTAATGGTAAATATCCTCCTACATTATTCTGATTTTAAAATTATTTTCCTAGAAATTTGAGTCAATTTGATTCTTCCCAATGAAATTCAAAGCCATTATGTCAAGTTCCAAGAAAGTTATAATGGGTTATTAATTTAAATGACCTTAAAAATAAAACTGATTTGAAAGAAAGTTTTTTTGGTTTTAGAAAACTTTTATAGAAAATAAATATATTTCCAAAACGTTTATGGCATTTATTCACAGTACACTGTGTTGGCTTCCAGTTGTATCAGGCATTTGATCATAATTAGTCCCTCTTACCCCCTCCTCTTAGTCCCACCCACTGGCCGTTTTCCTCCTGCTTATATATGGCTTTACATATCTAAAAAGAACTCGAGGATACAAAAATGAAAGAAAACATGTGTTATTTGTCTGTCATTTACTTCACTTAATATGCAGATTCTCAGATTCATCTGTTTTTATTTTAATTGTATTGTTTCATTTTGATGTTATTAAAAATGTAATAGGGCCTTCTCCCCATTGTTTTTTGGAATAGGACTGTTTGCATCTAAAAGTTCATTATTTGTGTACATATACTTTATAACAAGCTGCCCTATGAAAGCCATCCCATTAGCCAGGCTGTGGTGGCTCACGCCTTTAATCCCAGCACTCAGGAGGCAGAGCCAGGAGGATCTCTGTGAGTTCGAGGCCAGTCTGGTCTACAGAGGGAGATCCAGGAAAGGCACAAAGCTACACAGAGAAATCCTTTCTCGAAAAACAAAACAAGCAAAAAAAAAAACAAAAACAGAAAGCCATCCCATCATAAACATAGGTATGTTGGAGACTGACCCTGCTGAGTGGTTACTTCAGAAATCTGACAGAACATTCCAAATCTAGCTTGTTTGCAGGTGGCTTTAACATAGTGATTCCTTTGTTATTAACTAATTTAGACAGATTTTCATTCATTCAGTCAGCAGATATGTCTGACTCCTCTATAGTCTATGGGTATAACCAACAGAAAAGTAAGTGGGGGACAGAAGCCTTGGAAAAGCCTCCTTGAGCAACTATGGGAGTGTGGTTCCTAACATCCATCAGTCTGTCCATCATCTCACTCTAAAGGCTTCTAATAGTTTTCCCACCTTGTTGAGCATCAAACTTGTATAAGGAACTTGATAAAATGCCAACATCCAGACCTAGTTTTCTTTCTCTGAAAAGCCTAGGCATCCACATGCCCTCTCCAGGTAATTCTGAAATGTGCCACATTTAAGCTCTGTAACCTAAAACATCACATGTAAATGTTTTACCAAACATGCTTAACTCTAAAAACTGATTTAAGTGGTAGCTGCCACCACTGTCCTCATTTCACAAATGTATCTACTGAGGCTCAGCGAGATGAGGGAAAGCACCTGACACTTGCCTGGAGGACAGCTCAAGTAGGTGGGAAGTACATAGTCACTTCATTCTCTGTAATCACTCTCCTGGGCCCCATTAACCTTCACCTCACTTAACTTTAGTATTCATGCATTTTTTTTTTTTTGTCTGCTCTTTCCAGGCTTTTGGTGATAATGAACTAACTTCAAATGCCACAAATAAAAATAAAAAATACAACAAATGTTTAACATTTAGTCAAACGTAGACTTGAAAAAAAAAACCAAGAAATCACAAAATCATCCATTCATTCAGTTATGAACAGCCTTTTAAAAGGTGAATACCAAAAGTGGTGGTTTGAATGAAAACGTTCCCTGTCAGACTCAGGTCTTCGTTGGTGGAGGTATGGGGGTGTGGCCTTGCTGGAGGAAGTACGTCACTGGGGACAGGCTTTGAGAGCTTAAAGACTCAAGCCACTCCAGTTTTGTCTCTGATTTGTGCCTGCATTTGAAGACATGAATCCTTATATTTGCTTCAGATGTGGCGCCCCTGTCCCATGATAGTGACGTACTCTAGCCCTCTGGAATTGTAAGCCCAAAGAAGATTTTCGTTCTGTAGGATGCCTTAGTCATGGTGTCTTACCACACCAATGGGAAGGTAACTAGTACCCCAAATAAATGAAAGCAAGGAGAGTAGGAAGGGAGAAAGGAAGGGAGGGAGGGAGGGAGGGAGGGAGGGAGGGAGGGAGGGAGGGAGGGTCAGAAGACAATTGCAGAATATAGAGCATATTTCTTAATGGAGTGTGCTCACACAAATGATTTTAAAAATATTAAATAAGAAGAGAAATGAAGAAATCTACAATCAACAATATTTCCCCCCCACCTCTAGATCATGACTGAATTGCTTTGCTTCTGGTATATTCCTGTATTTCCTAATTTATTTTCTTGTAGCATACATTGTTTCTATATTCTGAAAAAACTCTTCAATGAACATTTTTAAGAGTAGAAACATAAATGGATTTATGAATAGAGACTTGTGGATTTGCCAGACAGGGGCTCACACAGAGAAAATTAATTCACCTATGTTAACTGAAAAAACATAGTCATATATTAAGTCTATCAAGTAAAATTTTGTTCTACACAAAAAAAGGTAAGTATGCAGGAAGAAAATGTCAACAATATTCATCTCTCTCTCTCTCTCTCTCTCTCTCTCTCTCTCTCTCTCTCTATCTCTATCTCTCTATCTCTCTCTCACACACACACACACACACACACACACACACACACACACACACACACACACACTTCAAACTTGTATAAAAACCTTTTGGTTCTCTAAGAAACCCAGCATAAGTTCTAACATCCTAAGAAATTTGTTAGGCATTCGTCAGTATAAAACTCCTTTGCAAGCTCAGCATACTAAACTTAGAGCTGCCTTCCTAAGTTGCTTTGAGGAATTTGTCCAAGTTGATCAATGAATTTAGTATTTTTGCATGGGACAATGATAATTGGTATCTCAGGTGATTCAAATGTGCAGCCAGCATTAGAAGTAGAAGAAGAGTTTCAAAATATTCTTTTCTAACTTCAATTCCTATGCTAATTTTACTGTTTCTGGCCCCAGGGAATAGAGTACCCACATAGAGAAGTCTTAAGAATATTGCTTACAAGGTTTGTCATTTTTATGATATTTAAGGGCCAGCAAGCAAGCTCAGCAAGCCTGGCAACTTGAGTTTGAGTCCCAGAGCCCACATAAAGCAGGCAAGGAACCCACATAAAGCAGGCAAGAGAAAGCTGACACTACCAGGTTGTTCTCTGGTCTCCACACACATGCTGTGACATATGTGTCCACATACAAACAACACATGTGTGTGCACGCGCACACACACACACACACACACACACACACACACACACACACACACTGATAATCATAAGATACTGAGCCATGTTTTTCTTGAAGAACCTATGTCCCCATCATTACAAATACCTTAAGAAAATATCTATTTAACTGCAATGCTAATATAGGAGATTCTAACATCATACTTTACTTACATATAAAATTAAAATAAATAAAGATTTCAAAGTTCCCACAAAGAAAGTAATGAAGTATTTTATTGTGGCCTTTTCTTTCCAATTGTAAAACCCAAAACTTTGACATCTTAGGAATTTAAAGTGAAAGCTAACCTTTTTGCTGAGGTATATAAAAATATATCTCTTTAATGTATTTATAATTGTGCGTGGAATTACAAAATATTTATTATTTTACAGCAAAGATATCTGATATAATTAGTAAATGTTCAAACATTTCAGCAGATCTCAGATATTAATTTTTAATAACTATACTAGTAATGAGCTAATGTCCATGTTTAATAATTAACATATTAAATTATATATTCAAGGAAATGTCTTCTTTGTACATTTATTGGGCACTTGCTATTCACATTATTTTAGCATATGTTTTGGCTGACCAAATTCATAACATCCACTTCTAAGTCAAGTCATTGAGAAAGTTTATGTGAGGGAGCTGGTGTTTGCCAATAGTGCTTCGTATTCTTTAATGTTGTGTAGTACCAATTAATAACCTTCACAGGACAGAGACCATAGATTTATTACAGATGCTTGGAAGGCTTGCATCCCATCAGCAAAATATGAAAGAATCAACATCATGCTTCTGCTTCTAAAAATGTTTAATACTGACTAGCAACTGATACAGAATTCTGTATGTAAGGAAGGAGAAATACCTCATAGAGGAAGGATAGAGTTAAAGCATGGTCTCAGTTTAAAAGTTCAGTAGGACTCAGAGGACAACTTACAGGGTTTTATTCTTTCCCTCCATCATGTCAGACCAGGGATCTATTTGGTCCTTACATGGCAATAAGTATCTTTGCCAAGCTGAGCCATCTCTCTGGCTCCCAGGAGGAGATTTTATTCATTAAAATATACCCAAGTTCTGAAGTTTGGAAATCTAAGTTCAAACCTTAGGTCAGTTTTGATAAGTGAGCTAATGAATATTAAACAGGTTTCTTAAAGACTCTAGACCCTTATCCCATATTTACACAATAATGATAAAAATATGTACTCTGTATTTGTTGATGTTTATCAAAGAGAGGAAAGGTAAAGCAACTGACGTGAACTGAAAAGAGTGTAGTACTCATTTGATGAAGCAAATCTTAGAGAATTTAGGTTGTTCCATTTATCACTACCCTATCAGAGATGTACTCCTCATTGTAGTTTACACACATGGAGGGAAGAAGCCATGTGATGCTATGTTTAGTGTGCCTATGATACTGTATGTAACCACAGTATACATGGATTCCGGTAGAGCTGGCCATGTAGCTTCAATGTAGGACACCTTGCTGGCACAGGCAAGGCTCGGAACTTGCCCTCCAGCACTGTAAAACCTGGAGGTTCATTGTTTATGATCAAGAACAACAGTTCAACTACACTCAAAATATCAGCTCACAAAGGAACTATCTATGAGTGGTGATTTCAAATGGAGGACTGTTCTTATTTCACCACAGTCAGACTCATACTTCCGAAGAGTGATTGAGCCTGATCCACTAGCCATCGTGGAACGTAGGAGACAAAACATTAAATCGTGCCTTCTGGAACCCACTTATACAGATGCAGGTTGTGCTCTTGTGATGATGCAGTTCTACCCCACTTTCTTCACCTCACCCCCATTCCGTACTCAGTACCTTACAATGCATTCTCAGCAGAGAGGGGATCATGAGCTACTGTTTTTTCATAGAGATCAACTACATGGCTTGCTTAGATCCATGGATAATAACAAATAGGATACAAGGAAAATTCTGATTCAATTCGGACTTGTCCTTTCATGCCCTGGGACACTGCCACCAAAGCATGCCAGGACTAGCTTGGTGAGAAGCCTACAGCTGCCCACATTGACAGACATCTGACATCCAAGTATGTGTACCTACAGCTAAGAACCAGCACAGCCACCCAGCCAAACCCCACTAGTCTCCACATATATGAAGGCAAGTGGATTAAACGACACTGAAACATCATTGCTGTTTGTTACACTGCTTATTTTGACAACAGGTAACTGTTACATCAGTTCCACAAATACAGACCTATATACATGTATATATCCATGTAGACATTGATAGACCTGATAGTATTTTGAGCTGAGAAAACATCCCCCAAATAATCTCTTATATGCCTACTTGTTAATCTTTCCAGAAACTTATAAAATAAATAGGATAATTTTAAATTTCGATTACTGTTTCTTAAAAGGTACAGGATGGTGAGTTTTAGGATGAATGTCCACTCCAAGTTCAAGGTTAATGATCTACACCTAGATATAATAGACTTCTCACTGGTGCCTAATCTTCCAACAGTAACATGAGTCTTTATGTAAGAGATAAATAAATAGTTTCAATATATTAAGTTGCATGCAGTCTAGCCCATGCACACAACTCTTGAGTAGATGCTGACATCAAAGGCACATTTCTTCCACAAAAGCATTTATATCTTTAGATGTTCTTTCCTAAAAAATATCAACAAGCAGTCCAAAATGTTCATGTCCTCACATTACTTCAAATCCCTTTCTTTCCTGCAAATTCCACGTGCTGATCAGTTCCCTGAGCTTCAATCTATCGAACTGCTAGCTAAGCATTGCCAATGGGAAGTGTCAGGCACCTGCCTCCCAACATATCCAGTGCAGAAGTTGGTGGTTTTCAAATGAAACCTGTCATTGATTCCCCAACTCTGAGTGGCTCCAGCCATCACCAGGACAAGACTTGAACATCACCCTTCATGGTTTGCATGTGTCCAGAACCCCTCTCCCCAAGTTGGGAGATGAAAAGAAAATGCTTTGCACTCCTTTGAAAATATTCATCCCATTCTTCTTAGCTTATGAGAGCCATGGTTTTGGTTTTGTTTTTCCCCTTTAGTAATCCATTCCCATCAGGAGGAAAAGAATCATACCCATCTATTTTATATAATAACCCATTTAGGTGTTTTAGCATGGCTCAAAGGGAAAAAACATAAGGCTCAGTTTTTTAACAATAATATAAATCCACCATTTGCTTTTATAAATCCATGGATAATTTTGAGAAAAAAAAAAACCCTTCAGAAAAGTATGAGGAAGTAGGGTACACCCTCTCTAATCAACCTTTCCCCCCAAAATCAAATGTTTCCATGCAAGAGTTAAGGAGAAAAATAAGAGAATTTGAAAGTTAAAACACACACACAGCCATCCGACTTGAATGTACTGAAGAAATTGCTAATGCCTGCACGCTCCATGCTTTTCAGTGGCCTGCTGCCTGAACTTAAACAGAGCTTCAATAAAAGTCATACAGAAAAAATAAATGGAATGGAATCCAAGGAGCTCAGCAATTATGTTAGAAATGTTTATCTAAGGAAGAAAAAAAACTAAACATCAATTTTTAAATCCTTTTTCATTATAAAATTTAAAGGGACCAAAAGTTTCTCTCCAGATTGAACTGGGCAAATGAAATGCATGTGTGTTTGTATTAGTCAGGGTTCTCCAAAGAAACAGTGTGTGTGTGTGTGTGTGTGTGTGTGTGTGTGTGTGTGTGTGTGTGTGTGTGTGTGTGTGTAAGAGTATTATGATTGGAATATATGTACATGTACATGTATATGAGATTTATTAGAGAAATACATACATATACATATATTATCAGATTTATTATAGGAATTGGCTTAGGGGCTTTGGAGTCCAAAGTTTCCACCATCTGTCTTTTGCAGGTTAGAGAACCAGGGAAGCTAGAGTTATCTAAAAAGCTAAGGTGTGAGAAAGGATGATGGATGTATTGATGCTGTAGCTCTCTGTCTGGTATGTCTGGGTTCTGAAGCTCAAAATCCAAAGCTAAGGTTCCAGAGATGCCGGTTTGATCTCCAGCAGAGACAGTTCCTTCTTCCTTCATATTCTATTCTATTTAGGTCTCAATAAAGTGGATGATGCCCACTTACAGCTGCTTTTCTCGGGTCACCAATTCAAACGCTAATTTCTTCCAGAAATAGCCTCATCAAGTGATCCTCAATATCCATGGAGGGGAGTGATCATGTTTTACCAGCTATGTGGGTATCCCTAAGACCTATCAAATAATGTTTTACCAGCTACCTAGGGCATACCTAAGCCCAGCCAATTTGTCATATAAAATTATCCTCTGTAGTGTGCAATATACTTCGGTGTGTCCCAAATGAGACTGCCATGTGGCTTATTCATCTCTTCCTTATTGTGAAATCTTAAAGGCTCACATCTAATCTTCAGTCTAGAAATCTGAGCATATAGGGGTCTTTATAATGATTCATCTTATTCAAAGCAGATGTGTTTCTGCCCATGTGAAAGGTACAAGTAAGCTGTTAATGGAACTAATGTGGTGATCACTTTCATTCATTTTGGGCTGTTCATGGGTAGTAACACACTGGCCTGATGCACCTGGATGTGCATGTGTGTGTCCCTGTCTGTGTCCAATGTCTGTGGGCGGGGGTTATTTAAAGATATGACACCATTCCCACTGTAGGATGTTTTCATTTCCACATTAATCAAGAAGCATACTTTACAAACACTTGCCTCTATGGCTACGTCTTGAACACAGCACAGAGGGCGTCAGAATTGGAACAGTCAGGATCTTAAAGGATCAACAAATAGAAGAGTAAAATGATTTTACCTAGACAGCATCTGTGCAGCAGATAATACAAAAAGAAAGTTGTAGGTTTGGGACCTCGAGTACAGTGAGCACAAGTAAATGGGGAGGCTTGAAATTTGTCATTTTCTTAACATGATATGGGTCTTGACTAAAGTGAGGGAAATCTCAAAGCATAGGATCAAGACAATACGGATACAAGGAGAAGTCTCTCAGGCTTGGATAATATATGAGGACCAAGAACCCAGGCCAGCCCTAAACAAAGACCTCATACTCCATAGTTTAGTGAGACAACTGGAGATGAACATTCAAACACCAGTATTAAATACTGACAACTTGATGAATTAATGGTGTTTAACTTAAAATATCTCCATAAAGCAATGTGGAATAAACGAACCTTTGGTGCATGGTGAGTACACAGTTAATGGTAAATGTCAAATGAATAGTTTTTTTTTTTAATGCTTTGAAGCAGGAATTTATGAATCTCAACAGAGTCTTTGACTGCTTCATCAAATTTTGCTTTTCATTCCTCTGTAAACAGAAGATGCAAGTATTATTAGCTTTGGATTTGTTTGTCATTGTTTGTCTTGTTTTAGTGTATAAAAATGCCTTTAATTTGTGGATTAAGCAATAGTTCTCTCATGATTTCTATGGGCCAGATATCTGGAGTCTGTCTAACTCACAAGAGGTATGAGAGGTAACTAGATCTCAACAAGTTATAAGAACTAACTAGCGTTATCTCAAGAGCAGAGTGTGGGGAATTCACGTCCAAGTTCCTCTGTGTGATTGTGGGAAGGGTTCAGTTTTTGCCAAGTGGTTGGACTATGTAACTCAGTTCATGGCAGACTCGGGATTGGAGGATTCTCTTTGCCCTGTGCCATTTGGGCCCCTCTCTTGAGGCTTCTTATGACTGTCTGCTTCATCAAAGCAGCCAAGAAGGAAAAGCTAGACAGAAAGATGGATGTCATGGTCCTTTCTGACATGATCTTGAATGTGACTTTGCAGCACTGATTTTCTATTCTATTCCTTAGAAGGAATCTGTATCTCCAGTTCCCACCCAAGGACAGGGATAAACAGGAATATGCTTTATAGATCAAGAACTTCTAGGAGCCATCTTGGAAGCTGTTGCCCACAGAGCACACTCAAAAACAACACGCTAGAGACTGAAGACTCCAGTTTGATCTCCAATCCTAGCATTTACCCAACTGCTCGGTGTAAGCACAGCCCTTGGTGGTACTAAGGTGCTGTGGTTTAGAGGTGGGTCTGAGATAGATCATTAGCATTTCAATCATGCTTTATACACAGTACAAATGAAGGAGGCTTTTAAACATCTCTGTGGCTTTTGTTTTTGTTCCTGCAATACTGAGGATAGCACCCAGAGCCTCACCTAGTGTTGGCAAGTGCTCTTCCATGAAGCTCCAATCCAATCCTGTGAACAGGAAAAATTGCTAAATGTCTCCATAGTTTGCTTATCTATAAAAATGTGAATAATTGCAATAATACTTCACACTACTTGTTGAGAGAATTGAGTGAATTGATACTTAGGAGTAATTTAGCTGATAGCCAGGGTTGACAACTGTATGGAGACTGTGTGCTTATTGAAAGGACGTAATGGAATAGTAAGTACAGTTGTTAGCACCAAGCCTGGCTCGTTCACTTTCAAATCATGCTATGTGCTCTCGCTAACAATTTCAATCACTTCCCCTGGGAAAGGAGGCCCCTAATTCCTCTTGTGCTGTCTTTCTGTTCCTTGATCTGCTCTTCCCACGTTTCTGTAAGGAAAATTAACTGACTCTTCTACAGAACACAAGTCAAAGAGTCCCCAAAGCTCACAGTGGTCAGCTTGTGACAGTGTAACTCTTTGACCTCTAGTGTCCCAGCCACGTACTAAGGAGAAATCAGGATAAACATGTGCAAATCCTTCACAGAAGGTATAAGCCAGGCATAATCTTCCAGAAGACTAGAGAGGGCTATGAAGACCGGCATAGACATGACACCAGACAGGGCTTTGGGAACTTGTGGGGTTCTGCAGTGGGGAGGTGCTCTCAGGGCAAAGGACAGTGAGATCTGGCTCAAAAGCTCTGGGAAGAATGAGAACATTTTTTTTTCACGGTTTGGGGGTCCTGTGGAGATGATGCCTCTGGGGAAAAAATTGTATCTGAACAATCTCCACGGGAAGAAAACGGTGGCATTTCCAAGAGGGAAAATAAAGCTCCTCTGTTACTTAAGTCCAAACACTAGAACAAATACTAGAATCTTGGGTCCTTTTAATGTCATTTCAAAGCTGAAGAAAGAAGCACAATAAAAGTTGAATAAGGATTTATGCTCTGTAGTCATCCACACAAGCAAGTGACCGGCAAATACAGCACAGGGTACTTATTACAAGGTAGATCCCAGACAGTATGTGCAAGGAATTTATTGTGCTGAGGAACTAAGCCTCTTATATTAAGTGAAGCACCCTGGACATTTAATATGCTTTTTATAGCCAAAACAGCTCTTTAAATGGAAAGCAGTGCAGCCATGAGCAGGGGTGGGTGGAAGGGCATCATATATTCTTTGCTTCCCTTTAAATAACTGTAAGATATTTTTTCTATCTTTTCCTTCAACTCAAACTACCCCCCATGACCTCATTGACAACCTTTGGTTTTGGAGATCCAGCATCATAGATAACACATGAGAACTGGAAGAGAGCCAACCAAGCACGAAGAAATCTTTTAAGTGTAATGTGATCTGTCAAACAAATTTGGACAAAGTGAAAAGCCCATAAGGGATGTCCTTCGAGAGAAAGCAAAAGAATATTTCTTATATAATATATATACAGTTTCATATACATACGTATATAGAAATGTATACATACATATACATTTCATATACATACCAGATATAGATAGACATACATATGCACAGAGGCATAAAAACAAGCATATATATATATATATATATATATATATATATATATATATATATATACACATATACACACATTAAGGTACCAAATGTGTGTGTGTATATAAAAACTTTGATATAGCTATATGTATATGTAATGGTTCTAAAAGCATAGCAAAAAATAAATGATGTATAAATTTATTTTATGTGTGCTATATGCATGTACATGTTTGTGTATATACATATATGTGTGTTATATGTGGTCTAAAGGTCAGTATCAGGTGTCTTCCTTAAATGTTCTCCTTTTTTTTTTTTTGAGGCGGCCTTTCATGGTCCATTTGAAACTCAGCAATTCTGCAGGACTGGTTACCCAGCAAGCCCCAAGGACATTGCTGTCTCTGCTTCTGCAGTGCTATAGTTACACACATGTGCCTTGTGCCTATGCCTGGCTTTTACATGCATGCTGAGGATTCAGACTCATTTCCTCAGGCTTGGGCTACAAGCAGTTTGCCGACTGAGTCATTTCCCCAAACCCCATAAATAAACACTTTGATTTTAAGACAAAAAGACATAGTGGGTTTTGACATTACAGCAGAATCAGTGATGGGTCATTTACAATTACATTTTAGAACAGTAGCTATCAATGACATCCTTGGGTGATCTGAGTTTCCAGAACTTAAAAGCTTGAGTTTTTCTAACAACTAAGTGGAAAATGTTACCATGTGATGAGAATATGAGGTTTTTTTTTTTTTTTTCCAAGAAGCATTTCTCAGAAGCAATGACTAAAATCCTGAGCCTTTTTTGAAAATCGTGATTATTTTTGTTCAGCAGACAGACATTCAGCTTAAAATCCCCCTTTGATCTCATAAAAGCAGACAATGCAGCAGAGGTCTCCAGGCGCTAGGGAAGGAGGGGGGTCTAGGGAAGTTGGGCACCATTAGGCAAGAGAGGCTGATTTGGAGTGGATGGACTTCCTTGATCCAAGATGTACTTTTACTAGGTAGAGGCAAAGCAGAATCATTAAGTGGAACCATGTCTACCTTGGGCTGGATTCAAACCAGATGCTTTACAGTAAAATGTTTTACTCGTTTCAATTCATTATAGTCCATTGGTTTAATTTCAGTGACACATATTAACTGTATGTGTGATAATTCCTCTACGCAATGTGAAATGACCAGATCTGGGTAATTAGCTTTTGCGTCTCCTTAGACATGTATCATTTTTATACTAGGAGTCTGTGAACTCTTCCAGTTCATTATGAGATCTATGACCCACGGTTGTCCACTACAGGTGCACTGCTGTTCTCCAAAGCATTTGAACTCATCCTTTCTATGGGACCTTTAGGATACTTGCATCTAATTGTCTTCCCCGATTCTCTCACCTCTAACCTCAGGCAACCACTACTCTATTCTCTGCGTCTATGGACTATCAACTGTTTTAGCATCAGTCTATGCACAAGTACATGCAACATTTGTCTTTCTGTGCCTGGTTTAAGTCGCTTAATATAGTGTCCTGCACGTCTTCCGTGCTTGTAGCCTAAAGATGACAAGATGTGGGTCGTTTTTGTGGTTATCGGGTATTTGAGAAACGTGTCTCCCTCAAATAAAAGGTGCGCCTCTTCAGATACTTCAGACTTCTCTGTAATGTGTTATGTCAATCTTAATCCATAAGGCAATGTATTCTTCTGAGCTGATGCCGTTTTACTGAAACAGTCATCCCTGTAATTCTTACTGCCTGAGACCGGTGGCGACTACAAGATGGCTCAAGAGAATTCCTAGTGAATCTCCACTTACGTGTGACAAAGGGCTGGGGAAGCACTTCTACTGACGACTGGACACTAGCCTTCCCATTTGGTAAACTGAGGCAAACATTGGGGCTCCATGCAATGAGACTATTTTATTGTTGAACACAGCAGGTACCTTTTGTAATAATGTGTATATGATTACATATAGGATTGTTCTATGTTGTTAATCCTGATAAGCATGATGTATGGATAAATGATCTCTTTAAGGAATCCACTAGTAGCTTCTGTTTGAAAAGCCAGGGTTTTCTATCGCTTCTATTTCTCAGGTACTGTTCTGGCTGCTCTTGTGAGATATCTGGGTCCAAGGAATGAGTCTTGCTCTTTAGAATTCTCCAACACATTAATTAGAAATTAAAAGGAATTTCTGCTGAGTGAAATCACAGAAGAAGGGGGAGGTGGTTCGTTTTGCAGCTGAAGGCCAAAGAAGGCTTCCTCATGAAGGTGGCAGCCGAGCTGTGCCTTCCAGCTCCGTATGCAGTACCTGTGTCTCCTCCCACTGTCCCATGGGAAA
Organism: Peromyscus californicus insignis; assembly: GCF_007827085.1. Classification (NCBI taxonomy): domain Eukaryota; kingdom Metazoa; phylum Chordata; class Mammalia; order Rodentia; family Cricetidae; genus Peromyscus; species Peromyscus californicus. The sequence continues at coordinate 29,883,065 of NW_026294514.1, forward strand.
CGGAAGGACCAAATGCACTGGAATGAGGTAACTATTAGAGAAATAACAGAGAAGGGGTTGGCACCAGGGTGGCCAGAGAAGGATGAGATGCCCAGGCCTGTAAACTGATACATTCATAGAACCAGAACCAGAACCAACCCTTAGGAAGTGGTTTTAAGGGTAGATTTGGGTCAGTCTCTCAACCACAGAATGAGACATAATTACTCAAGGAGATGGACAGTGAGGGAAGTCTGGCTTACAGCACAGGTGTTAGCTCAGGATCTTCAGGCTGAAATGGTCTGTTCCCAACATCTTTGTCCTCTCCCAACGTCTTTAAGGCAGACTTTTGATACTTTCCTTCACAGGAGTATTTTAGAATGGGAACTGCAATGTCCCATCACATGCGTTAGGAATGGCAGATTCAGACCAGCCTTAAAAACACAAAGAGGAAGGCCCAGCGACAGAGCAGAAAGTCCACCTGACTTCAGTGAACATACTTAAGGCCCTGGGAGCGGCCCCGATCCTCAAGTCCCAATGTCAGCCAACCCTGAGGACTCACCACCGCCTAATTTGCTACCCCAGCATGAGGGTTCCAGCCACTACCTGGAGATGTAAGTAATGTAGAGCACTTGCCTACAGAATCAGCAATGTGTGCTCAGCAGAGAGTCAGAACTTTACATGCCCCACATTTGGGAGAATTTGGACTCGGTTTCATCACTACTGTAGTCCATGGAAACTGGCATTCTGCCAATGGTCTGACACTGTCAGTCTTGCCATCTTTTACCCTATTGACTCCATAAAATATCTGGTCTCAGAACATGGTGACAGTCAACTTCGATACCCAGTTTTGTGAAGCCTTGAATTTTTGTGGAAACTGTTTTCCCGGAACCATAAAACCAGTTCATGATGCTAGGTTGTCTAGATCAAAGACATGGGTTTGCATAAAGAGGTAAGATTAGCAGTGAGAACATCACATGGCCCTTCTGGAAAAGGAGCAGAAATATCTAAGACAGAGCCATAGGTCAGGCTAAGCTCAATGAACCCTCTGTAGAGACAAAGGGTTTGACAGTGAGAACACACAGCACACAAATGTATCAGTCACTTTGCTGATGCTCTGATAAACATTCTGAACAAAAACAGTTTAGAGAGGAAAGGGCTTATTTGGCTTACACTTCCAAGCCACAGTCTATCATTGAGGGAAGTCAAGGCAGGAACTCGAGGCTGGCCTGCTTGCTATTTAAACACAACATTATCTCTGACCAGGGAACTCATAGCCAAGAAACCATTGATGGACACTCTTTGCTGGCTCACTTTTTCACGAGTTATGCTTATATAGCTTTCTTTTTTTTTTTTTTGGTTTTTCGAGACAGGGTTTCTCTGTGTAGCTTTGCGCCTTTCCTGGGACTCACTTGGTAGCCCAGGCTGGCCTCGAACTCACAGAGATCCGCCTGGCTCTGCCTCCCGAGTGCTGGGATTAAAGGCGTGCGCCACCACCGCCCGGCTTTATATAGCTTTCTTATACAGTCCAGGACGACCCAGGGATGGTACCGAGCTCAGTGGTCTGTGTCTTCTTGTGTCAATTAATAATCAATATGATTCCCTATAGACATGCCCAGAGGTCAATGTAATCTAGACAGTTCCTCATATGAAGCTTTCCCCTCAGAAGACTCCAGACTGTGTCAAGTTAACAATTAAGACTAACCAGGACAAGTATTCTTGGAATACACTTAGACTAAGTTTCTGTCCTTTATTTGAAATTAAGATCCAACTAGGGTATCAAGTTTTTTTTACCTGGTAGCCCTACCCCTGAGAAATGCTATGAAGGAAGACAAAATGATTCTGTAGGAGCTAGACTGATGACTCCTTGTGGAAGAAAGTACTTTTCCCTCTACTTTGGTGAAAGGCTGAGGGCAGACCTGACTCCAAGAATTTCATCCCATAAGGTCTATATTCAGCATCACCACTTAGGGACCATGTCAGTAATCTTTCCCCTGTCCGTTTCCTTCTCCCACCATCATCCACCATGATGAAGGATTTCTAAGTACATCCTGGGGGTGCTATTAGTAAAAAGGGGCCCACAGAGAATGCCCTGTCTCTTCCCATGCCAGAAAGTCTATTTTATGCTTTCCTAACACATTGATGGCTGCATGCCGCCCCCCAGGAAAGAGACCAAGGAGGAAGTCACAGCAACAGGCGAGGGAACAAAAAGACACAGAGGGCTGCAATGCTCACATCCAGTTTGTCTCTGAGATGTACGGTGAGTACGGAAGACACCAGCTCCTCAACCCTGCTCAGGCTGTCAGGAAAACTTACAGCCTCTTAGAACAGAGGTTCTCAACCTGTGGGTCACGACACGTTTGGGGTAGCAGATCAGATATCCTGTATATCAGATATTTACATTATCATTCATAACTGTAGCAAAATTACAGTTATGAAGTAGTAAGAAAATAATGTTATGGTTGGGGGTCACCACAACATGAGGAACTGTATTAAAGGGTCGCAGCGTTAGGAGGGTTGAGAACCACAGACTTAGAAGGACAGGCACCAGAGACTATATTGAAAGGGGTAAAGCTTCAACAAAGCATGTTTTCTGTATTACCCAAATGGAATAAGCTTCGAGGGAGTTCACAGCCAATCTTTCCCCGGAAACTGGAGCTTTGCCTCCAAAAGAAAGGAGATGAAGAGGAAAGTGAGTAAGACTGAGAATAAATGTCAAAGGTTTGCAGCTTAAGTTTTGCAGGACTAAAATTTACTCTCTTGGGAAACTTTAAGGAAAGAAACGGAAAGAGAAAAAAGAAAGGGGTAGAGGATATGGCACGAGGGTGGGGCATGTGGGGGGTATGAACGTGGGGCATGGGGGGGTATGAGGGTGGGGCATGGGGGAGGGTATGAAGGTGGGGCGCGTGGGGGGGTATGAGAGTGGGGCGTGGGGGTATGAGGGTGGGGCGTGGGGGAGGGTATGGGGGTGGGGCGTGAGAGAGTATGAGGGTGGGCCGTGTGGGAGGGTATGGGAGTGGAGTGTGGGGTAGAAGGGAAGAGTAGAGAGTAGATTCGATCAATGTATCTAAGTAAGAAACTGTCAAAAAAGAAATCAAAAGAAAAAAGAAGAACGAAATACCAATTCAGAAATCATTAATAGGTTAATTTTTTTTCTATTTAGGCAATGCAAGCCCACCTGCTGAGATGCAGGAGACACTGAAGAGCTGTCAAAGTGTTTAAGATCAGAAAAAAAAAATTCTTGACTCTGAGTCACTGTGGAAAATACCAAAACTTAATAAGAAGACAATATTAAATCGATAGCAAAATCCCTTTGCCTGTCATTGACATGGACTGAGATGTGACAGCTGTAGAGAACACCAGTAATAAATTCTTCCCTGGAAGAGGTTGGGGACCCCTATCAAAATGTATATGAGGATGCTATTGGATTTGAGTATTTAGTCCATACCACCTAGAGTCCTATGCTGTTAAAGTATTTTCTGATAGATCTCCTTTTATTTTAAAATAGAATTACAAGCATTTATAGTTGTTACCACAAACCCATTAACCCTAACAGTCCCTTGCAGAATTTTCTGGTCCAATCTCCTCATTCTGCTGACAGGAAAAATCAAGACCCTGCCTTGACTGAGATGACCAGGCTCGTATATTTGCAACGACAAGAGTCTCCAAATTGGATTTTCTTGTTTTTATTCCATGGCTCATTCCACCACTGTGCACTAACTTAAAGCGTTTTCCAAATAATTTCTTCTCTTTTGTGGAATGAAAATGCAGATACTACATGTGAAAATGCTTGTGGTTCGTCTTATTAGGATATGCCATCTTCATATTAAGATATGCTTCGTCTTCCTGGACTTGCTCATAATTAGTCTCCCAACCAACCTGAATGACAGTTAGTCATGACGGGCTCAAGATAATCACACTGTTTGCTTGCAAACCTTCCTCATTTTCATTTTTAGCTTTGAGTCATGCCAAATGAATCGGGATAGGAATACTTTTTTTTTTACTTCAATTTGCAATTATTTGAAATTTAGGAAGCAGATATTGAGGAAAAAGTCCTTTTGGGTGAGTCTGATACAGTGTATTAATTTTAATTACATCATTCATGGTGATAATATGGTTTTATCATTTGCTTCTGAATTTCCTTACATGGAAATCTATTTGTCCAAGAATGTCTATAGTGCCTATAACAGAGTACTTAAGAGCCTGAATGGAGGGCAAGATTAGTACAATAATAGCTTTCTTCTCTCTGTAAGGATGTTTTAATGTAGATAAAATGAAAGCATATTAGAACCAGAATTATAATTACACAGTGGGGTTTTATTTTTTTCTTAACCCTGAGCCTCAGGTAGTCCAGCTTCCATTTCGCATTCTGAAAGTCTGAAATATTAAAGACAGATGTCTTATGCAAGACACCATCTATGTCTTTCTTCAATTCTTACAGCTTTGAGGCCACACCCTTCCAACTTTCCATTTAAACTGTTCATTCCATTTTATTTGGGTTTCTTCTACCTTTCCGGTGACTTCTTTATAAAAGTATATTTTAGGCTTTGTGGGATTTGCTTATATTCATTCAATCAGAACGATCACTTTCCCGTTCAAACAAAATATTGGAGGGCTTTGAAAATATTTTCAAGCTTAAAACTCCATAATTCAGGCTTGTAGTTATTTCTGGCAAATAAGAACAGTCATGAAAACTACAAGCTTATATTTCCTATATTGATATTTCCAATGCAAAGTACCATATGAATGTTATTAGATGAGGACTTCGCAATAACTTTTGGACAGATGGTGATGGACGAGGGGAGTCTTCCACTAAGCAGTCATGAAGGAAATCAATGACTTCCCCTTATTCTCTATTTCACCTCCATCCCTTCAGCTGTGTCTCTTGCTTGGCTCAGACGGTTGTGTTACCTGTTAGTCCTTATCCTACCATCCTGTCTCCCTGTCTGAGTGCTTTCACCATTTAGATCATTCACAAAATTCTTTTTTAGGGTTGCTGCCATGCTGTTATAAGGACAAATCGTGCACACAGAGATGAAACATTAGTTTCTTGAGTCAGCAGCTCTCCCGAGTCCACAGAGATGTTTGACAAGTTAGTCAGCACATTAGAAGTTAGTAAGTGATTTGGGTCTGACTTCTATGCTGGGGGGAATTGACAGTTTCTTCATCCAAATGTCTATTGATCTGTGATGCATCCTCAGACTAAGAGACAGAGACAAGTTGGAACACAGGCTCTCACCACTTCAGATGAGTAATGATTTTTAATAAGTCACCCCAGGCCAGACTGCAAATGAGTTTTTATCTTCTCTTTCTTCCCATTCATTCCTACCCTGTTCTACACTACTTTGTAGAAATATGTAAGTTATTGTGTAACCTTTTAAAGCAGATTCACTTTCCCTGATATATTCCCCCTTTTGAAGCCTGAGTTCTCCCAGGCCATAAGTCGGAGAGGCCGGGAGTTCCTTGGTATGAGCTGGCTGCAGGGACTTCCTAGGTCTGCTTTGCAGAATCTAGATGTGTTCCAGAATCTTATCAGGGACCATAAGATGTAGCGTGTAGAATAGTGGACAGGACACTGCGTGCACGCAAGTAGTAGGGTCGAGAGGATGTGCCAGCATCACTTTATTCAAAGTATTATGGGTACTATATTCATTACAATTTTGCATGCTAACTTGTCTAAGAAATGGTTTTATTTTTTCATTGAAAATCTTGGAAACATAGCAGAAGAGGAAGAAGAAAGAATGGAAGAGCCACCAGAAGACAGGGAGAAAAGTAAGAAGGCAGAGAGAAGGGCTGAGAAATGCTATCTTCAGGTCATGATTACAAAGCCTACATGCATGATCTCACAGCAACTATTCTTGCTGCATTGGGCCTTCACAAGACTGGGCCTATCGACAGGCAGTCATAGATGGTGAGGGACTTATATGGCCCTGTCCCTCTCTGCTGAACTGGTGGATTATGGGAGAGGGACTCTTCTTCAGTTGTTTAGGTAAACAGCTAGGTAATGGTGAGCCCACCAGACTTAATGGATAGTTCCACACCTGGGATCACAGAGACATTCCTGGGAAGATTCAGTGAGGGGTGAAACAAGACAGCATGAATGTAGAGAAAGTATCTCATAGGGAGCATGAAGGGGTGATGAGAGTGAGAAGCAGGTAAGAGAGGGTTGGGGTGAGAGTAAACAAAATGCACGATGCACATCACAGAATTGCCAGAGAACAAACGTAAACAATAAAGATGAATAAAATAGTAAAAAGAGATCCTATACTGAACACTTAGAAACCATGGTTCTAAGCAGGTAAAAAACACTAGCCATAGTACTCCGACAGCCTGGCTAAAATCTTAGCTCCAGTACTAACAAGACCCACCCCACTGGTGAGTCACTGGATGTTTGCATGCTCCGTGCACCCATCTACAAAGCAAGCCACCTAAGGCATCCTCTCTAAGCCCGTTCTCCTTCCAGCAGTCTGCAATAATAGACATGCAGCTCCATTTAGATACCACTCCCCCAAATCGTCTTGTGTGATTAGACTGGAGGGTTAATCTTTATTTCGAAGCTTCACAGTTTGGAGCCAACTAACCTCACCTGTACACTCACTGTCTGCATTTGACGATTTTTTTTTTCAGTCCTTCTCATCTCTCAAAATTCCAGGATTCTGTGATCTTTTTAGACACTACTACAAACATAGAAGAGCACAAAAGATAGAGTACAGCCTTTACACTCTCCCCTCCCCGCCCCCGCGCAAGCTAATGGGGGAATTTAAGCTTTCTCATTGTCTTTTGATTCCTTAATTTTCTGATTCCTGAGTTTATAAACTGTAAAGGTATGGGGGACACCCCAGGAGGGTGAGACGTAATAACAGGAGCTTTTACTAGAAGAGGGGCATCAGGGCAGGATCACAGCAGAGCAATCAAGACACTGAAGAAATGCTTGAGATCTGTTTGGAAATGTTGAGTTGTTTTGAAAGCACGTCCCTGAATACATAGCTATGTTTCCTTTTCTTCATAGAGTGTCTTTACAAGATTTAAAATACAGTGTTCATGGCTTTGTAGGTGTTCTAGAAGGTAGTATTATTTAGCGAACTTAATATTATACCAGATTCTGAATTGCAAAACTATTTGGAAGTTTCTGAGCTCACCATGGTTCCTCTTCTGCTTCTCTGAGAACCTCCCCCGCCCGCCCACCCTCAGCGGTGGCCATGCCAGTCAGAATTCTTCTTGGTGCCCCTGAGGAGTTAAGTCATTACTCCCCCAGCTTCGGGCTCACTATCTCCATCTCTCATGCTCCAACTTTCCTTCCTCTCCTCCTCTCTTCCCAGAATCCACCTCTGCCACTGTCTGCATATCTAATTCACTCTCCCCTCTCAGCCAAAGAGCTTTTACCAGCTCCATTTAGATACCACTTTCTCAGTTCCTGGCTTTATATCCTCTTAGTTCCAGACATCAGCCCAAACTAACGGGTGTCTGCCAGTCCCAATTCCAAACTCACAGCGGGGAGAATGTGGCCATTGCAACTCTGCCCAGGTATTCACACCTGGTGGTATCAGCCTCATCCAGGCACTTGGAGAGGTGCCCCTGCACCCCCCCCCCCAGCTGAGATGCTGCAGACAAATATAGGGACTATTAATATTCCTCATTTCTGTGACTCTGCTCCTTAAAAAAAAAAAATCCGAGCTCATGAGATCTTTCTGCACACACAGGTTGTGAATGTCCCGCACTCCCACAATCCTCCAATTTGCCACATCATTAAGAATTACACATAGCCCATTACCCCACGAGCAAACAAATGCACAATCTGTAATGGGGAGAATCTGGGCACTGAACCATGCATCCTCTCCTTGCTTCAGCCTCGCTCTGCTGACACGGATTACAGGATATTGTTTACTCAGAGCTCCAGTCTCGGGAAGTCAGAATTGTCGAGGGGCCACAAGATCCATCAATGCCCACCCTTTCCCCCGAGTGTCCTGAATATCCCTGGCCTGTCTCCAGGCATGTCAAGAAAGCACAGGTGGTTTGCCAACAGCCCATGCATGTGAGCTCATAATCCCTCCCTGAGATAGCTGACTAATGGGTCATGCTGCCAACCAGGTGATTAAGCAGTATCATCTAAACACAATGGAGTTGAGGCAGGGACAGCTCAAGACAGGGAGCAACCCTCCTTTAAAAAAAATATGCTGGCCCTTCCCAGTAAGGCAACACCCAGCATCTCCTCTCCTGTGGGTAATCTGGGGTCTGACACTTCCCCCATAGAAGGAAGGGTAAGCAAAGCTGGCTTAAACCAGTATTGGGCTCAAGGGCAAGGAAGGCAAATCCATCCTTGAAACAACCTGTTAGGGGGAAACCCCTTTACCGCCTGTGTGTGCATGACTGGGTTGTACCTATGCTTAAAATTATAGGATGCATGGTCTGTGCACAAGTTATGTAACAACCCATCTGTCAATCAGGGTTCAGGAGCCACCCCATTCTTGCCTCTGGGGATCAGCTCCTCCCTCTGCCTCAACTCATAAAAAGAACCCCCAAAAGAACTCTGGGCTCTGAAGTTACAGGCTTGTTTCTGCTTCTCTCATTCTGTGGAGTGTATTCTCTGCTCTAATCTCACTTTTTAAGAATCTCTATTTTTGCTGCCACTGACGCACGTCCTGACGAAACGGTTGTTCGAGATACAAAACTGACCATTATGACCCAAGAGAGCCAAGGCTCCATCTGGTGATCTGTTGTCACCTCACTGACACTGGACATCTCCATCTGGTCCCTTCTTATTTAGCTTGCTATTCTATTGGACTGACTGACCCGTGTGTGTGTTTGCGTCTCCCAACCAGCGTATTGACTCCCTAGTCCCCAATGCAAACGGATTTGGAGATAATACCTTTAAGGAGAACATTAACATGAGATAAGATCCTAAGGGTCTGCCTCTAATCCAATAAGACTGGTGTCCTCATAGGAAAAACTAGGCATACCAGAGGAAAGTATGCACCACCACGGGGAAAGGAAGACGGAGATGCAGGAAGCAGGGACCGTGTGCAGCCTAGGAGAGGCAGCAACCCCAGAAACAGCATAGCACTCCAGGCAGCAGTTTGAACTTGACCCAGTTTCCAAAACTGTGAGACAATGAATTTCTGTTCTCTGAGCCATTTGGTCTCCAGTAGCTCCATATGGTAGCCTGAGCAGATTGATGCAGTGGCCCTATGACACTTGCTTGGACATTAAAAACTGGAAGCTCATCTGTGGCCCAACCACCCCGAGAGAGGACATTAGCTTTCCCCGAGGTCGGTTTCCCCAGTGGCTTTAACATCCGATTGCTGCTCCATTGATCTGATCAGCTCTCAGCTGATCTGAACAGGTCACCAAAAATGTCGACTCGACCCTGCCAGCGTCTGCTGTGTTTCGGTTGTCTAGACATGCTCATAAATAGCTGGATGATTGCCCACTATAAATTTTTAATGAGAGATTTTGAAATTAGGAAAGGAGGGAAGCAATTGTAATTTATGGCCTGGAGTTATTCAATAAGCAGGGGCCCTTTTGAAAGGCCTACTTTGCTTCCCCATTGGTCCACTCCCCGCCTTGGCCCCCTCAGTTAAGCAAACCAAGAGCATCATCAGTCATAGGCTTCCTGCCCCACTCTTCCCATAGAAACCCCATAGCATCCCCTCCCTATCCTCAGCTTATGAATGAGAACTTAAATAATTATCAAGGAAGCATCAGATTTAAATGGAATGGAAATGACTGAAGATTATCTTTCCGTTACTAATAATTAGGCAGTTCTAACACTGACTGGTTTTTTAGAAAATAGGAGGGAAACAGATCTGCAAAGAATATAGCACATTGTAAAGCATTTTAGGAATATTCAGGTGTCCAAGAACCTATGAATGCCAGATTAGTGTCCTTCAATACTACCTGTGTCTCAGTTCCCTTCTCTAGTACAAATCTAGGTATTCTGAACTCTGTTTTTATGTAAATTTTTATATTCAGAAAGCAATATGCTAGAGCCTCCTTGGATTAAAACTAGTCTTTGATATGGTACTATACTCTCATAAAGGAAATATGTTTCCAATATAAGTAAAGTATTTGTGTAAGTGGGTGGGAATTTTTTTCTTAATACCAAAACTTGAGTTCTTCCTGTTACCAATGCATCGTTTTCATAAACATATTGGTGATGATTTTTCCCACATACCTTCATCTCAGAGTCAACACAATAATACAGTTTGATGTTTACTTTCTTCCTTGGCACACAGAAATCCTATAGCTAAATTATATTGCTTATCATAGTAAGCAATTTATTTTAAGTTCCTAGAAATTTTCCTTTAAATGTGTTTTGCTATTTTTCGCTATTTTACCCCATGGGAAATCTTTTGGGGCAGAGGTGGAATATAAATGATAAAACAAATACATGTTAGAGTTTCATAGAAAAAACTGACTTTTGTAATTTGTTAATTCAGTAGAGTGAATGGCACTCTTCTCTCAACAAAATGGGGCTAACCATTCATTGTGTCATCTATGGGAGATTCTTGTGTTCTCTTCACTAATGTGGACAGAGACTACAATAAGAAGTCAAATACCCCTCACCAGATGTCTATGGAAAGGAGCAAATCAAGCCTATGAGCTCATGGACTAGGCCATTTTAGGGGACACATAGTAACTAAAGAATGGTATGGAAATTACAGGGACAAATGCTATATTGGGGTACACACAGGATGCAATTTTTATGTGTTTCTTTCCTCAATAGCTAAATGAATACTCAATCCCATCTCCAACTCTAAACGACACCATCCTTCTTTCATTTCGTCATGAAGTCAACCTCCCTAAGATCTTTGTTTTCCCATTCAGTGTTCTCAATCAAGAAGTATAGTTTTGCCGGGCGGCGGTGGCGCCTGCCTTTAATCCCAGCATTCGGGAGGCAGAGCCAGGCGGATCTCTGTGAGTTCGAGGCCAGCCTGGGCTACAGAGCGAGATCCAGGACAGGCACCAAAGCTACACGGAGAAACCCTGTCTCGAAAAAAACAAAAACAAAAGTATACCAAAGAACAAGAAATGGCCAAGTATGTTTGAAAACTTAAACTTTACTAAATATAATTTCATGTAACAAGTAGACATCCTTCCTTCTATTTAATGTTACCAAAAGAACGTGTTTGTGTGTTTGTCATATACTGTAAACAAAGGCAAATTTTCAATGTATTTGCAAGGCCTTACCCATGGAAATAAGTTTTGACTCAAAATATTTGCTTCTATTAAGGTGTTATAAAGAAATAATATGAACAAGGTGTGGCAGCACATGTCTGTAAGCCAGCACTCGAGAGGCTGAGTCAGGAGGACCAGGAACTTGAAACCAGCCTAAGAAACCTAGTAAGTCCATGGCCCAGTCTGAGCTACAAAGCAAACTATATTGCCAAAAAAGAAAAAGAATCCGTAATATATGCACATATTTATAGACATATGCATATAGGAATGAACAGGAATATTTATAATAAAAAGGTATCTAAAAACATAAAGAAATCACATAGTCATTGAAAATGGTATTACAGAAAGTGTATTGTCATTAAAAATAAATAAAATAAAAAATAACCCTGTGATTCAGATCTATAATCCCAGCTACCTGGGAAGCTGAAGCAAGATGTAATATTTATTGAAAACCAAGCAAATTATAAACATACTATTCCATAAAATTGTGGGGGTTGCATGATTGTGTGCATATATGTGCAGATAGGTAAATGGCATAATAGAAACGTATAAAAATACAGGGGCACAAAGATGTAGCAAGGTTGTAATGTAGTTCTGCCTCTCAATCAGTGTTCCCCGTCTTTGTTCTTGGCCAGTAGCACAACAGTCTGTGGAAAAGTTTGGCAAAATGCAGAGTATAGACTCCAGATCCCATCCCCTGAGTCAGAACAGTAAAGTGGGACAGGTATCAACAGCTAACAAGCTTTGAGGGTGATGGTTGTGCAGAGAGGAACACTGTACAATTAAAAAGGAATTGCAGAAATGGCAATTTCCAGTTGAAGTTGCCTCTGGACACAGTAATCCACTCACAGAAGCACTGAATGGCCACAGTGGCCTGCTTGGTGCCACATTATATGTAATAATGACCTCAAATTTTAACCCCAGAATAAAACATGAATGCCCAGAATGACAAATTTTAAAAATGGAATATGTTTGTCCTTGTAGAAGAATTCCAAGTGAAGTGTGCTAGGAGAAAGGGGGGGAAAATCACCATTAGGCAAACATACAGCAACTATGCAGACATGATCAGCCAATAGACGTGAAAATCGATGGATACGAAAGGAAGGGCAGAAAGGTGGCTACATGGTCTCCAAGTTCCTTCCTAGAGACACTTCTTCATGACAAAGCAAAGTCTCCCAGTTGACGAGGAATGTGACAGAAACTTCCTTCATCATGAAGTCAACACTTAACATCATCAGAAAAAGGAAGCGCCAAATCAACCCTTGATGGGAGGTGCCGAGAACACATTATTTCTGAGGCATTCTTGCCAAAAACCGACTACCCCACCAGAACACCAAGACACCGCAGACAGAGCCAAACTGCAACACAAATTAAGTGTTTAATCATTCTCGAGTGTGTCAAGGTGATGGCAGGCAAAAGAAAAAAAAAAAAGACGACGCAGACAAGAAGAAAGGAAGAACAGGGCCCTGCCTGTAATCCTGAATAACAAAAGAGTACTAGGGGGGACAGAGAGATAGCTCAGTGGTTAAGGGGCTTGCCACCCAGGCTGATGACCCGAGAGCCATCCTTGGACTCCACATGGTGGAGAAGAGAACCAACTCCTGTGGTTGTCCTCTGACCTCCATACATGTCTCACACAGACACAGACACAGACACACACACACACACACACACACACACACACACACACACACACACACACAAATACTTCTTTAAAGGACACTAATGGGAAATTTAATAAATCCCAATCTCAAATACAAGTTGGTTCATAGTCGCAGCCAAGGTTGATTTCCCAGCTTTGAACTGTGGTTATGTGAGGATGCTGATGTTAGTGGTAGCTCGGTGAGGGACACAAATCAACACAGTCTTTGTAGCTCATTTTAATTCTCTCAAACACATAATTGAGTATTAATATGTTTCCTGATTTACATTTTTTCCAATTCTCACCAGTGTATTGATAAATTATAAGACCGTCAGGACACCCCCACACACACCACACACCACACACCACACACACACACACACACACACACACACACACACACACACACACACAAACCTAACTTTAATCCTAATGCCAGATTCTTTGAAGAATTCCCTCCAACTGGGGCTAGTGGTGTGAAAACGGGAAACCCAGTTGCTAGCTAACAGCTCAGCCACTAAAGAGATGTGCAGAAGGACTGAACAAAGAGGGTGGAGGGTTACTGTTCTCTACTGCCATGAGCATCTGCACCTGGCTGGGAAACTCCCGGTCTCTTTAAGGCAGAAACCGACCTATGCAGTGTAGCTCTTTAAGGGAGCGGGCGTTCTTCAGTTCAGACGGCACCTTGATGGATTGCCACTATCTGCCTGAAACACTGAGACGGTTTGGCACGCTTAAGGCTCTGGAGACCGTGTGGCACTTGGCTCCGTGGTTCCAGAGCTGTGGCTGCACCTGCATTTGTGCAGTGCCCAACTCATGAGCCTTGCAGCATCTGGGGACCAGGGACCAGCCATGGTGGCGAGGCATCTTTCTGATGTATTCAATAAAGCCTGAGAAGAGGATTTCTGCAGAAAGTAGCCCTGTGGGGACCTGAAACACAACCAAGAAAACCCAATAAAGCCTCAACTTGTCTGTAAGCACCTATGAGATACCCCTGGATTTTCGGAAGTGATTGGAAGCCCTTGAGCAGTATTGAGCATGCTGATTGGTCAATGCTCATATGAGTCATGGGGATATGGTTTATTTCTATGCACTTAACTTATGTCAGAGCTCCAACACATGTGAGCTATTGTTTTAATTTTTATCCCATGTTAGAGTGCTCTGTGCTCTGGCTAGGGATATCTGTCTGAATGCTAGAACAGTTAGTACGGTCAGCAGATCCTTCCATATGCTGTGTGAGCCGGAGGCAGCCGCAGGGAGGCGATTGTGAATGAGCAGGGGCATCTGAATCAGGGTGTGTACACTAGCCCTTCTGATCATCTCTGAGCCTCATACATCTCCTCAGACATATTGGAATGGCTATAATCTTCCAGGCTTCTATCAGTCACAAAATTCTTACACATTTTCAATAGTCGTTCATTTCCCTGAGTCTGGATCACTGGAGCTCTTGAGTCTTCTGAACTTCAGCAGAAGGCAGCAAGCCTTGCTTAGAGATGCAGTGCTTGGATGCTCGCTCTCGTCCCCGTGGTGCTGAAACTCCAGTTGACACTGCTGCTCACTGAAGTTTGGAGCAGCTCAGCTCTGGACTCTTATCATTTCTCAGGGAAGAAAACTGGGGTTTCATAGAGATATATGACTCATCTAAAGACCTAGAAAGTAAAGCAGGTCCCGAATCCTGGCCTGCTTGTTTCTTTGCACAGTAAAGAGGATGCCAAACATTGAATAAGCCCTTCTTATGTATCAGGCAGTGGCCTAATTACTGGATGAAGAGACGATCTCTAACACTCAGAAGCACTATCAAGTTCTTTGAATTCTCCTACTCAGATCAACAAACTGGGGTTCTAGAGGTTAGGGGGCCATTCCAGATGCCAGCGATGCAGCGGCAAGTGGTAGAGAATGAACTGCAGTTCAGTCTGGACAGAGAGCCAATCCCGAATCATTCATACCACCATAGTAGCTAGGAGTGGTGACACGGTTATTCCCCTTCTCTCCTCCCTCCTCCTCTCCTCTTCCATCTCCCTCTCCTCCTTCTCCTATCCCTCCCTCCTTCAGTCCATCACCACCATCACCACCTCTTCTCTTCTATTTCTGTCCCCTTGCTATTCACCCCCTTCTCTGTCTGCTTCTCTTATACTTTTTCTCACTACCGGTGATGATACTCCTCCTTACTGTGGATACAAGAGTAACGCAGAAAGCAAGAATGGGCCGTCTTTGAATTTGAACGTGGATTTCCCTTGAAGATGGAAAGGGGTTGTGTTCAATCTTAAAACACACATCGTAGATTAATAATAAAACTGACCTAACATTTTAAAATCAAACATATAATTTTAAATGATGCATATCAGGGGCCGTGAGACAGCTCACTTTCTGTATAAACAAAGGGGCTAGAGGTTGGATCCCCAGAACCCACACAAAAGTTGACAAAAGAGTGTGTCTGTAGTCCCAATCCTAAGGCTGTCTTCTGAACGCCACATATGCAACATGACATGCATGCACCTGCACACACATACACACACACACACACACACACACACACACACACACACACACACACAGGAAGGAGGGAAGAAGCGAGGGAGGGATAGAAGGAAGGAGGGAGGGAGGGAGAAAGAGGGAGAGAGAGTATGATATCTGTCATAAAAGCATCTGCTTCAGTTTATCTAAGAGATGGTAGAGTTCAGTATCTGCTCTGCTCTGCATTTGGAAACCTTATGAAAACAGCACATATATCCCCAAACTGTATCCATCATACCAACGTGTGATTTTTGTAATCAAGCAAGGGACCCATATTGAAGCTTTGAATCTTGTTAGCAAATTCCAGCCATTTCATGTTTAATTTGCCAACGAAAAGCACCACCATGATTGACACACTGAGCAGGACTGATAGATACCACATGTCCTTTTTATTGAAAGATCTCACCTCCGAGTTCACCTATTGCTTGGCTTCTACTCTGCACTCTTCAGAGGACTGTGTGCAGCCCAACGTCATCAGCATCATGAGACTTTACAATAAATGCAGAATCTCAGACTCCACTTTCTTCCTACTGGGTCAAAATCTGCTCATGAACAAATCTCAGGAGATGTGTATGCAGGTTAAATCCGAGAAGCACTGCTCCTCTTGTCTGCCTACTCCCAAAGCAAATACCTCGATAATTGGTTCTCAGAGCCTGGTCCCTGGATGAGCAGCACCAGTGCCAGGAAGGAACTTGTTACATAACCAACCACATAGATCTTAGACCTAGTGAATCAGAAACCGTGGTGGCAGGGCCAGAATTCCATGTGTTAACCCCTGCGGATGAAATTCAAACTGTGCTCCAAATTCAGTTGCCTGGAAGATATTGTTAAAATCCTATTGTTTTGACCTTTTCTTAGTACCAACCAAAAAAAGCAATCTCTAAACCAGTTGTTCTCACCTCTGGATGCATGATAGAATCACTAAGAACATTTTCAAAAACACCAATGCCTGAGCCCACTGTTCTGGGATCTCAACTTAATTTTCAAGGCTGATGTCCAAGTATGAGACTTTTTACAACTAATTTCCCTAGCGTTTCTTTTCCCCCTGTGGGTACAACATCATCACTTCTGAAAATCTCAGTTGGCCTCTTCCACTCTGAACACTTCTACTTCTAGCTTCCTCTAGGATCCTATACTCTGGCAATCCAGCCCTCCTGTCCCCGCTCAGGTCCACTGGCAACTATTATCAGCACCTACTCTTCAGTTATATCCTTCCCCTCTCTGGATCCTCACTTTCCTCCACCCCAAGATGAGAGATTTTCCAGAGGCTTGTACTACGAGCATGCCCTCATATTCATAGTAGAGTCTGGTGTAGCAGTCTTCTCCAAAGCCTGAGGCTCCTTAAGACCAAAGAAGTTCTAAAGGAGGCTAGTGAAGACTCAGGAAGTAAACAACACAAAAGTCTGAGGAAGTCCCTGAAACTGACCAGATACACAAGGCCCTTTATTTTCCATGGCTATATAAGCATTAAAGGACTACTGAGGAGGTTCATATTAGTTGTGCTTCCTTGAAGAGGCACTCAGACCAGCTGAATGAAGAAGAAACATTCTCTGACCTATTGATCTACTTGCAACTATGCAGAGAGCTTTGAGGTTCCAGCTTTCATGAACTGCCGCCTAGGCTGGGGCAGGCTTTTAGTATGCAGCTACCTTTGAGTAAACCCTGGTACTGTAAGTAACCATATTTCTGTAAGTAACCCCAATAAACACATTGGTTAACTCAAAGTAGACTTTAGTGGTATCCTCTGGTTTGTCCTTAGTTCTCTCTCTGGGGTGAGGGGATGTTTGTTTGCATCTGCCCAAAAAAAGTAGCATCATCCCCATGCCTCCTGATTCTTTACCTATAAAACCTCTTAATTCTAGTCCATTCCTACTCCTCTATGGTTCTCCAAATGTACCTGCCTACTGAATATTATTTACCTGGTGTGTTAACTAATAGAGGGACTTATCTGGTATTCCTAGTGGTGTATCTAGTGAACTCTCGCCCTGTCCAGCAGTCTGACAAACGTCCCTAGGTAAGATCACTCCCTAGTCATCTACATGGCCTGACCAGCTAATGCTTTTCTCACTCCTGAGGCCTCAGGTACTACTCCTCTGCTCTGTTTTCATGACTGATGCCCTGTCTCACACTTTCATGTAGAAAGAGGAGCAGCTGGAAGAGAATGCTCTCCTGCTCACAAAGGCTGCTCCTGGCTTGCATCTGGAACATTGTCACCTGCTTCCTGTCTGGCTGGAGGTTGAGGAATTAGTGGAGCAGGCCTCTGCTTCTCATCCCATCCTCTTACTCGAAGACTTGGTTTTGGTTGTTATTGTTGTTTTAACCCTTCCCTATTGAATAATCCATTTTTTCTTCTCTATGGGAGCATTACTACCAGTTTCAAAATATTTGCATTTATAGACATTCTTTCATCCTGTAATCATCTTCACTCCCAGCATCATTTCTTGGCTTTACTAGAAAACAAACAATGTCAAGATAGCTTTCCTCCATTGCCCCCACTCACGTGGAACTGGAACCAGTTGTATGAACCTTTGTCCAATGCCTTCCTGCTTCTCTACTCCAGTGAACATCAGTGTCACTTATGACTTTCTTTTTGTGTGTGTGTGTGTGTTTTTTTTATTTTTTGAGACAGGGTTTTTCTGTGAACTCAAAGATCCACCTGGCTCTGCCTCCCGAGTGCTGGGATTAAAGGTGTGCGCCACCGCCGCCCGGCACTTGTGACTTTCATATTGAACAATCCAATGGTCAATTTTTCTCTGTATCTTTTTTTTTTTCTACACAGTGTTGGACAAAGCTTACCAATATGTTTTTGGTGTGTTTTTTTCCCTTTTTAGCACTTAGATAAAAATTAGGGGCTCACAGGTAAAGAGCACTTTCTGCACCCACAGTGCCTGGGTTCAGTTCCCGGCACCCACATGGTGGCTCACAATCATGTTCCAGGGGACCCAGTGTCCTATTCTGGCTTCCAGAAGCACCAGGAATCACTTGGCATACTTACATATATACAGGCAAGACATTCATACATATAATAAAAACAAGTCTTTTAAAAGGGAAAACAAAAATTGTATTTCTTTCTATATCCATTGTTTGCCTGTTTTCTTATGTTCAAACATCTAAATTTGTAGGGTTTCAGACGTTAGGTCTCATATGTCTTTTGTGCTGAGATTGCTCAATAGATATTTTGTTTAAAGCCATGGAGCCCTATGTCATTAACTCCCCAAAGTTACGGCCCAACTACACAACTTAAAGAAAGGAGACAGTCTGTGTTTTGTTCCTCGTTATGAAGGCTCCAGTGTCCATAGTCACTAGGTCCCATGAGCTTGGACAGGACATCATGGTGGAATGGGCACATGGAAGAGGTAGCTGTTCACTGTTTGGCACACAGAAAGGAGATAGAGGGAGGGTCCCAGAACCAGGTATAACTTCAAAAGCATGTCCTCGGTGACTCACTTCCTCAGGCTAGTTCTCACCTCCTGAGTTTCTATCTCCTCCCTCAAATAGTGTCACCAAGTGGGGACTCAGTACTCACTCCATGAAGCTGTGACAACAGCTAGGACCATCTACAATCCTGATAATTGCCACAACTGTCTCTCTAGCCTTGATCTCACCCATGAACTTCAGACTCCTCCTACCACCTCCCTGTTACCTCAGGACTACTTAGAAGATATCTCAAACCCAGTGCACCCAAACCCAAATGCTTGGCTTTTATATGTAAATATGTTCTTCCCAGGACTTTCTAACCTAGTTCAGGGCTTGACACAGTCACACAGAGAGAACAGCATTGACGCTTCTCTTTCTCTTGTTCCGAAGATATCACCCACCAGGATGTGTTGTCTGTTTCAAGCTAAATAAATTATGTTCCAAACTACCTGTCCGATTCATCGTCAAGCCTTAGTCTCACTAAGCATGGGCCCACTCCCCTGCTGATGCCTTGTTCTGACCAGTAAGATAGGAGCTTGGCATTAGTCCAGGATCGGCTTCTTCCTGGGTGTCTGGAGATTCAAGTATAGGATGCAAATGTGTGTGTGTGTGTGTGTGTGTGTGTGTGTGTGTGTGTGTGTGTGTGCATGTGTGTATGTAACTTGCATGTTTTCATGTGTGTGGGTAAGTGGACAGCTTCTATATTTGACTTCACAATGACTTTTTTTTTTTGCCTGAAATAGCAACAAATGCCTCTACATTTGTCTCTCTGTTTCAATGGTGACTATCTCAGCCCCATGTTCTATTCATTACTTTCAACCTGGGTGATACTTGTGAATCATAAGCCACTCATTCTCTTGCTGACATCTTAAGCACTTTCCACACCACTGGAAATAGCCCCAGTGTCCTAATGGTACACAGCTGCTCATGACAATAACCGTGTCACACTGTTCCCCATGGTCCCTCTACTGTAGAAGCACTGGAGCTCCAACCCCATGGCTCCGGTTTCCATTGTGTTCAGAGGGGCAGTCCTCTGAAGCTTTGTCCTAAGTATTCCCTCTCTCTGGACTCTTCCTCTCTCACACATCTGCATTTCTCATTTTCTTCACTGACATTCCTTTTCAAATCTCACCTTACCTCTTCACAGACGCCTTCTCTGTTCTCCAGTGGTTTGCTGAAGCCAGCTCATCTCAGCATGCAGGAAATTCCCTGACCTTTTGTAGTGATGCCGTGTTGGTAGTCAGAACCTGCACCAGTGAGAAAGTTTATGGTATGGAATCAGTAAGCACTGTCAATTGGAGATTCCCCCACCCTTTTCTCCTAAGAGCACCACCACATCTGGAACACTATTTCTCTCTTATTTTATTTTTCTTTGTGATACTTAGTACTATCTGTATTGTATACTTCTTCTCTTTGCTGTGACAAAATACCAAAAGAGAAAGAAGGGAGAGTTTCTGGGGCTCACATGTTGAGGGTGTACCTTCCATTACGGTGAGGCAGGCATGACTACAAGACTAAGAGGCAGGTTGCTCACATTGCATCCACAGTCAAGAAGCAAAGAGTGACTAGGAAGTGGAATCAGACTATAAAACATTGAGCCTCCCTCCCCTCTCACCCAGTGACCTACTTCCTCCAGCAAGGCTCCCACTTCCTAATGGTCCCATGACATTCTCAAACAGGGGGAACCGAGTGTTGAAATGCAAGAGCTTGTGTGGGACATTTCTTATTTAAACCACAGCACTATCTCTTTGTACATAATCATTTACTTTCATTTTCCCCAGTGGAACGCAAGTGTAATGAAGGCAAAGGTTTTTGATCTATGTTTTTAACCATTTTATTTCCAATGCCTGGAACAGGGCAGAGCAAGTCAATATTTTAACTTTTAACTGACTGAACACATACACGAACCGCACACTTGAAAAGTCAAAATCAGCCATCTGTTTTTACTCCATTATCCAGCCTTCCTGCTCATCCCTCCCCTTCACCATATAACTTCACTATTTCCTCAGTTTCTATTCTTCCAGCACGACCCTGGTCTCCCCTTCCCAACATGCTAACTTGCTTTGGTTCCCAAACCTAGACTCCTTGAGTCTCTAATCAAAAACCTGTGAGTTGTTCAGTCTCTGGTGTCATCAGGTCGTTTGCTGACCTATCTCTCGGGTACCAGAGTTCCACAGAGCCATAGTCCTTTACAGCGAGATTCTGCCTGCCTAGGGTCATGTCTAATTCTTAGTCATGAGCTCATATGCCATGAAAACAAGAAAAACCGAGCTGTATAGACACAGCAGCAAACAGGGAAGGAAGGAAGTGGAAGATACTTTCTGATACCTGGTGTAT